>NW_004567110.1:21113310-21165633 GCF_000260355.1 Condylura cristata
AAAAAAAAAGCCTGTCTCCATTAGCCACAATCCTCATTTCTTTCTCTCCCCCTTCCTTCCTTTCCATTCTAAGCAGTTGCCAGTGTCTGTCTATAAATGTCTATTCTGGGTGTATCGTAAGAATAGAGTCATGCACCCTTTCCCTCACTTAAAATATTTTTAAGGGCCTTTCCTTGTGGCACAAGGGGTTAAGACTGCAGCACTATGAACTTCTCCACAGTCACTGTAACACAAGTTCATCCCTGGCCAGGAAGGTGAACCACATGGCACAGCAGACCTCTCCCATGTCACCCTGCTTCTTCCTCAGTAGTGTATTTCAGTAGATCTGCCTGTTCTGCTCCCCATGCTGTCTCTGGTGCATCCTTTCACACAGCCCTCTTTGGAGGGAGGAAGGGAGCCAATGAAGGAGAGAAGGAGGGAGGGAGTGAATGAGGGAGGGGAAGAGGGAGGAAAGCGAATGAGGGAGGGAAGAAGGAAGGAAGAAAGGAAATAGGAAAGTATTTATAGTGTCAATTTAATGATGGGTGAGACATTTTGGAGTCAGATATTATATAAACAATGGCTAAATTGTATTGACCCTTTTTGTGCATTATCAGTCATTTTGTCAATGACATCCTAATTCTAAACTTGCTTACTAATAATGTAGAAAAATAAACAAAATGGTGTTTATGTATTCACACATTTTCACACAAAATAAAGTATCTGAGAGAAAATACACAAAGATTCGATAATCTTTATCTCTAGAAGTCAAGATTACATATGGATTTATCCTATTTTTTAGTCTTTGTTTATCTGTTAGTATATAAACATGAAGCAAATGTTACTTTTTCATTTTTAAAGATAACATATGGTCTTCTTGCCAGTTGGTCCTCAGAACTCTTTGTCCATGAACTTCAAAGGACATGTATATATATAAAAGCATATATATATATATATATATATATGCTTAAATATATATTACAATATTATATCTTACATATAATACACACACACATATGTGTGTGTGTGTACTTTCCTTCCTTGGAAATTCATATCTGCTGGTCTAGGATGATTCTAACATGTAAGCAGACTAAGACTACACCCTATATCTTCAATTCCCTGCTAAATTAGCATTGAGTTTTGCTGGAGGGAAAAGACTTCTTACACACTGACAGTCTCCTGATAGGAGCTTAGTTGAGGCGATTTTATTTATGGTTTGCAACCTATTTTCTTTACTGGGTTACATCTGGAGAGGCTTCCTTAGTATCAAGAGGCTACTTCAAGAAACATGTGAAGAGGTGTCCCAAACTTTCTGCTGGCAAGTGTCATGGGAAGATCAGCAACTTAACATTGAAATGAAACCATGTGGCACTTAGGAGTTCTACATATATAGTAAGGTACAGTTTTTAAAGCCACACTTCAAAAAAAAATCTGTTTTTAGCTTAATGGAAAATTACATTTAGATAATGATTTATCATACATTCCCCTGCTACATGGTTAGGAGAGATGTACAGCAGTGCTCTAGGGATAGGAAAGAGATGACAGAAGAAACACTAAAGGCTCCAGTAAGAATATGCAGCACTGATATTCTACAGCTATTCCTTTTCCAACAGTGGTTGGAGATAGACCAGGTCTATTAAAAGTCCTGATTCTGGTATCCAATGTAAAGTAATGTACTTATTAAATGATGAATAAGGAAGTCAGCTCATGACCATATAATAGAGCAACTTTATGTGTCTGATGCCTTCAAAATTGGGATATTTATTGCTCATGTCAGAAAGACCTCCTCATAAAATATCTGAAGGCTTTTACTTAAAAAATTGGAAGTATACATTATACATTCCTTGCTAAATTTCATTCTTGGCTTCTGTCGAGGCTCTATTAGATGGGTAAAGACGAATAAAGAATACGGTTGTCTTTTTCAATGACAAATGGGAAATGCATTACTAAACTTCAGCAGCTATTTTTACAAATGTCATTTGTAGAAAAATTATTTTTATCTACTAACCAACTTTAAAGAGTTTTAACTATATAGAAGGTACATGTTAGGTATGTAAGGTAAACCAAAAATGATGACATATTCACATATTCAAACCATCAACTTTATTTTTATTATTATTATAACAGTTTATTTTTACATCATTTTGTACATTTTTTTTTACATCTCAATTGTAATCCCCACGGGTTTCCCATCACCAAGTCACACGTGTGCCATCACCATAATCCCGTGCACTTCCCTCCCCACCCCCCCGATTTTTAATCCCATTCCCCACTCCACCCCCACAAAATGTCTCTGGTATATGGCTGTTCATTATTCTTGTTATTTTCTTGCCTGGTCCATTATACTCCTGCTATAAGTGAAACCATCCGGTATTTTTCTTTCTCTTTCTGGCTTATCTCACTAAGCATGATCTTTTCCAGCTCCATCCAAGTTGCTGCAAAAGACATGTGTTTCTCTTTTTTGGTTGCTGAGTAATATTCCATTGTATATATGTACCACATCTTTTTAATCCAGTCATCTACTTTTGGGCATTTGGGCTGCTTCCTTGTCAAACAATCAACTTTTTAATGATGCAGAAGATTAAGATAAAGTCCTAAAAACTTCCTAATTGGGGTAAAAGAAATGAAAATTCCATATATCTGATATATATTTCTATAAGATTTCTAAGTATGGAGAGAGATGGATATGGAAGATGTTTAAAGTTTTTCCAGCATAATAAAAAGGGACACCAACTTTCAAATGAGTTGATGTAACTCCTTCAAATTCAATTGTAGAACTTCTGCTTATCCTTTTCTTGCACTGCATGATTTATCATTTTTATTTATATATAATAAATGTCAAAATGTTTTTTGCTTTGGCCTTCTGGTTCCTGCTAAAAATTGCCAAATTACTTATAATTTAGAATGTGAATTTGTAGTTACACTGGATATTAACATCAAAGATGATTATTCTTCTTCTGGTTAAATTTGGGAGTTTAAACTTCTTAGTCTATAAATTTAATAATAATGGTGCTCATCATTTATTGAGCTCTTTCACTTTGTTCCTTCCTGTGTGCTTATATTATTCTAAGTGTATTTTCTCTTTTAATATTCAAAAACATTTCACGTATAATTCTTCTAGCTTCATCTTTATCATAATTTCTGAAAAGGTATATATAATACCTTGTTATTCTTGATGTGCTTTTATAAGCTATAACTGCCAATGAAAAATCCCAGATAGATAATTGCTATTTCATCTATTATATTGGTTGAATTTATTTTCATCCTTACCTCTCTTGATATTATCTTTTGTTAAGTTTGTGAGTATGCATTCCATTTTTTAAAACTGTTTACTCTTAAGTAATAATATATACATTAACAAGTTTTACATGAATTGGTAATTACAGTTTTTGCTTGCAATAACACAGGATCTAAAATGTTTTCTCCCATCCCATCACCTATGTTATTTGTAAATGTATTTTAATGCAAGAACATATGCTTTTAAACTTAGGTTTATCAATGCACTTTTGATTGTTTTTCTTTTTTCATCATGATTCTTTTACCATGCTCTTTCCTCCTATGTTCAACTCCCTCCTTACTGAAATATATTTGGGTAAATTTTACTAAAGATCTGTAAATATAGCTTTATAGTCTTTGGGCATCTTAGTTTTACTTTTTAGTTAAAAATTAATGTTCTAAAGTTTCACCAACATGTGTCTAAGTGTAGGTTTTGTATTACTTTACCCTACTCAGAACTTTCTACCCACTGATTATGAAGACTTACAGTTTCTTTCATATTCAGAGTGTGGTATCTCTCCTAATCGCTCATTCTAGAGAGAATATTAGATTTATAAGACATATGTTGTAGATTCTAATTTCATCCTCCACATCTCTTTTTTCTTTGAAATAAAAATGATCTAATAATGAGTTCATAATTATACAATATGTTACTATCATGTAATTTAACTTTGTATATACATAAGGATTTCAGGGAACTTCTTAGATCTGTTTTCAAATTTACAAATGTTCTCTATCTGTTTTTAATATATGGAAGGATTCATATATTGAACTTTTCAATTCTTTTATTTTTCATTACCAGGATTTCCATTTTATTCTTTCTCAAACCATTTTTCTTTTTTAGGAGATGCTATCCTTATGAGTCTTGCTTCTTCCTAACATATCTTTGAACACTTAAAACAAATTTGTTTACACATTGTTATATTTTTCCATTGGTTTTAACATGTGCACTCATTTATTGAGACACATAATTCTTGTAGAAATCTATTTCCTTGAATCCTTCAAATTTTAGACTTTAAGTCTTCTTCAGATTTAATTGTTTTAAATGGACATGTCATGGTTCAACGTTGTGAAGTCATCCTGGGTGGTTTTATGTCTGTCTCTGCAAATCCCATAGGTCTCTCAAACAATCTTCAAAATAACTTCTTGACTCAAGATTCTTTACCAAACTTAACATGTGAACTAAACCCCTTGCCCCCATGTAGTATCGGTTTGGATTTCTCCCAGATGATTAATTTTCAACTATTGACCTAAAATAGAGAATCCATTTTCTTCCCAAATTCCCATTCCAGTGGAAGGAACTTTTCTAGTCCCTTCCTGGCTTTCAGTTTTATGCTGGAAATACACCTATAGTTTCCCATGCCAGGCCTGCACACTCAGCTTCTATCTTTGTTTTTGCCAATTCTCTATTCCCAGATTAAAATACCCGTGACTTAAAATAACCAGGCCCTGTGGCTTGATGGCCTGTTTGACTTAAGCTTCCACTTATTGTTCTGACTTCAGGTTGACTGTTTATTTCTAAAACTGTGTGTATGGTTTTCTTACTTTATTTTTGTTTTCAAACTTAGCCATGGACCTGAGTGTTTTCGTAGTGATTATATTCTGTTCAACTGTACTATAAGTTTGGAGCAAGGGTGGGGTTAGGTGGGGTTTAAACAGCCATAATGACCAGAGACCTTAGTTTCCTCTGTATGACACTATTTCATTAATTTCATTTCTTCTGTATGTTAATATACAGAAGTCTAGTTTTTTGCCCCATTAAATAAACAAACAGATTACATAGATTATCTTCAAAATGCAGGCTTGAATTCTATAGTTCTGTCTTTACATATCTTAGTTGTCAGAGATGGCAAATTCCTAGTAGACATACTACACAACATATTAACATGAATATGCATTAGCATTACTGGGAAATGAAAGTAAATAGAGCATTGTCCAGAGTATTTTTGAGGATCCTGTTTGCACAAAAAGAAAATCCATCTTTTTCTAAGTTTGTAACCTTCTTTTTGGCAACTCTGATTCCAGATTCAGACTCAAATGCAGCGTTCCTTTGGTTTGGGGATAGTCATTGGAGTCTTCATATTATTTTTTCTGCTTCTCTAGAATAAACCAGAAGTTTTGTTCCTGATTTTGTTTGCCATAACCAAATCTCAAGACATTTTAGGGTCCATGGGCACTAACCACTGCTGCGGTTGCTTGACTTAATACTTGGTCAAATGTCACTCTCAAATCTGAAATATAATAAGAATTTTTGTGTGTGCAGAGGGAGGAGGGCTAAAATTATGAACTATAAAACCAGAGTGACAGGAAGGTGCTAGGAGAAATGTTCAAAACATTGATGTGATTTATGAACATATGGCAAACAGATGTGGTGGAGTAATAGGGACCCCATCTCCTTTTATAAATTGGATCACATTTTGTGTCTCTCCTGCATCGTCCCCACCCTCAGGTTCATAATGTTTTATTAAAATTCTCTATATGGATGATTAATAATTGTTGATGACAGAAATTTGGTTTTTTATGACACACAGTGAAAGATAAATACAACAAAGCTGTTTTAACCTTTCTATATTAAGCTTATTAGAGTGAGACTTCTCTGTAAGATGGTCTGTATTGAGATTAGTTGTGATTTATGGGAATGTCACCAGTGACCCTAGTTCTGGAAAAACTCTTAAAATCTCCTTCATTCTAATCATCACTTGAGTTTCAGTTGTCACTAGGGAAAATCATTTTTGGAAAAAAACACAATCAAGAATGGCAAAAATATGCTTCAAGTAAAATAAATATTGGGTACCTGTCAAGAATAAAAATGCAAAGAAAGTCCTAAAATGAATATTAGAAATAAAAAGTTATTTGTAAACAATTCTAAATGTGGTATGTAAGGGGAAAAATGGATTATAAAATATTGGAATATTTATTGTTCCTTTTCCAACTGTGACATGTCTGGAACCTTTAGATAAGCCTTTAATTCTCCCTACCTTTGTTAAAAGAGCAAGTGTTTTGCAATTAGTGTCTATAATATGGCTGAATAAAATGTTTAATAAGATAAAATATTTTTAAAGTAATGAATACATTGGAAAAAATCAAGCAGTGTAAATATGTTTATAGTGAAGAATTTGTTTCCCTTTCTCTTTCTCAAGTCCTCAATTTCTCTTGTCTAGAAGTAATTATACTAATTTTAAGTTATTTAATATAAGTCCTAGTGTTAAAAGCTATTCTTTCAAAACATAATATTGAAATTTACCAGAAATTGTATTAAGCATATATTAACTCACAGTGAGTGAATAAATCATTTGTAAAGCTAATAATTATAACAAAATCATATAATTCCCACTTCACTCAATTGATATATTGGGGAAAATTTTAAAAGAATATTTTAAAAATATTCAAAATAATGATAATAATGATAGAGGGCCAATAATGAATACATTGGTAAGTTTTTGTTTGGGACTGGGATTTGGTCAGGCACAACTGAAAGATCATACAGCCAAAGATTTGTAATTCCCAAAACTCCTCCATTTCTACCATCCACAAGTGTAGCTGACAGTTGTGTGAAAGTCACAAAAAATGATCACTGAATCAGGGCCTCCTACAAAGTATTACAAGAATCAGCAGGGGGCAAATCTGTGCTTAATATGTGAGGCTAAAAGAGAAAAAGCGTCAAGAATCCCATGCTTTACTTCATACCCTCATTCTTCATTCAATTAGGGTAAATTATAAAAACAGTAACAAAATGAAAACACACATGGTAGCAATACCCTAATGTGTTTGAGAAAATGCAGAAGATAGACTTAACCACCTTAAAAAGTTTTGGAAACTATTCAGGTGTCTAAATGGAAGCCTGGTATTTTGATTACCTAGACAACTTAGCTTCAGCTCTGTTCACATCATCAGTGTCCCTCTGTCCTCTATCAGTAATGACTGGTAACTCAGTTTTACACCATTTCTTAGAGAATACATGTGAGAAATTCCCTCAAAAGAAAAAAAAAGAATGCTGTTGTATTTGTGTGTGTGTAACTTCAGGGTGTTTTGTCCTTGATCTGAAACTAGGTTAAAACATTTAGACTTGAATAAATGGAAAATCTCTTGACTCTTTTCTAAATTGAGTGTCGTGGTGGTTGACAATTGAAGAATGGTTTACAATTCCTGGAGTATTTTGTGGGTTTGGATTCAATATTCAAACTACTTGGAAGCTGGAGTTTTAATAAGAGCTAGTCATTTCTATAATGTGGAATTTGTCCATTTTTAAGTAAATGCCCAAACTGAGATGTTTTCAAAAATGCAAGGTACCACATTCAACTGTCTTAGGAACCAACAGAGAAGCAGTTTTTTCCTCCAAGGTAAAGTAATTGATATTAGAAAATTAATAAATACAGACAGCAGATTTTCTTGGACAAATGTTATAGTCCTGATGCAATTCTCATTTGCTGTAGTATGGCCCCACGGTGACACCATGTATCTCTAGTTCTTATCAGTTCAAATCCTGAGAATGAGACAGAGATTTGCAGCTTCTTGTCTCTTTCTGAGCAAAAACCAATGTTACATTAACCTTGACCTTCAGAAATAAATTAAAATTTTCTGGAATCCCATTAGTATAGCAGGTTTAAATTGGCCTAGCATGGCACCAGTTTAAGCTCTTAATACTCTTTAGTTAATGAGAAAAATCAACCAGGCAACTGAGAACTTGAAAACCGGGTTTCTATCTCACCTGATGATCCATTCTTATCACCTAAAACACTGCTAAAATAAAAGCTACCTCTCATTCTACTGACATTTTTTTTTTTCCAGTTAAGATAGCATTGCTTACATGTTGTGTTCTAGAGGTATCAGCTCTAACCTTTCAGGTGTTATTACCACACCACATCTGCTACCAAGACATTCATAATGTTCCACCATAGTCCACGGTGCTTTATCCCCATTTTGTTTCCTTCCCCCCACTATAGTAGCCTCATTTTTACAGTCAAATTTCTGTAGTTTGTTATTAATTTAGCTTTATTTGACTCTTCTTTTGGTTTCTCTATATATCAGACAGTGACATTATCTAGTACTTCCTTTTTCTGACTTATTTTGTTTAACATAATCCATCCATGTTGTAATTAATTGCAAGCTTATTTTCTTTAATAGATGAGTAGTATTCCAATGTGTGTGTATACAGCACATATATACATATACACACCACCTATAAATCATGTATGTATGTATGTATACCACATTTTTCTTATTTACTCTTCTGGACAGTGGATTGATATCAAAGGATGGTTTTTTAATTATGGGAAATTATTAGCATATTTTTGTGCTTATAGGAATGATTCAAAAGAGCAAAAAAAATTGATTATTCAGTTGAAAGAAAAAGGCAAATTCAGGAATGAAATCCTTGAATAGGTGACAGAGAATGGGACTAATGGACAAGAAAGGGAGCATGGACAGTTCATCAGTTTTGGCCAAAGAGAGGACAGAATAAAAGGGCATGGGAAAGGTGAGGTAGGAACCCAGTTTTCAAGTTCTCAGTGGTAAGAAGTTAAGAATTAGTTTCTGACTAAAATAGGAAATAATATCATAAGCTGAGGCATATAATAAAGGGATATTGGCTCTTTGGTGGGGTTTGGTAATACATATCTGAGGTAATACATATCACCATCCAGATGAGTAGTTCAGAAAGGTGTGGTATACATACACACATATGTATGTATGTACATGATGCCTATGTGGTGTATATGGTATATATACACACAGTGGAATACTGCACAGCTATTAAAGAAAATAAACTCTTGTAATTAATTGAACTGAATTATATACAGTGCTATTAACTAATGCTACCTTAATAATATAAAAGTAAAAGTTTTAAAAAAAAGCTTTTGTAGAGAGGATCAAGTATGGAAAATGACTCTAAGAGACACAGAATGATTCTGATTTTTAATCATTCCTGGATTATTTCACTAGATTGGTTTTAGTTGTAGTTAATGTTCTTTCTCAAGACTCTCCTCAAACAAGATCATGTCTCCCTGCTTCAAATCTTTCTATGGCTACACATCTTCCTCAGAGTAAAATCTGAAGACTATTAAGATATCCTGCAAGGTCCTACACTTTCTGTTCCCCTCTTGTCTCTAAATTCACCTACAAGTGCATTTTCCCCTATGTCAGATCATCAATACAAGAAACTTCATTTTGTTACCAACTATATTTTCAAAACCTAAAATAGTGTCTCCCCAAAATAGGTATTCTATCTAAGTAATTGATAAGTAAGTACAGTAGAAGCATTTTGATGATAAACCAAGAAAAACATAAGTAGAGTCTTTATGTAAAGGTGTTAGTTTTGTTTGGATGCATGGGTATCATGCCTTTTAATGTTATTAAAATATGAATTATGGCTAGACAGGCATTATGCTCATTTAAATGCCACTGAAACTTGTAACTGTCTTTCACTTAAGAAAATTCAAGAAATGGCAGTTCAAGATATGTTTTGTTCTGTGTTGAGCTGCATGAAAAGTTTGTATTATTTTTACATGTTTATATTATTGACATGGCTAACCAAACCTAACCATATGCAATCCAATAAACAAAATAAAAATATATAAAACTGTGAATTGTGTTGTTAGGAATGCTGGATCTTTTTTATTTATTTTTTTTTTTGCTGTCATAATTCCTCCGTTAATATATTAGCTGAAGGAAATTCTTCATAGTAGAATAAATAATTGTGTTTTTATCATTATTTTTATGAATATTGCAAACCATAGTACTGATTTTCTTTGTTTCTCTTGGCTGTTAGGAAACTGAGTCAAACATAGGCCCCCTTGTTTTTGTCCAGCATTTTTGAAGGTTAGATTTAAGTGTGACCTTCCATTATTTAAAAAAAAAAACTACATAAATAACTAAATATATAACAAGTCTATTATGCATGGTTGCTTGACCCAATTTTGTATACCTTATATAAAAGTAGAAGCAGAATGAACAAAAGAAAGATATGCCTTTCCTGCAAGAAATTACACAAGTTCTAAAAGCATTCTGTTAACCTCATTTCTTGCTTCATCTTACTTAGTCCATCATCCTTTTCTCTTAAAACCAATTATATCCCCCACTTAACTTTAATTTCATTTTATCATTTTGCATTGAGTAGATTTTTAAATAATGAAATTAGTCATCTTTTTTCAAAATCTTCAGTGAAGTTCCTAAAATTTTGCAAGTGTTGAACCATGCTAATATAGAAAAAGCTATACTCTGTGGAGTTTTTGCATTATTTTGTTTTTTAGGGATAAGGGTTCCTTGGATTTTAGATGAGTTTTCTTTTCTTTTCTTTTTTTGGTTAAACACCCCTAAATTATATTCTCATCATTAGTTCATTTAAGTAAAGAAGTTCAAGTGACAGAAGAAACTGTTCCTAGATTCTCTATACTTTTTCAACCAATAACTCCAAATAAAATGTCATTTGTTGTAACATATGAGACCATTTCCACTCATACTTAGTTATCAATATATGCTGTTAGGTGTATAAAGTGCATAACTCAGTGATCTAATTCTCACCTGGTTTTCCTGATACAAGAAAAAAATAAGAAAACAAAAGAAAGTTATGCCTTTCCTGCAGAAAATGTGCACAACTTCTAAACATCTTATGGATGTTAACCTCACTTCTTGCTTCATCTTATTTATCCCATCATCCTATTCTCTTAAAACTAATTGGATGCTACCCATTTGTTTTTAATTTCATTTCACCACATTATGTCAGAGACTCCATGAGTAGGAATGAGTGTTACTTCAAAGCTGCTTCTAGTTCTCTGCATTTCCTTGCTCCCTTTTCTCTTAGTGATGGAGGAATCATAGCTTAGGAAAAAATAAATGAGTCAGACTGAGCAGCCATACCTCCTCATCTATACCTATATAGTGGTTTTCATGACAATGGTTTTTCCTCATTCCTTTCTATGATACTTAGATTCACATTGGAGGAAGACTGACCCTAAAAATTTATCTCGTAATCTTCCAAGGCTTTGGCATAATAGGGACAACAAACTTGACCAGACTACAAATAGCTTACAGTAATAACTGAAAGGTCCTCACCTCTCTAAAATCAAAAACCTTGCCATAGCACTTTAAACCACAGTTTATACATGATATTGTTCAGTGTCTAGGAGCTAGAAATTATCAGTTATTTCTAGTCCTCTTCATGAAAACTGATGATTTTAAGGGAAAAAAAGTAATTTTACTTAGAAGAGTGGTTATTTCCATTGCCACCCTGCTGGAATGTTCCATTGAAGAAACCCTTATTAGATCCAGCAACAATGATGTCAACCCCATAAAAAGGCTAGGTTTGTTAACAACAACAAAAAAAAAAAATAGCTGCATTGGTTCCAACTTCAAGAAGTAGGAGCCTCCCTAGAGATGTTGAGACAATGGCACAACCATCAACCAAGCTTAGGTCTTAACCTGTGAACCTATCCTTCTGCCTAGAGCCACTAGTATGCCCATCTAGATAAAATCATGGTGTTGTTTCTAAAGTTGTATGGTAGACATTACTAGGTGTGGAATCAAATTATGCTTTTAAATTGGGAGTTATAGATTCTCTGGGAATATCAAAGTGAGAGCTACCATGCATTACACCTGCGAAGGAGTTATACTACTTGACTCAGAATCTGTCCCCAAACTGCCTCGTACCCCTCACCCCCACCAGTCCACTCAGCCAGTGAGCATTTTGGGAACTGCAGAGCCTTTCCATTTTTAACTTCTGTTTTTCCTCAGAACAGTGCTAGTGTGAAGTGGATGCTAGATGCTTGTATGGCAGATTGAATCTATATAAAAGATAGTACTGAAGTAGGGGTCATAGAAAGGAGAAGAGCCTTGGGTGGTGGGGCGGGGGAGAAAGGTGAAGAATAGATAGTAACACTGGTATCCTTAATAAAATGAGAGCTGATACTGGGGAAAAGACAAATATAAGGCACAAAAAAAAGATGGAGAAGAAAAGAAGAACAAGAACATCATAGAATGTAGGATAATAGCATTCCTAGATTATTCTAGAGTCTAAAAGCAGACCTTAATAAAGACCTTAATAAAACACCTGCTCATCTATGACCCATGTCACCGTACATGTTCCTTTCCCATCCATGTTGGAGCAAAGCCAGGAAGGTCAATAGAATTAAATTAGGATGAGAACACCAGCCTCTACTTCTCCCTATAATTTTTTATTATGCTTTTTTTCCCACTTTCATCCAGAAAGGTAAGTGTTTCAGCTCCATCTCTGATGTAAAGCTTGTCTGTACCTAGGCTATAAAATGTGGTTTGCCTAGAGGATTCTCTCAATGTCTGTATTTTGACAACCTTCACTTTCCATTTTACCAAGGTTCTCTTTAGCGAGCCTAGAGTAGGCATATTTTGCACATCTTGAGAGTTAAATTCATTTTGGGGGGGAATTTTGAGTATACATATGCTGTCAAAGGGTTAAAAGGATTAAGTCCTTAGGAAGATACTTAAATTGACCAAGCACACAGACTATAATAATAACAAAGACACAAATATTACATTTACCATCTCGTGCTACTCTCATCAATCTAAATGTATTAATTAATTCAATCCTTAGAACAATCCTTTAACACAAGTACTATTACTACTCAGAATGTAACCCTGAATAAACTGCAACAGCCCAATGTCCCATAACCTACAACTGGAATATCCAAGACTCACACCCAGATAATCTGGCTTTAAAACACTTACATACTCCATTATGCACAGATACCTACTGAATGAATAAACAAATGACTTGAAGAATAAAAGGATGGTTAAAGTCAGTCTATTTTTCTTGACATGTATTTTATTTCTTGATATTTTTTGTAACAGATTTTGTAGATATGAATTGCTTTAAAGTCTGTAGATACAAAAACAGCAAAAACACTCTACTCCTGTGTTAGTGTATGTGTGTGTGTGTAGTTTAATATCAGAATGTTTGTGCAGTGGAGCATTTTAGTAATTGCATTAGAAAAAAATAATATTTTTCAAAGACGGGAAAAAATGGAACTATGTTGTCTTATATAACACAGAGGAAAAATAAAGATCACTCATTTTAGTAAAATAGACATTATTTTAAATGTATATAGGTAGTTATGCTCTCACTGTAATACTTTTACTGAAAATCTGATCTTATTATGTCACTCTCTTAATCTTTTAGTGACTTTCTGTTGCACCAAGTTTTACCTGGATTCTCTGACTTTAACAATTTGACTTCAACTGTCCTACCATGTCAGTCTATGATTCTTTCTTTGAAGTTTCATCAGTCTCCTCAAAGTCCACAAAACACACTGTATAGCGATTCTCATTGCTTGTTGTAAGTTCTCCAGGCCTAATGTTCTGTTTTCCTGTAAATTCATCAAAATCTTGCTAGCTCCTGCCCTCACCCTTTCCTCTAAAGTTCTAGTTTTTAATCTGTCTCCCTCTATTCTGCTATCAGTTATTCATTCAATGACTATTTGGATGGACTAAGTGCTGGACTAAGTGCCCAGCATTATACCAGCAGTGGGCATAAAAGACACTTTCCCTGCTTTGTAGACAGCTTCTCAGAATTTGAATTCATGCTATGCCAAATACTAATTCCTTAGTATTCCTAGTAATATGTTACACCTCTATTTCCTCATTTTTTAAATAGGATAATGGTAATACTTCGCTAGGTGGTTGTTACTATTAAAGGAAATAAGTAAAACTTCAGGAGCTGTGTTTAGCTCAGTTAAATGTTTAATGAATTTTTAATTGTGTTGGTTTTGTTATATGAGACAGAACCATAAATGGCAGTTGCCTAAAAGCAATGAGTGTCATAATAGAGGTGAGCCCAAGTGCTATTCTACCAAACCTTGAGATTGGGACAGGTTTCCTGGAAGATGTAGTTTCTAAGTCAAGGCCTGACGTGTTTTACCTCCAATATTTGAAGAAGTACTTTCTAGTAATCTATAACCTATTGAAAGAGTCAGACTAAATGTCAGTCTAGTATTAAAACATTTAAACAAGCTCAGATATTATGACAATGTTTGATTTTTATTTAATAAAGTATTTGTCTCTGTAATAAATCCATTAGCTTAAATAAGATTTGGATATTAAGAATATATATTTTTCCAAATGTTAATTTTACTTATAATGGCTCACAAAATATTCTTATGGAATTTAAAAACAGTGATTAGTCAAGCCCCCCCCCGAATATGTTTCTCATTTTAAAATAACAAGCTAAGTAGTATGTCTTATACAAATACCGAAATGGATAATCCTGAAAAAAACAGATATATGATAAAATGTACTTCCACTTGGTGGTTTCTTTCTTTTGACTGATTTCTCTGTTTTCTCCTTACTATAGGAAAATTTTTTACTGAGTTTCAGAGAAATAAAACTGCAACTATCACATAAATTCATAATTAAAAAATCTTAAGTGTGACCTCAGTCATAAATTCACATTATAAAGATGCTTGCAATAAATTGTTTTTTAAAAAAAGCAAATAATTAATGGGCCTACATTTGGAATCAATTGAAATTCATAAGTGCCTTTAGGTGGACTTTTGAACTCCTCTGATTTATGACACAGATAAGAAAGAGTAAATGATGGACTAATTAATCTGGACATTATTTCTTAGCAAATTATGGAGCATGGTAAAGTAAAGAGTTAGGTATTTCAGTCTACCTTAAAGTGCATTATGCACTTTAAACTCCGTTCAAATCTGAGGGCCTGTCATTGGGACTTGAGGAATATTTTGATCTTCTTAATCTTCCTATGACTAGTGTCCCAGGATGATCTATCTTCCTGTAAACCTCAGCTTCTTGTTTATAATCCCTAATCTCCACTGTTTGCAGAGCTGTGGCCTTGCCTTAATTGCTACTTCCCACAAGTGAATTTTAGGTTTCTTGTTTTGATCATCAATTTGTTATCCCTGATTGACAACTGAGTGTTCATGTGTGTTTGTACACATTAATTTTGTGTTTGCTTTTGTAGTCATCAGGTGTAGGGGAAAAGTAGAAGTTGATTGCATCACCTACTTCCTGTATGTGCTTCATATAAGGTATTCCTCACTTAATTTTCTTGAAACTTCACCATTCACAAATAGAGCATTTACTTGTCTAATTAAAACATATTGAAGGAAATATGCCTAGGGAAACATGAGACTGAGGCCACATAAATCGTTTAACGCTACACATAAAAAAGTAGGAGGCAAAATTTATACTTAGAATTCTATATTGCTTTTTCTTAACAGTATTCCTCAGTCTTCAACTTGGAACAGCAGGGACTAGTTTAAAATGCACATTTAGCATGCCCATTCCTCTTTGCCTCATGGAAACCTAGGAATAGGTCCCAAAAATATTGTCTTAGTATGTCCAGAAAGCTCAAGAAACTATATACTTTTAAATAATCAAGAAATACTGGAATAAAGGATCTGAAAACTTAAATGACTTTTCCACTTAAAACCTAGTTTTCTGGAAAGTGTCAGGCACCTGAAAATAAGGTTTATAATGACAAATGTCTTTTCAGGGATGATTATGGCTTTATGCAAAGTTGATGCCAATAAATCTTTTCTACAAAGCTCAAGTCACAGTCCAGACTGGCAGTAAATAATTTTCCCTGGCACCATAATTCCAGAAGAAAAGCCAGTGAGGACATTATTATGAATGTTGCTTTCCTGGCACTAGCTATCTAAAGATTAGTTGCATTGGAATAACTTTTTTCTCATTACCTGTTTTTAAATTAATAGAAAAACATAGCCATCCATCTATGTAAAAAAAATTAAGGACTGGAAATGGGTAGATAAAATAGATTCTATGACATCCAAAGAGAAACACAAATTCTATGTGTTTAATGAAGAAATTTCTTTTCTCTTTTTCTTTCTTTTTTATTATGTTGATGAATACACCCAGTACAACATTAACATTCAATGAAACACCAAAAGAAAATAATGTTAATTTATTAAGAGGAACTTATAAGCCTACTAGGTAATACTAATTTAGGCTATTAAGAATTTCTAAAGTAAACTTTTTTTTCTAATGATCCAAATCTTTATTTTCTTCACTATTTTACCATAAATCTGGTTTGAAATAAACATTTTTTAAAAGTCTACTATTAAAAAGACTTTTCTTTCTCTGGTGTAAAAATTTGGCTACTGTGCTGTAAATAAGTATAGGTTTATTTCTGGGCTCTCAATTTGTTTCATTGGTCTCTGTGTCTGTTTTTGGCTCAGTACTATGCTGTTTTGATTATGATATCTTTATACTATGATTTGAAGTTGGAGCTGTTATGCCACCATTCTTCCTCTTTTTTGTCAAGATTGCTTTAGTTTTTTGGGTCTTTTGTGGTCCCATATGAATTTCAGTAATGTTTACTCTATTCTTTGAAGCATACCATAAAATTTTTGATAGGGATTGCACTCAATCTTTAGATTGTTTTGAGTAAGGCAGCCATTTAGACAATGTTAATTTTTCTAGCTCATGAGCTGGGAATATCTTTCCATTCTTTGTGTCTTCTTCCATTTGTTTCAATGACATATTGAAGTTTTTTATATATGAGGATCTTCATTTCCTCTGTTAAATTTACTCCTAGATATTTGATTTCTTTTGATATAATTGTAAATGGAATTGTTTTCTTAACTTCCTCCTCTTCTAACTCATTATTTGCAGACATGAACACAATTGGGTTTTTGTGTACTAATTTTGTATCCTACTACTTTGCTGAATTTATTTATTGCTTCAATAAATTGTTAGTGAAGTCTTTAGGGTTTTTGGTATTTCTATCATTTTATCTGCAAACAATGAGTTTTACTGATATCTTTGTGGATATATCCCCAACAGCAAGAAAAACAAAAGATAATATAAGTAATTGGGACTTCATCAAACTAAAAAATATCTGTACAGGAAAGAAACTGTCACTAAAGCAAAACAACACCCTGCTGAATGGGAGAAAATATTTTCCCACCACGCACCTGACAAAAGGCTGAGTCGAAACTTTATCTAAAGTTTACAATGAACACATACAACTCAACAAAAACTCTTCCCAATCAAAAAATGGGCAGAAGAGCTAAGTAGACATTCTCTACAAAGGATATACAGATGGCCAACAGGCACATGAAGAAATGTTCATTATCTCTTATCAGGGAAATGCAAATAAAAACCATAAGAGACCACCTGTGAAAATGGCCCATATCAAAACACTAGAAACAAGTGTTGGCTAGGATGTGGAGAAAAAGGAATCAAATTACACTAAGATATTAAAAATGAATATTAAAGATATACACTAAGATATTAAAAATGAATCTATCATATGACCCAGAAAATCTATTATTACATATCTACTCAAAGTATGCAAAAACTAATTTTAAGGAAAATTCTCTCTTGTATTTATTGCAGCACTATTTATAAAATCCAAGCTTTGGATACAACCTGTGTGCCCAAAGACAGAGGAAGGTATTATATATACATGTGTTATATATAAATAATGGAATACTACTTAGTTATAAAAAAAGATAAGCAACTGTCATTTGTGACAACATGGCTAGAGCTAGAAGGGATTATGCTAAGCAAAGTAATTCAGCAGATGAAAGACAAATACCAGATAGTGTAACTTATATGTGGAATATAGAAAAACAAAACACAGTCAGATATATCAAATCAATAACTAGTTAGATACAGAAATCTGACTGTGGAACTGTGGCTACCAGAGGGAGCAAGGGAGGGGAAGAGCAAATTGGGAAGAGCACACAATTGGAATATGATGGACTATATTGTCTTGTTGGTAGGTATGATGTGGTAACACCTGAAGGAGGTTTTCCTATACCCCTATATCATATACAGTGTTCTAATCTTAAAAAAAAAAAAAAAAAAAAGCCTGTATGACTAGACCACCAGTGTGTGTTGATTTAAAGCCTGTATGACTAGACCACCAGTGTGTGTTGATTTTTCCAGAATAAGTTCACAATTAATGAAAGCATACTTGTATGAATGCATGTCATCTTGAAAGAAAATGCATTTGAAGACAGCTGGTCAGCTGATAACAAAGAAAGGAGTCACAATGTCAAGTAACAACTAACCAAAAATGCAGCCAATATCAACAAGAAATGAAGGGAGAAACACAAGTTGTCTCCAAATAGTGGGTAGACAAGGAGAGTCTGATTTCAAGATTGATTTAGCCTACTTGAAAAGAAAGCGTAAAAGTATATAATTATATCAGGTCTTATGTGAATGAGGCACCAGAACTTAGGAGGTAAAAGAGTTTTCTTATTTAGTGACAATTGGAACCAGAGAATGAATGCTCTGATTTAATCCTTTGATTATGGATAGACAGGAATGAGTAAAAATATAATCATTTTTTCTCATTTCAACAAATAATCTTTCAGAATTTATAACAGGAGGGAATATAGAGTTGATTTTTATTAAAGACCATTTCATAAAAAGGATAGTAACAAGGGTGTAAACCCTCAAATAGCTAGGATGCCTGCCTGATCACATTAATTCTGCCACCCAGACCTAGAAATATGAAAACACTAGCTGACTCAAAGATGAAAACCCAGACTAAGCCTGTGAGTCGCCACAGCTCCACTCACTCACCTGGGTACCTTGAATATTGTAATTTATCCTAACTTTTCTTGTTATCATATATTCTCTCCTTGATGCAGCTTCCCACCTTTCCACTGATTGAATATTGCTTCGAGAGAAAACAGGAAAAAAACAGCATTGTATCTTTTATTTTAAAAATGTGAATCACTTTTATAATCACAATCCTATTTCAAAAATCAGTTTAGATCCCCCACTATCACCAAGGCAAAGCAATGAGATTTCCCTTCCCCTAAGTACCAATTAGCCTTTCTGTTACTTCTTTTCAACTTTAACGCCACTAGCAATACTCCATTTCACACTTTTCTCTGAAGATGCTGGAGGACAGGAACATCTTGGGATCTTCAATAGGGCCTGATGATGTTGGAGT
Organism: Condylura cristata; assembly: GCF_000260355.1. NCBI lineage: Eukaryota > Metazoa > Chordata > Mammalia > Eulipotyphla > Talpidae > Condylura > Condylura cristata. The sequence goes on from NW_004567110.1 coordinate 21,132,485, forward strand.
CGGAGGCCATGGCCCTGTTGGCAGTAGTAAAATGTAGCAGCCAAATGCAGCTCAGCAGTATGACGTCCCAAGCAGGAAACCACACTTGCCAGAGGACCAGCCACTAATGAGTAATCCAGATTTGTTCTTGGCACCCCAGGACTCCTCACACAACAGCCCAAAAAGTCTGCTCTTTTCTGTGGAAAATCCGGTGATTGCATTTCCTCCAAGGCTAATTGGTGATTGGTGATTGTCTCTTTTCGTACATTCACTCTTAAGAACTAATACATACACAAAAGTATTTTAGTATTTAGGCCTGTTAAGGGCACCCCAATGGGAATTGGGTTGCCTGCTCATGGGTCCTCATCCGCACGCCTAAGATTCAATCATATTAAGGACACACACAAAAAGGTTCAATAGTAGGTTTATTTACAAGGAGAAAGGTAAAGGAACAACCCAGGGAAAGAGGGAGAGGAATACAAGTTAAACTAGAATGTCCTACCAGTTCTGCTGACTTGGACTCCACCAGCATGCTGAAAACCGATCGAGAGCCAAACGACCAGCCTCGAACCACCAGGCCAAGAGAACCCCAAGTGCCCACATTTCCGGTTTTATCCCAACCTTTATCCGCCCTCACGTCCCAGCGTGCTTCTTTCTCCTTGGGATTGATGGGATTAGTAGTTCAGTATCTGGAGTGGGGGTGGAGTCCATGAAACCTGTACCTGTTACAGGCCCAGTATCTGTTCACCAGGTTTACCATCTTCAAAATTATATTTTATCATTTTTACTCAATAATGACTTATGAATTCTAAGTGTTATTGATAAAAAGTCCTATAGTCAATTAAACCCATCTTTTGCGTTTACTAAAATTTTACTAATACCTGATTTTCAAAAAAGTTATCAAATATATATCATTGACAACTTTTTTCAGCTTAAAGAGATTTTAATCACTTATTTATTTGAAGTTTTATTTTTTTATAATTTATTTTTATATATTTTACATCATTGTTCATCTTTGTACAAAGTATGCTTTCTTTTCTCAGGTATAGTACCCACAGAATTCCCATCAATTTACCCATGCACCAAGCAGAGTCCCGTGTGCTCTTCCCGCCCTTGTAATCTTTTTGTTTTGTGTTTTTTTACTGCTCGTCCTGAAAACAATTCAGTGTGGCTGCCCTGATGTCAAATCTAGAGACAGTGATATAAAATTGTGTTAAACATTGTTTATAATTGATTAATTTGAACATTTGATTCTATTTAGAATGGCACTGAATAAAAGTATGCTTCTAAAAGGAAAATAAATGTTTAAAACTTATGTATGAAAATAAATTATTTTCATTTTTTGAAAGAACAAAAAAATGCATAAAATAGATTTTAATCCCTATGTATGATTTTAAGAACAAAACTTACCTCATTAGCCCTTTTAAATCTTCAGTTTTTCTCAACTAGAAAAACAAGAGGAAATAATAGGACTATCTCCCAGTGTTTGTGAGGATTACATACGATAACATTGTAAAACAACAGTATTCAACACATCATGATAGTGTTAACTGGTAATTGTTGCACTTTATGTTAATATTAACACTTATTTCTAAAGTAGGTAGTCTCAAAATTTTTCTGCACTATTAGAACTTATGAAAAGCTAAGCTATTAATCAAGAACAAACGCTCTTCCTTATATTACCTTGAGTGAATATTATATCCTGGAAACCAAGAGACTTAATCAAAAGAAATATTTGAGATATACATACTTTTGTGAAAAAAAAAATTCTAACCTATCCTACTTCAGGCTGTTAACTGGCTTCCTGTTTTCTATCCTTGTCCCCTTAAACAGTAACCCCAAACTTAATTTCTTATTTCCTCACTCACTAGATGCCATCACCTTGTTTTCCTTTCTTGTCTCATAATTAAGTTACTTATGTTAGTGAAAATGCTCTTCAGGCTTACTATGATGGCAATGGAACCCCTCTTCTCTGCACTCCTACCTAAAACCTATTCCATGAATGGATTGCCAATTTCATTTCACAGTAAAATAATTTCTTCAGGTGCTCAAATTGTAAGCATCAGAGTCTTTCAGCTTTTTTCTTTCACATGGCACATCCAATCCATCTAAAAATCCAGATGACTTTCCCTTTAAAAATCTGAATCTTTATGGTCACATCCTATGCTATTCCACTTAGTTCCAATCTGAAACATTTAAATTTTTTTGATTTACATTTCTGTAAATATAAATATTAAAATATGCATTACCACTTTTTCTAATTTCCATTTGCTATTTTTAATGTAATTTTAAAGACATTCTCTGCAGATAGTTTAAAATAAAAAGCTCAAAATATTGCTTTGTGGCATAGCTTTTGTTCTTATACAGAAACACAGCTAAAACAAACCATATAAGTTTTACTCAAATTATAGTGTACAATGTAGTGATTGCAAGCTCCCAAGTTCTCATTTAATGAATAGTACTTAATTATTAGTGTAAGCTATATTGCATTAAACTAACATTTCTCTGTCTTTAACTGAGGGATGACATTACCTTTCATAGCATCATTTCTATATCTTTTTTGTTTCATGGCTTGCTTCTGTCCTGTTGGGAATTCTTAGAATCATGAAATGAAGAGACAAAAGGAGAAAGAGGCATGTGTTAGTTGGCCTTTCACACTCATCTCCACTAACCCATGTTTTCATGAGCACCAGATTCACCAAGTTTTCAAAGAGGAACAGCAAGTGTTTGATGATGAAGGAAGTTTGGATTTAATTTTCACTTTGAGACACATGGATACTATTCCCTGAAAACATGTTAACTTTCTGATGATGTTCAAGTGTTCTTTTTCCAGAAGCTACTGAGAGCCCCAACTGCATGGGAGGCTATGGTGACTCTGAGGGCTGTCAGAACAGAGATGTTAGAAACCAGCTGCCTCCTTTATTCATCCTTTGAGATCAGACAAAATGTGTCGCTGGACTTTCCTGCCATCAAATCCTTAGAACAGCAACTTGCATACAGAATTGTCTCTTACAGAAAAATGATATGGGGCAAAATAATAGCTAAAGATAACTGGCCTTGCAACAATTTATTGAGCATTTTCCACACATCCAGAACTGCATCAAAACATCACATATATTTTTCATTTGATTTCTAGAATATAAACAGACAATTGTGTACTCTTCCCAAATGAATGCCTTCAATTGCTTATAAAGAACTTTAAAAAAAAAAAAAAACAAAGCTTTTCAGAGCAGTTCAAAAACACCTTGCAAACAGATATTTTAAAAGCTTGAGGTTTACAAACACAGTGAATTCTGTGTAGGTAGTCCTTCATTGGTAAAGCATAGCAGTCCATTGAATAAACATTAGTTTAAGACACTCTAATGGTCTGACCTGGAAGTAGCAATAATCTTATCTTTGACAATAATGAAATTGCTTGTAACTATCATTATGTATTCAGTTACTATGTACTAGAAATTTTAGATATAGCCTTTTTATTTTCCAGAATGCCTATATGATTTAACATTTTTTCTTTTCTTGCACAAATTCTGATTTCTTCACCAAGAAAAAATTATTTTCTGGATAACTCTTCCTCCACTATCATGACCAACATTTTACTACTTTTTCCCTTAGATCTGAAACAGTGACAACCAACAGATGCTTCTAATTTGGAATGTCTTATATTCTTTCCAGGGAAGGAAAACCTTAAGTAGCTGCTCTTTATCACTAGATTGGGTGATAGAAGAAAACTATCACCCCACCCAAATTATCTCTTCTTCATCTTTCCTTCTTTATTCTGCAAATTTTCTTAGATAAGTCTTTGAAGTGGTATCTACTGAGAGTTCAGATTATGGCTGTTGCCTGGTTCTTCCGCCTAAGACTGAAGTTGACTTAATCACAAATTTGAGTTTAAATAAGAAATCTAAAATGTATGTATGAAACCTTATGTTGGACATTTACTGATTCTAGCAACTTTTAATCACCTTACTTTGGTTCTAGCACACTGCTGTGTTTCAAGTAACACCTATTGTTGCAGGACAGGGAGAGAGGCACCCCTGAAGCCCCAAGCCTGCCTGCTCTGAGTGGGTTCTGCCATCCATCGCATCAAGACAAAACATAAAACTTTAATGGAAAGGGACTTTAATACAGTAAATATACAATAAAGAACACAAAGAATATAACTTCTAAATCAAACACCTGAAGTTACCCATCCCCTCGTGGGCAAAAGTCAACCCAAAAGGGATTGGCCCAAAGCAATGCCTGAAAGCCTGCCACAAGACTAAAGCACCTTCTGGCCGGGACCCATGGAAAAGGGTCAGAAATGGCCAGACAAATCTGGGAGGAAAAGAACACAATCAAAATCAATATAAACACTGCCATAGTCACCTCCCTACAGGTCTCTCACCCACATCTGCCTTAGCCAGTCCAGGGTCAGAAAACAAGTATGGATTCTTCATCACATGCTTGCTGCTCCATGTGGCTTCCCCCGGTCTCCTTCTGTTTCTCCATCCTGCTTCCTTCTTTTCTTCTCTTTCTCTTCTCAGCTTCACCCTCCTTCTGGGTGGGGCAGGGAACCTGGAACTTCCCCTTTTCCTAGGGACCACCCTGTTACAATATCACTCTTGAAAAGCAGCTCTTGTGCTTCAGAAAAATATCCTTATGAGTAAACATGTGACCTAACTTAATTATCAGTAGTGTAGTTCCTGTTTCAGACATGGTAGCATAACCTAATTTACTGCAACTACAATAGGACCTAACATAGTTAGTCAAGGGTTAAAGGAGTAGGAGAAATGCAATACATTCATCAGGAAGCATGAGAAAGGCTGACGCATTTTTGAGCAACCAGAAAGAATCTTCTGAGACTAGAGCTGAGATTTTGGGAGATATTTGTTTCACAGCATTATATCTCTAAAAAGTCAGTACACCAAAGAAGGTAAGAGCTCAAGGTGTACCTATTTGAAGTATGGCCTCTGACTTACCTACATATTAAAATAATGCCTACATCTAGGTTTCTACAGTTATACTCTGTGATGTTTATATAATGATGAAATTACTTAACAGTGGGTTTTCCCAAACACACCTCAGCTGTTAAGTGATATATGGCTGTCTACCCCATTTTCTTTAGCCATTCATCCATCAATAAGCATTTAGGCTATTTCCATAGCCTGACTACTGTAAGCAATGAAACAGTGAACATAAAGGTGTGTGTATCTTTCCCAATTAGTATTTTCCTGTTCTTTGGATAAATACCCAGGAGTGGAGTAGCTGGTAGTCATGTGAGTGTGTGTATGTATGTGTGTGAAAATTAAATGTATATTTATTAGAAGATTACAAATATTTTACAAATTGTAATAATCTTTTTCTGATAACTCATGTTTACATATAGAGACACAATAGATTGTTTCATATTCATGCTGTAGCCTGAAACTTTGCTAGGTTTGTTTATTATTTCTAATGATAGGGTTTTTTGTGGATTCTTTAGGGTGTCCTATTTGTAAAATCATGTCATCTGCAAATAAAGACAGTTTTAGCTTTTCATTCCTAATTTGAATGCCATTCACTTTATTTTTTCTTAATTTCTATGGATAGGGCTTCCAATGCTATATTGAATAATACAGAGGAGGATTAGTGTCTTGTTCCTGATCTTAGAGGAAACACTTTCAGTTGTCACCTTGAGTATGATGTTGGCTGTGGATTTGTCATACATGGCCTTTATCATGTTCAGTTGCTTTTCTTATATACCTATTTTATTTTATTTTATTAAAGATTTATTTATTTATTTGTACAGAACTGGGTACAGGCCAGAGATGTGGAGGGTGAGAGGATTCACCAGGGACAGAGTGTGGAGCAGAACAGGCAGATTTACGAAGTGCATTGCTGAGGGGAGCAGCGGGTGGGTCAGGAGAGGTCTGCCACGCCATGTGGTCACCTCCGGGGCAGGCGGGGATCGAACTCATGAGGAAGTGACTTAAGCTTCTTTGTGCTGTGCTTTAACCCCTGCGCCACCAGGGAGGGCCATATACCTATTTTATTAAGGTTGTTATCAAATGAATGTAGATGCTAGTCAAATGCTTTTTCTGCATTTATTGAGATGATCATGTGATTTTCAAGCTTTATTTTTATATGATATATTATTTTAATTGATTTGTGTGGCTTGAACCATCCTTGTATCCCTAGAATAAATCCCATATGATCATGTTACATGATCCTTTTAATGCATTGCTGAGTTCACTTTTATAATGTATTTTGAGGCTTTTTGTATCTATGTTTATCATAGACAGTATCTGTAATTTTCTTTTTTGTGTGATATCCTGAAACAAATTCTCTTGCTAAGTTTATAAAATTTGAGCCTCATTACAGCAGTCCTCTTCCTGACATAATGAGCCTATTTCAGAATGAAGCAGCTTTGCAAACAAACAGTGATGAAAGACAGGTAGAACTATAGAGAAAGAAAGAGCAAAAGAGAAAAAAAAAAAAAGCAAAAGTAAAAGAGCACATGTACAAGAGAAAGCAGGAGTAAGCAAATAAAGGGAAAGAGAAATTAACTGGAAAAGTAGGCTTCACATATATATAAAGTTAATTATTACAGCATACATTTTATATTACTCTGCTCCTGTGAATGGCATTTCCCCAAATATGAAATAAATTACAAAAAGGGTGTATTTTCTTTTCAGCAATTAATCAGTGTCAGACAGTGGCAGATGCTCTTATTAAAAATCTTTAAGTTGATATAGAGCCTAGGATATTCATAAAATGAAAAATTTTAATATTCAGAAAAAAATACATTGTCATGTATAAGAGCTTAGAGAGAGAGAAATAAGTGCTTTAGGAGTACAAAAGAGAAATTGACTCTCAATAAGTGGAGATGGGGAAGTATACTTTGGAACCAAAGTAGAAGCAGAAGTTGCCTGGTAAATATGAATGGGAACAATGAGAAGCTTTCATTGGTGACAAAGGCTTTAAATGGGTGTAAATTGGATGTATTTATTAGCCTCTATTACTTGGCCTACTTTCCAAAGACATAGTTTACAGATCCTGTTTTGAAAGCAGTTTATAACTGACAGATAAGTGTTCTTCAAAAATACATACACTGAGTATGTGCACATACACATTGAGCAAGAAATGCTGGTTTTTTTTTTTATGATTGTCATCAGCTTGTTAACATTGCCAAACTGTCCATTTCAAAAGGTCAGTGGGACCTATGCACATTATAAATATGCTGGACTCTTCCACAGGACAGTACACTATGCTAAGGGTCAAAATAGAATGTTCCCCGGATTCCTTCAGTGTAGCTAGGCTTAATTCAAAGTGTCAAGAGTAGGGGGCCTTCCTGGTGGCACAACAGTTAGTGGGATTATGATAGCCACTGTTGCAGTTTGATCTCCAGCCAGGCAGCTGACCCACATGGCCCAGCAGATGTCTCCTATCTCCCCAGCTGCTCCCCACAGCAGTGTTTTTCAATAGATCCACCTGTCTGCTCCCCACTCTGTCACTGGTGAATCCTCACCTGTCCCTCCCCACCTCTGAACTACACCACAGTTTTACATGTGTAAATAAATAAAATAAATCTTAAAAAACAAAGTGGTAGAAGTAAAATTGCATTGCAATTTCTGTTTTCCCCAATCGTTTAATGTAGTCAATTGATGGAAAACAGGGATATATTTTGATTGGCTGTACCAGAGCATTTTCTCTTATCAATGATTTCCCTTGATAGTAAAATAATTACCACATTAATAACATTCCTCCCAATTATCAACACCAAAGATTTCTCTCAAAAAGCATACTGGAGGGAGAAAAGTACCAGGTCATAAAGTAATATAAAAGCAATAAAAGTGCTTTTGTCTTTCACCCTGGCTCTGTACATCTAAATGTACTAGCTCTCTAGGCTATTTCCTGAAAAACAGGGAGTTTGGGGACTTTTTGTTTATTTTTTTCCTCAGTTTTCAGTGTAAAGCAACTTCCTACTGTAAAACTGTTTATAGGTCTTGTAACACCACAGTTTAAAACCCACTGTTTATCTTTTGAATATGAAATTTCCAAATGGTTTCATGCATCTGACAGGATTGGTCTCTACACCACAACCACGCTGAAATATTTTGGTTCCCCATGCTCTTTTACCCTCAAGCCTTGCTCATTCTGAGCTGCTGAGAGCTTGCTCCCTGCCTACTGCTTCTCAACTCCTTCTACATGTTTAATTACTATTCACCATCAACGTATCAGATCAGCTATTACTGGTAGAAGAAATCTAAGTTCTTCAGCAGACAGAGTTTTCAAACAAAGGTACTCCTTTGTTTATAAGTGTCTTTAGCATCTGGGATCAACTTGGTTGCTTTTCAGTAGATATTTATTGCAGTACACGCATTGTTTTCCTTGTTTTCTGACTTGTGGTTAGCATTTGTTCCCATCACTTATTAACTTGGATTAGCATTGGTGGCCATGTGGTTTACTTTGACCAATGAGATGTGAGGAGGGATCTCACACAGCACCTCTGGAAAATGTTTTAAGTGCACTTGTATTTGACACTTATTATTTCTCTTGTCTTCTACTGTGAGAATCTTGTAAAAAGAAAAGAAATGCAAATTATAGAATTTAGATTATTTGATTTGAGTTAAGAGGGTATGTTACTGCCATAGTAAAAGACAAATCAATGGATTGAGTACAATAGAAATCTAGAAATAGACCTTTCTATAGACTCAATTTCTTTATACTCAGTTGATAGTGAACCAGAAGTTCAAAGGGAAAAAAAAAACATTTTCAGCAAATGGTGGCAAAACAAATATCTTGACCTATATACCACAACAAAATTAAACTGAGGAGGACTGAAAACCTAAATATAAATATAAAGGCCAAATTTGAAAATTTCTTGAAGGAAACAAAGAATACATTGGAATGATATAGTAGGCAAAGATTTCTTGGTAAACAGCAGTAATCACAAAATAAAAAGTGCTATATTGGACTAAATCAAAATGAGGAACTTCTGCTCATCAAAAGATAACTTTTAGAAAGTGACAAAATGTAATTATAGACTCATTACCAAGGTCAGTAGAATTAGATTGCATACCTTACATGTGGAAAAAAGATTTTAACCCATCTCTTGATTTTGAATTCTTGTAGAACAGAATATAAATATCATCACTGCATAAATATGCAGAAATTGAGTCTTGAAAATTGGACAGAAGAGGTGAAAGCTTGAATAGTGATATTAATATAATTAAAAACATAATTATTAACATAATATGCAAACTAAATGATAGACATTACAATGAAACATGCCACACAATTTCAATATAGCATTTAAAGTAAATAAGTAATCAACAGAAATCAAAGTAAAATAATATGATTTTTTAAACTGGTAGGCAGGAAAAACAAATAGTAACATGAGTTGACTACTGTATCTGGAGTCAACAAATAATATCCAACATTGATACATCAAAAAGTAGTAGTAAAAGCGTGTTATTTAGAATTATTAGCATTATAACTTGATTGAGTAAAACATGTGTATTATAAGCTGGTTTAATGATGAAAATTCATGAGGAAACTGCTTTTAGTTTCATGTCCATCATTTACTATTTGATTTTATATGCATATATTTACTATAGTGGTTTTGAGATCACTATTCAAGCTTTCACTTCTTTGTCCAATTTTCAAGACTCAATTTCTGTACTTTTCTGCAGTGTTGATATGCATGTATATATTACATTGGTTTTCAACAAAAAGTGAGACAAATAGACAAAAAATAGGAAAAGATAGAGTGAGGTTAAATGAAAGGAGGAAGTTATGAAAATTTACATACCTAGAAGTTGTCATAGCATAATGAGATTTCAGATGCTTTATTTGCATTATACCTGTGTGAATGATTGACAATATTTTTATAGCTATCAATGGAAAATTAAGCTGTTTCCTTTTGAAATACAAAGTACCTCAAATTTAAAAGAATCAACATTGTTGAGGTACATGATTGCCAACTAGAAAATAACATCTGGTAGTATTAGAGCCATCTTGTGGGAAAACACTTTTCAGAATGTCAAAGTATTATTAACTTCTTGGTTTACATCACTGTATCACTCTGAATACAAACCACCGTTGTTTCAGTTGATGAAGTCTGGAAAGTCATTATCCACAAAGTGCCAGGTAAGACTAAAGAATAGTTGCTTACTAGTCAAGCAGAAAGTTCTCACAATAATAGAATTACTGCCAAGTGACATTGAGCTCTTTGCATTTGCTGTGGAAGTAAAGAAAGTCTAAAATCCAAAAAAAAAAAAAAAATCCCTATTTCAGTCTCTTTATATTTTGTACTGACATAACCCTTTTGGGATTTTTTTCTAAGATTAAGTCTACACCCATAATTATGTCATCATGAATGGAGAAGTGTCATTTCTTGCTAGTTTCTTGTAACTTGTTTATAAGCCTCGAAGAGCAATAGCTAATGGTGATATTTAGAGCCATCTGCCGCTTAGATACCAAAGCCCAGTGTACTGTTCCCAGTAGAACTGTGATGTTCGTTCATCTATGCCTTAAATTAGGTGTGCAAAGAAAAAGTTACATGCCCTTAGGAATGAATTTTATAGCAATGTGAATACTGTTCCAGAAACTAGTCATCAGGTTATCTTGGCCATTGTACAGATAGCACATTTGGGAATTATTCTGAGGAAAACATGGGTAGAAGTTCTGAGTAGTGGCTTGGACTCAGACTACTACAAAAACTGGGAGAAAAATAAAGCACATGCAAGTATCTGTGTCTGTATAACCTACCCAAATTAATCCCATGATATAGCAAAACTTAATGTAGAATCCTTATTGATTTTGTGAGATTATATTAATGACTCACAAATGGCCACAAAATGCTCCAAATTCCCTATGTACCTTAATTATAACTATGAGCCAGATATTTGTAGTACTACTTCTGCTTTGTGTATGCATTTTAAAAGTTAAATTTAGGATTCTCTAAAAGCATTGTTTAATGTAGACAATGATTAAAAGCAGAGATTTTGAAGTCAGACAAATCTGGGTTTGAATCCTTCAAGTTCCATTTACAGGATGATCTTTATCAACACACTCGATAATAACCTGTTTTCTCATTTATAAAGAGAAGTGAAGGACAACTTAATAAAATTGTAAAACTAAAATGAGAATTTACATAAATCATCTAGTTCAGTGGCATCCAACTTGTCTGCACATTTGAATTCTTCTGTGGCACTTCAAAAAATGCTAGTTCCTAAGTCCCATTCAACAAGTTGTGATTTAATTGGTCAGGGGTACAGTCTGAGTCTTGAAATATTTTAAAGATCCCTAAGAGAGACTAATATTTAATATGCAGGTAAGTTTGAGATCCACTCACCTAGTGCCTAACAGCATCTTGTATCAGGTTCATATGGTCTAAGTCTTAAAAGTATTGTCTAACTTAATATTTGCAGCAATCCTAAGAGGCAGGCATCATAATATCACAACTTCCGGAGGATAACTTGGGTTTCAAGATATTTAATAACAAAATCAAGGCCAAGTAACTAGTAGAAAGAAGAATCAATATTCAAATCCAGTTTGCCTGAATTCTAAATTCAAGTCCTCATTGACAACATTATCTAACTCTAAATGAGTTTCCTATTCATAAATTTCCCAGTATACGTGAGTTATAGTATAATGGCAACTTCAGTTTTGCAAAGGAAAAACAAAGAAGATATCCTTTATTATAAGTAAATCATTGAAACAACTGTTTATCTTATATTGCGGTGGTCTGAAGCATGAATTACTTTTGTTATCTATACCACAATTACTAGTATTTGTAAAGAACTAGAATCCCAATTTCAGTCATAGTAATTGTGATTATAATGAGGCATGAGAAATATATTTATTTTATATATACATAATTTGATAAGTATATTTTGGACTTGATAAATATATTTATTTATTACCCTGTTTTTGCTGTTGGTTTCATAGGGTATATGTGTGTCAAAACATACATTTTCTGATACATTGTAGGAATATCAGTTTGACATGGAAAAATGCCCATCATCACTTACATCAGGGAAACAATCAAAACCGCAAAGAGAGAATAGTCTTTATCAAAAAAGAACAGAAACAACAAATGTTGGCAAGAGTGTGCAGAAAAGGGACCCTTCATACACTGTGTTGGTGGAATGAAGATGGGCTCATCACCTATGGACAAAGTATGCAGTTTTCTCAAACTATTAAAAATAAATCTGCCATAAGACCTGGTAGTTGTATTCCTCAGTATCCACTTAAAGAATACAGAAGCACTAATTGGAAGGGACATATGCACTCCTATGTTTATCACAGCACTATTTATAAACCCAAATTACAGAAACAGCCTAAGTGTGTAAGGGCATGTGAATAGATTGGGAATGTATGATCGATAGAAGTAAGGAAATACTACTTGGCTATTTGAAATAAAGGATGAAATCTTGCTCTTTAGGACAATATAGATGAAACTGGAAGGGATTATATTAAGCAAAATAATAAGACAGAGGCAAAAAGTCAATGAATGATTTCATTCATTTATTGAATATAAAGAAGCAAAGCAAAGGATTATACAAAAACCCTAGAAATCTAACTGTAGAATCAAGATGACCAGAGGGGAGGGGGAGGAATAGACAAGGGGGGAGAACTCTGTCAGGGAAGGGGGAAAAGTGGGGGTGGAGAAGACCTATGAACTATGGTAGGATATAGATGAGTGTCGTGTGGTGACATCTGAAGTTGTGTGAATTTATATCCCTAAATCATACAAAGCTTTGTAAATAAATGTTTCTGCAACAAAGACACAATTTAAAAATAAATAAATGCCTGCAATTGTTTATGTCAGTTATACCTTAGTAAATAAATCTGTTGAAGTTTTTAATTATTTAAAGCTCTTCTCTTCTTGTTTCAAGACTCCGCTAGCTAAACAGAAAATAATTACACATATGGTGGTAATATTTTAATTATATACTTGTTTCTTTTCATTATGTGCTACAATGATTTATGATTGGGTTCGATTTTTCAACAGTAAAAGAATGCTTGTTTAATTGTTTAATGACAGCACAATTTTTTTTAAGATTTATTTTTATTTATTAATGCATACATAAATGTACACCTATGTAAGCCTGAGGTGTGGGGTGTGGTGGGAGCATGAGAGGATTCACCAGAGACAGAATGGGAGCAGAACAGGCAGATATACAGAAATATACTACTGAGAGGAATGTGGAGAAGACAGGAGAGGTCTGCTGTACCAATAGGGTCAGCTCTCTGGCTGGGGAGGTGGAACTCATACTGCAGTGACTGGTGATATCTTGGTAGTGATGAGACTTTAACCTCTGCACCACCAGAGAGGCCTAAACAAATATTTTAAGCAATTTCTGGAAGAAACTCCTTCACTTTCAAAAAGAAATTGAGAATGTCATGGCATAGAAAAGGTTGCATAAAATTTTACAATGCTGATTGTTTTGAAATGTAATAAGTGGCTAGTGTGTTAAAACAGTTTACAAATTTATCTCATGTATTCTGACCCATTCGTTAAAACACAAGGTTCCAAGAGAGCACTGCTAGTGAGGATATATATACATCCTCATGACTGAAAATGTACCTACCACACTTAAGTACACTTAATATCTGAGAGTCAATTTATTGAAGCTTTTGTTTGTCTTGTTCACCTTTCTTCTGCAAAAGTAAATGGCAGGGCAGAATCTTTAAGGACAAAGTTGCATTTCAACAAGGTGGTTTTAGGATTTGTTCATGCCCTGTGCTTGCAGTTATTTATTGCTTTATAAAGGTTATATAGGTAGGTAAATATGACTAAAGGTCAATATAACAGAACTTTCTAGAAAATACCCCTTTGGTTTAGCATATTAAAATTTTTAGCATTTAAAATTATTTTAAAGAATAAATACCTTGAAATTGTTAGACCTGAAATATACAAGACATATTCAAATGGATAAGAATAGGTGTTTTAAAAAAACCTGTGGGGATTTAACTTGTTTTTGTAATCTATCTTATGGTAACTGTAAAGGAAGAACTAAAGGTGGAGCAACTTCTTGCTAATTCAGAATATTGATGAATGTTAACAATTAACTGACTATTGTGGTTAAAAGAGTGCCATATTTAGTAAAGCTAAGTTTCCAATTTGTCAAAGAAACAAAGTGCTGTGAAGGACACTAAAATATCTTAGACAATTTTGAAAAAGAAAAATAAAGTGTGAGGAATCATGCTTCTCAAAGTTAGGGCCCATATAGTCATAATAATCAAAGACAATGTGTTATTGATCAAACAAAAGATAATCACATCAGTGAAACAGAAAAAGAACCCAGAAATAGACCTATACTCTGTGGAAGCCAATATCCTAGTTGTTATATCTTTGTAGTTTTGTTAAGATGTTACTGTTGGGGGGAACTGGGAAAGGAATACCAGGGATTCCTTGTATGAGTTCTTGCAAGTACATGTGAATCTACAATTACCTCAAAATAAAAAGTTCAGCTTAATAAGACATTAAAATAATGACAAATAGAAATAATTATTCTGGTTTGTTTTAAGTTTTTAAATGTTATAATTCTTGGTAAAAATTATATAGTTCTCGGTTGTTTTTATTATAAGATGATTTGTCACATATATGGACTATAAAAAAAAACTTCTCATTTGAAATGTCTAGTAAATTGAATTTTCAATGAATGGGTTTTCCGATACACAAGAATTGTAGCAAGAAAAAAAAATAACTTTAGCTAGTTCTGGAAGTAACCCAGTAACTTTTTCCAGAGGTCAGTCAGGTGAGCTTTTTTTAGCAGCTTTTTGAGATGGAAAGTAGCTGGTACCTCTATGCATAACCTATGTCCAGGTCATCTCATCATTTCTCAAGGATCTAATCAGCAAGGATCTTATCAGCACACAAGAATACTTAAATTTTTCCTGTATCTATTTAACAATTTTGAAATGTATAAGAGAATATCAAGAATAACAAAATTGGAGGAGGAAGACTGTTAAAATATTTACATTAGATTATTTTTAATCTCAGAATATTCTCAAGAAATACATGGAAGCTTTATTTGTAAAAGTTTCTTGCATTTTTATTCACAGTATGGACTTCTCTATGTTTTAGGAAAAAATAACATTCTTACTGTGAGCTGGGAAAAACATTTTGAATTAGATTAAAAGTTTTCAAACATAATCTCATACATTTTCAGAGCTTCAGAAATATGGATTTTTGGAATTGTCACATAAAAAAAATCTTATCAAACAAAATGATAAAAATTTTTTTAAAAAACTTTTTTTCTGCTGCTCCATTTCTTTACAACCACTTTCCTTTCATTCATGTTCTTACTTCACAATTTGCCCAAACAATTTTAGACTAGTCATTTGTTTGCTCTGACCTATTTCTTAACTCCCATCCCTAGACTATCATCCATCGCCAGAGCAATCTTTCTAATACACAGTCTGCTTACCATTCTTTGCTTCTGGTTGCCTAAAATATAAAGTTTAAAGTAACTGGGTTTTCAAGGACATCTTAAAAATTAGGCCCCACCTTCTGGCCACTCCTAAACACACATCCCACACTTCTCAATCTTCTCGAACATGCCACACCTTTTCTCATGAGGGTCCTACCATCCAGAATATCCTTTCTTGTTTCTGGCTTGTCAGTGATCTCACTTCTCTGAAGCTGTCCTCAATATCCTGACAGCTCATCACTGCTTCTTTTTGCTCTCATGGGATTTTATATGGAATAATAGTTGCTATTTATTGAGCGCTTACTAGGTAGTAGGCACTGTGCCTAACTAAGCATTTTACAGACGTGACCTCACTTAATCTTTCCAGCAGCCCTATGAGGTAATGTGGCACTTTGCATGGTGTACTCTCATTCATTGTTTTCAAGTCAATCTCCTCATTAGAAAAAAGCAATCTTACTCTTCTTATCTGAACCACCTCCTCCTGTGTCTGATCAAATCAGGTGCTCAGTAAATGTTTTATGAGTGATAAGATGAATAAAATAAAATAAATAGATGCAGTGGGGTACTTTAAAAGGTAATTTGTGTGTGTGTGGGGGGGGTGTTTCACCACACTGTGACCACAACACTGGGAATAAACTTCCTGATTCAAACATCTCTCATCATTTTTCCTGGTATACTGCTTGAAATCCCATGGTTCTTAAAAATGATTAGACTATTTATTGCCTCTTATTTGATATGCTCATCTAATTTCAGATCTTCTCCTTAATTATTGCTTGACTACTGAGAGGAGGTCAATCTTCCTAGGATTATATATTTTCTTTGCCCCCAAGCCTTAAATTTTTTATATCTGGCTAACTTTCAAAAATCTCCACAGTCTGGTCTCAATTTTATTTCCCACTACATTTTAAAACTATGACCCGATCAATCTGAAAGTTACCATTTTTTGCATCCGTGCCTTTATGAATTATAATTCTTCTGCCTGTCTGTGTTACCTTCTTTCCTATGTTATCTATAAAAATTCTATCCCTTCCACAATGCTTTTGTAAAATGCATCAGTCCGAAAATTACTTCCTGTTTCTTCTGTATGCTTATTCCATAGAAGACTTAGGAGAGACATTATTTTGAAAGTAGGAATTAAGTCTAACATTTGAATGTCTAATGTTAGACTGTTAGACTAATATCCTATATTCAAAGTTAGTTCTTGGAGGGATCAAGCAGACTTTTTTTTACTTAACTGCCCATCTCATTAGTGATCCCCCTTTTAAGTAATTATCCCCCTATCCTATACAATGGTGAGTCCTCTGAAACAGTACTTCTGTCAACTTGTGCTTCTCACAACAGAGGTGAGTGAGTAGATCAGATATGGGATCCTGACCACACTGAGCCAACTAGATTCTCTCTCCAGAGTCCAAATACTTAAAACAAATTTAAAAAGGCTCTCAGCCTGAGCTTATCTTCTAAATAGAAGAACTGGCCACTAGAGAATTGTTAGGCAGCTATATGCCTGTGGGGCTGTGTCCTTTCAGAGGGATCTTTCTATTCACAAAGAAAGGGGCAACCCCCTACCTCTAAGTAGATGCAGTCTCAGGTGCAAAGCATTAATGCATATCATGACCTTGGTTAGCCATAGCTAACCATAGCTAGCTTCCTACCTAGTCAGGCAAAAAGAGCTCCACTGCAGAATGAATCAAATATATGGGGAGGAGGAAAAGTATATAACAAAAATCTGAAGAGAAGCAGCACTTAGAGAGAGGGGGAGAGAGAGAGAGAGCCTCTACCTGGTTCCTCTGGGTACTGTCTCCTTTCCCAGTACTGGCTCAGGTCCTTTAGAACACCATTTCCTATAATTTTCTTGAGAAAATCCAGTATTCATTCAATAAACTTTTTTTCACTCAAGGGCAAAATGAGTTGTGCTTTCATTATCTAATCCCACAAGGTTGAGAGTAACTTTGTAAAATCAAAGTGTGAGGTACCAGGCTCCCTGTGCATTCCTACCTGATGAATATAGGTTAGGCCTCTGGTTATTAACCAACACCCATATCCCACTGCAGACCAATTAAATTTGTATTTGCTTTAATGAAAGGATACATGCATATGGTATTTCTTTCAAAGTCTCCCTGATGACTCTAATAGATTCTGTCTGAGATGTTGGCTATATTATAGTGCTTACCTTTTCCTTCTACTTAATTAGTAGCCTCCTGAGAGAACCAATCATGGTGTTTGTCTTCAAAGACTTCCCAAGGAAACTTCTTCAATTAAAGTATTACAGTTTTATTTGTTGTGTTGGGTTGTATCAGAATTGAGGTATAAATTCTACTGTATATAGTGGCAAACATTATCACAATGCTTTAAACAAGGGTTTTTTGTTTTGTTTTGTTTTGTTTTTCCCATAGAGCAAGAAATCCAAATATAGGCAGCCCAAGGATAGCAAAGTCCAAGGATAGCAGAGCATCTCAAGGAACCATTAAGAAACCATTCTTTCCATTTCTTCACTTCTGCCATCCTTAATGTTTAGCTTGTCTCCTGTTGATCACAAGATGACTGCTGCACCTCTGTGAGTTACATGTTTTGCAAGTGAAGAGGGACCATATTAAAAAGATCTAAAGAACATTCCCAGACAAGCTATCCTTTTGAAAATGTTTTCCTGTAATCTCATTGGTTAGAACTGTACATACAGTTACCCAGAGACCAATACTGGAAAATTATTAGAGAAAAAGGAATTGTGGATAGGGGTTGATTCTGTCAGAAACATGGTACCAAAAGGTTTGATTATAATTTGAGTTGAAAGGAATATGACAGATTGTTTGAAACTCTACTGAGATCTGACAGATGAAAAACTAAGGGTTATGAGATTTATAACCAAGTAGTTGCAGAGCAGAGACTAGACTAAGATCCAACACAATTCTTATCCCATTGAACATTGCATACATCTGTACATGGTCATTCGAAGGCCCTTCTTTAAAAGTCATGAATGATTTCCAAAGAGAGAAATTAGAACATTGAAAATTTGTTTTAGTTATCACTAAAAAGAACCTCCCCCATACAGAGGAACAAATGGAAAAACAGATCTTTCATTCACCTTTTGACTTAAAAGAAAGAAAAATAAACCGTTCATGACATCCATGTGATTTTGCCCTCCATCAGTTGTCTTCTTTAGGTAAATTGGAAGTTTTTTAATTCTTTTTTAAATCCCTAATGCAGAAAACATTCATTACACATAAAAATCCAACTGTGTTCAAGTGCAAGCCCAAATTTTTGCTCTTTTTCCTAAGTGTACACTACCACTAATTATTTCTCCTAGAAATTTTAAAAATAATTTTTGTTATTATCAAATAGTCTTTACCTGACCCTTGATTCAAAATAATAATAATAGTAATAGTAGTAATAATTTGCTAAATGCAAGCCACCTAAAGAATCAGCATTCTAATCTTACAGTGTCTCCAAATGACCTATTTTAGTTTGGTTGGTATGATGTTCACAATTTTGGAAGGAAAATACATCTCCATTTTACTCAGCTAAAGTTCTATGAGAATATTAATTATTCTCCATAAAAATCACTTGTATTTTTATCATGTTAAAACACATTTGAGACTGGAATTCTGGGACTTGTATAATTTGTCACAATTGATCCTTTATTCTTTTACATACATGCTTATTATATGCTTATTTAAACTAGCCATGCATCTTCTGTCATGTGCAGTTAATTTGTGCCTCTTTAAGGATTTATTCAGCAATAATCTTGCCACCACCACAAATTCTGTTAAGGAAGAATTATTTCAATGAAAACTCCATTTCTTAAGCTATCATTTAAAATGGAGGGAGATGCTTTCTCACACATTCTGTACTAACTCTACTTTGTTTCTCCAATTCAATTTTAATCTGTTTGGGTTATATAGTTTATTGGTTATATTTCAGTTTCCATGACAACAGATGCAATCATTGCATACACATTCTGCATCTGGGTAGACAGGCAATCTCCTCTGAGACTTTAACTTACAAACAAAGCAATGTATGAGTAAGAGACTATCATTCTTCTCCTCCAGGAGACTGAGTACACTGAATTTCTAGGATACCAGTCTCAGATGATAGCTAAAACAAGGCTTCCTTCTAAATGCAACTCTTTCCCCAGGTTTCTCATGGAACAATTGAGACATCTTTATCGAAAACATGAAGATACTTTCACCATTGCTTTTGGAATTTGGGGCTTCGGTTAAATAAAACAAAGTGGAAAACTGTACACTAAGTACCTGGTTCTCATCCATTTTTTTAAGACTTATTAAAATGAAATGTATAAAAACGCAGTTCAGCTATTCTGAAAATAGAATTTAGATAAAGGAGAAAACTACAGTTACAGAAGTCAATGCAAAAAAAAAAAAATTTCCATAACAAAATTCCCTGAGTCTTTTATGATGTTCTAAAGCTGAGATTGTGCATTCATTCTGAACAAATGAATGTTTTATACATAGTCAATTTCATTAAAAGATGTCTAAATTTTTGTTATGAAAAATTTCAAGCATACACAAAACTAAAGAGAAAAATACAATGAACCCACTTCCCAGATTCCCAATATTTTGATAGTTGATTTGTCTATAAACCCCTACAATTTACATTAATTAATGTAATTTCACTAATGAATATTAAGTCTCCAATTGATATGGATATTTTTTAAAAATATAATTGTGCTGTCATTTTAACAGCATCTATATGTAATCTATAGCCTAAAAATTAATGAGCAATTAATCCCTTACATTCAAAATATTTTACTTTGAATTCGCAGTAATATCAAAAGATATTGGTGATCATAATTGTTATACGTTATTTAAGTATAAATAACTCACTTGTAAGTAAGTAAATCACTTCAATGAAAAACTAGAAATCATTTATTTTTTCCTTTAAGAATAAAATACTTAAATACTATTTTATTCTATCCTAACTTTTTCTCATCTTCTTTCAAGAGGAAGCATCAACTTCTAGTTAGTTCCTACCATTTTACAATAGTATAGAGAATACCCGTTGAAGAAATTAATTTTAATTGATTGAAATACTGGGGAATTTTTGATTCAGTCTTCATCTCTTTTTCAATTCACCCAGGGGTAGGTATCTTATCACCCACCATAAACCCATCAATACTTAAAATTAGTATGTTCACAAAATCTGTTTTATTAAAAGTCATTGAGTAACCTATTTCTCCATCAAAACCTTTTTCTTAGATTGACTCATTCCTTTAGTTACATGCTGTAACTAAAGTCTGTATTTGACTTTCCATTTAACTTCTTTGAGCATCTTTTTGAGAATCTTTCTGATGTTTTTCTTATCCTTTTTCTTCTTGGCGTGTGTGTCTATTTCTCTCTCTCTTTTTTCGCTTCATTTTTCCCTCCATGTTTTCCCTCCATTTTCATCTTCTGTTTCTTTCTAATTTCTGCCTCTCCTTCCTAGTTGTTAACTTTATCAACTGTACCTCAATAGTCTCCAGTGTTACTCTTAAAATGGATGAGAGGAAGAATTTATAGCTTCTTGGTTTTTCATTTGATTTTTTTTCCCTTTAAAGTAGTAATGCTCTTATTTGTTTATAAGACATATTTAGAGGCTCAAATAGATAGCTATGTGTTGCATGTTTCTGAAGACGATTTCCAAGGAATTCTAAGCAGTTTTGTCACAGCATTTCATTCATTCTTGTGGCTTCTCTGCTAAAAAGATAAAGGAAATTAAATAACACTCTGATTTTTAGAAAATATAATGCAGCCTAGAGTTTCAAAACAGCACTCATGAGATGAATGTGGACTCATTGTCAGTGCTCAGTGTTTTCATTAGTAAATGCAAAATTCTTCCAATTGAATTCTAGCATTAAATACAGGTTTTGAGCACTTTGCTGAAATCTTAACTATGGAAGATATTAGAGACAAAATGTCTTAATAGTCTCTAGCTGGAAATCTAAAGCCTATGGAGAATAAATGATTTCCAAAGGGGTCTTTTATGTTGGAAAAGGAGTTAGAACCAGAACCTCAATTTAATGGCTATGAATCCAGAACTTACCCTACAATTTCTGGAATAAGGATTGATTATATGTTACATGGTATAATAGGACAGCATTGGGTAGCATCAGTGTAACATACACTGTGAGCTGATTTTGTGAGAAACATGATCCTTCCCTTCCCTACCACCCCCACCCCCCCCACACACACATTCTGACCTAGTGGGTCTAGAATGTTAGGACACATTAGATGTACAAATGGCTAGTAAAGAGGTATGATGGGAGAAGGCATAATCTGCTTTGATTAACATACTGGAATGCAGCTAGTAGTAATTTACTAAGATTAACTCAGGATGCCCTCACAGGGGAATTCAAAATGGGAAATTCCTCCCTAATGGAGTTAGTGATATTGTGATAATTTTATAAAACAGTTCAAATTTGGATTTATGAAAAGGAAAGTATTCCATTTCCACCACAGTTCAATGATCCATGTAGTTAATATAGGTCCTGTCTCTTTAATTATGTCTCATTAATAAGTTGACAAAGAATTTGTCATTTTTTTATTGTATTAGGAAGCAGAAATGGGTACATATACCCATTTTCTTTATTTTTGTTGTGAATAAAATGACTTTAAAAATAACTTAGGGAAGATAATAATGCATATGTCCTAAATACTCCTTTAAGTGACTTAATCCCATGCCTTTTGCTCTCTGAAAGCTACTTCAAGAAATTGTCTTGGTTTTTAAACACCCCCAAATAGATTCCTCTCATATATTTTTTAAATTATTAGTTATCATGTTTATAATAACCCCCTTTTATGATACAAAATTTCATTGAAAGGATATCCATTTTTCAATAGACTGGAATTGAAAAACCACTAACATTCATTCTGTTTTCAATGAGAAAAATAAATTAATTAATATTGGAAATGTCACTTCATTGAGACTATAGCTATTGCCAACCTTAAATTATAGGGAGTTTCCTCTAAAGGGAGAAAAAAAGATGGTAAAACACATCTACTTGAAATGGCTTCATGGGGAAAGAAAATAGCATAGCCAATTAAAAAAAAAAAATCCCACCCAACAGGAAATGGTAAGAGCAGCCTTAAAATATTCCAGAGAACTACTGTTTCAATAAAAAAATTAGGAGAAAAATGTCAGCCCACGACATCAACTGACTTGGCTGTCAAAGATTTGGGCTGGAAAAACACAATAGTAGGAAATCTAAAAACTTTAAATAGATTTAAAATGCAGCCCCTAGGAAAAAAAAAAATATAGGCTAATCCAAAAATAAACTGGGTATGTATACTAATCATATGTTGTAGTTCAGTTTTTTCCAACACACACATTATACTTTAAACATAAAATTAAGCAAAGTCCTAATGCAACAAATTGATTGCAATATTATTAAAATACCCTCACTGAGAACTCAGATTTCTGCTCTCCATAGTTCTTGTCTACCTCATGCTGTGAATTGTGAACATTATACCAAAATATCCCTAGGTGTCCTGGAGTTCTTAACTTGTAGTAGCTTTACCCTAATTGTAGTGTTGAATAACAACCAAGAAACTTGACAAGTATCTAGTCATAAAAATTAATAAAATGGAAAGAACTGGAGACGGCAGCGTTATTTCCTAGCAGCTGAGTAGAGACCTTGGAGAGATTATTTAACTTCTCTAAACCTCAGTTTTCATTATGCCCAAAGAGGTACATGCCTGTACCTCACTGTGTCTTCCTTACCACCTAAACAATTTATATATATGTATATATAGGCTTATTGAATGCAGGTGCTCAATTAATATGCACTTCTTTTTATATGATTAGGATAGATCTTGAATACCTAAGTATTCTAACAAAATGCATTGTGTTCTGCGTTGTATTTGAAGATATTGTTGTATCTCAAATTTGCTGGAAAAAGACCAGTTAGTTTTTTTTTGTTGTTGTTATTTTTTTTATTAAGGTAACAATGTTTTAAGGCATGTGTATAATTGTATAATGGTTTTCCCTCTTCAAATATGTGTTACAGCACCACATCCACACCAAAGCTTTTGGTTAGATTTTAATGAGAAAAGCTCATGTTTTTGTGACTATCTAGAAGTAAATTTTTTACAAAATTCAAAATGGGTTAGCAACAGCTATCTCAAATATGTTTACTTTTATTAAATGATTCCATTAGCAGTTACTTATAGTAATCATTTGGTCAATTCAAAATGATTTGCTCTCTAATTTTCTACTTAGTTGCTGGAGAATGCTCTGAAAATGCCATTATTTTGGCAACAGCTGGGTAAAATTATATTCTCAGTCTTTGTCCTGTGGCATTAAAGGTCCTAGTTACTGAAGGTGATCATTTCTATTTAGGAATTTTTGGTTTGGAAAGGCTGAAATATGCTAAATAGCAAGCAAAAGCTTCACTACACTTCTGGCAGCTTGTCATCCGTACATTTCCATTTAAGATCTGTATTTTGATTTTCTTTCCACATGCATGACTTTACATTTACTATCTCCTTTTTATAGATCAGGAAATTTTAACTTAGAGGAGTTAAAAACATGAAAAGTCACAGCTTAATTGAGACAGAGATCCTAGAAACCCTTTCTGTTGACTCTAGAAACCATGCTCATAATACATAGATTATTTATGAAAGAAAAAAAAATTTGTGTGTTTTCTCCTAACTGTGACTCATCTTTTGGGTAGAAAATAAATCAAGGGCAAGCAAATTTTGATGATTTTGTATTCCATTCTTCAATCTAATCTTCTTTAGAAATTCCATCTATCCCAGTGACTTAAATCTTCACATTTATTAATCCTACAACCCATACCTTAACCTCTCTCTTGAATTCAAATTCCAAACCTATATAGCTAACTTTTGACTTGAATATTTCACCTCTCATAGGCTATGACCAAACTAAATGCTCCCTTTACTGAAATAATTTTCCTTTGGGAACTTTCCAAAATTGCTCTTCTCCTACCTCTTCTCCCACATCTTGTTAGTTATTTAATGCTATTAGTTGGTTAATTGATTCAGTCATTAAATAATTCCTGGGTGCATGCATACAGAGATGAAATCTGCCTCCAGCACTGAACTCACTGCTGAGAATGTCTAGATATCTGCACTCTAAGCTCAGAGTGGTTAGATTTCAGATTCCAATACTTTCTCTCCACTCCCACAGCCAATATTTTAATGCATTTTATCATCTTGTCAGGATCAGCCCTGGTATGAGTTCCCAGCTGGTTAACTGTCTACTTCTATTCTGCCTGCTCACCCTGATACACTCTCTAACCATTCTATTCATTATCAACAGAAGAATCTGGCTGAACCCTGTTTGCAAAGTTTCTTCTTTGTTCTTACGCCATTGAAGGCTGCTATTGCTGGTAATTATGTTCAAATCTTTTTAAAATTTATTTATTTATGTATATGAGAACTGCAGGACAAGCTAGAGGTGTGAGGGGTGAGAAGACTCACCAGAGACAGAGAGGAGAGCAGAACAGGCAGATGTACTGCTAAGGGGAGCAGCAGGTGGGCCAGGAGAGGTCTGCCACACCATGTGAGTCACCTCCCTGGCTAGGAATTGAATTTGTGCTGCAGTAGCTGCAGATCACTTCATAGTGCTGCACTTTAACCCACTGTGCCACCAGGGAAGGCCCAGAATTATGTTAAAAACTATTGGACTGTTTTTCAAGAATCTCTGCTCTTCTTGTTTAGCATTATTTCTTGCCATCAAAAAACTTGACCCTCAGAGACCCTCAATCAGAGTCCATAGACATCTTAATAGAAAAATAGATTTCTTGTCTATCAGTGAATCAGTTTCTTGCACTGAATCTGAAAAGTTTAAAAGCACTTCCTGCTATCCAGGAGATTCCCAGCACTCACATCTAGACCCTGGTATTCTCCTGTCAAACACAAGCAATCACAGAACACTAATATTAGACACAGTCATGACTGACCATAATAACAACTCTGTAATCAAGTACCAGCAGAAGCAAAAACAGGAACAGTGGCCAAATCACAAAAATGGCTAAATAGCCCCTATTCTGGATGGGAAGATTGCTGTTTCCTTACTAATTACACTTACAGAATTACTTAGTTCTTTCTATCTTGTGGATAAGAGTAATTAAGATATCCAATCATAGATTAACCATTCTTAACACCACTTAATCCAGAGCAAAGCCCTGCTTCCTTGGGGTGTCCTTAAAACCACCAACACAAATCCCAATATTATAGTAAGTCTTCTCTAACATCCTCTGAGACAGCCATGCTTCTCCATGACATATGGGCTCTCTATTTGCAGAGAATCAGTAAACCCAAACCTCCCTCAACTGCACGTGTTCCTACTGGTCTTTGGTTGGAGGGCATTGTCAGGTCACATGATTCCTCACTTTATTGAATGTTCTGTCTCCCTGTGAAAAAACATATGTATTATTACTTATCTAAATTCCTTCTATCCATCAAAGCTAACTTATATCCCCCTCCATCAGTGAGGATCCCTGATCCTGCCATCCCACATCGTGTCCTTCTGAACATACCAATGTCATCCATTTAGCACCAAGTACAAAACATTACTACACTCTTTATTCTAACCAGTGCAGGCGTCTCTCCTTAAAATCCATGATTCTTCAATATCAGATGCTCCAGGAAAACTATTTCTACTATCAACAGAAGAATCTTCCTGAGACCTGCTTTGCAAGGGTGCTTTCATGCTCATATACACTTAATGAGTACAGTAGTCAGTTCAACTATTTCAGCCTATTATTCACAAACAGGCTAGGGTTGTTCAATATCAGATCCATCAAAGCAGAATATAGGAAAGAGTGTGAACTCTGGGAATGCCATATCTCTCTGCCAGAAACATATGTAGGAGAAGGAGGCCAGAAAGGTGCAAATAGACCAAACAGGAGAGACAAAATAGGGAAGCTAATAAATAACTGAAAAATTTAATGAAAATTAATCCATGAATTCTTGTGTTTCTAGAATTGTTTGTCATCAAACATGACGTATAGGCTTACATACATCTTTTTTGATGACATATTCTTTTTCTGAAGAGAGCATGTATATGGTAACTAATCTTTTTTTCTGAAAACTTACTTCTATGTCCCCATTGATTTATCCCCTGATTTGTTGCACAAATATTTAGGGGTACTTTCCATGTGTGAGTCACTGTGCTGGGGATTGGCACTACAAAATTTATTAGGAAAGACAAGTCCTTGCTCTCATTAAGATCCCACAACTTATTGGGTAGATGGACAATTAACTAAGAAATTGCTCTAAATTATGCTATGTATGAAACAATGAATTCATGAAGAGTTCCTGGAAGAAATAACTTTAAGTGGACACATAGTAAATTAGGAGTTATTCATTTTATAGAATTGTGGTGAATCATTTGGGGAGATTCTGAAGAATCTCTCTTTAAAGAGATTTAAGAATACTCTTTAGATTCACGTGCTCAAATAAAAATCTTTAGTATTGAGTTGTAAGAAACTTTTAAAAGAGCTACCTCCCTTCAACATGCTTCAAAATTTTTAACTGTCTGCTTTAATATTCATCTTTCTATTGCTGAACATTCATAGTCTTTGCATCCTTTTATGTAAGTGTACCTGTTTGTCCTAAGGATAGGCTTCTGTATCATAAAGCCTTCCTTAGTAAGAAATTTTCATTTACTGCGTAGCACCAGATCAAAGATGGATCCTCCATTGGGCAATATGATGACAAATCACAGATCCTGCCTTCAAACATTCCCACAAGCTGCTATTGCTTACATGTATTTCTGTTCAATTATTTTTTTCCTAATACTGTTCATATTACATGGATAGCAAATGATATTTCTATCAGGGCTTATGTTTCTTTTACTGATGGCAACATATCCACCAAACACCTGAACTCTGATAACTAGGTCACATTCTACATCAAATATCTTTTTTTAAAAAAAGATTTATTTATTTATGTATATAGAACTGGGGTACAGGCCAGAGGTGTGGGGGCTGTGAGAGGATTCACTAGAGACAGAGTGGGGAGCAGAACAGGCAGACTGACAAAGTACACTGCTGAGGGGAGCGGCCAGCGAGACAGGAGAGGTTTGCTGTGCCATGTGGGTCACCTCCCTGGGCAAGCACCCTTCCTTGCACCTACATTGACATATTTGCTGTTCTTTACCTTGACTTGCCTGCCATAATCTAAAGAAAATGATAGTATACCTTTGTAAAAATTGGAGAGAAATTAATCAATAATATAGAAAGACAGAAGAGGGAGAAGAAAATAACCTAGAGGACTTTGAATCCCACAAGAGACAAGATGGTGGCAACTTGAAATGATTCATGTACAGTGATCCAAAATTCTTGTGGTTTCAGAGAAGGTATACAGAAATAAGTCCACATGTACTCATATTTCAAATAAGAAGAACTTGTGGTTGGAGGAGAATTATTGAATGAGACATGATCCTTTCCTTAAGCAGCCTACAGTGTAGCTGACGAGATGAGGCTCACGAACTACAAACAACCTGGTAGCAATTAAGTTTTAGACATGAGATACTGAGCTCTTAGCTATGTTGGTGACAGAGATGATGATGAGGAAGAGAAATGTGCATTTAGAATTTAGAGATCCATCCTTTTATAAGCTTGCCCATGTCAGTTTGTCTCAAGGGTAGCAAACATGCTTATTTGATTGATTGAACTCTTACAAGTAGGACAAGTTCTATATCAGATATGGGGTGTCCCAATCCATAAGGGAATTCTAGTTTCTTTGTAACTACCTTACTTGGGCCAAATTCAACTTTATCCCTCTACCTTCGGAGTTAAACTCTTGGGTACCAGCTTTTCTGAATCATACCAATTTTGCTAGCTCTTCAAGTCTTCCAGCCTTGATATACCTACCATTTTGACCAATGACATATAAATTTGCTATTCTTTGACTTGACTAACCTGCTTCAATGTAACATATTTTCTATCTAATCTGCTTGCTAAATGAATTCCTGACCCTATTCCTTCTCGACTCAACTATGTGGTCATTTCTGCCCCCATTCTTGTTTTATGTTTTTACACATAAATTATTCCAAAATTTAGCAACTCAGTAAACCTTTATTATCTTATTCACAGGATCAGGGATGTGGGAACAGCTCAGCTGTGTGGCTCTTATTCAGTCTCTTCTCAAGCTGCAGTAAGACTCATGTAGGGCTAACATCACTCAAAGAGAACTGGAGGTTCTACTTCCAAGTTCATGCACAGAACTATAAGCAAGAGACCTGAGTTCCTCCTCACATGGGCCTCACCATAAGATTGCCCATATTAGTTCAACTGGATATTTCCAGAGTGAGTGATCTGGAGACATAAAGAAGGAGGGAGGGAAGGAAAGAGGAAGGGAAGAAAGAGAGATACTGTGTGTGTATGTGTATGTATGTAGAGAATGAGAGAGACTGCCTTTTATAATGCATACCATTACTTCCACATTATTCTGCAAGTTAAAATCAAGTCACTCTGTCTAGCCTCACACTAAGAAATTTGTTGAAGGGTTTTACACAGGGTGAAACTACAAAGGGGCCAGGGAGGCTGCTCTAAAAGCTGCATACTGTACCCCTTTATAAGGTGACTTCTCAGTCCTTCGCTGGAAGTAGTTACCTTAGTTATTTCATATAGTTATTTACTCCCACAAGAAATTAAAGTGAATTCTAATCTGCTTGCCTGAGAAGTAATATGAAGGTAATATTTTATACCTTTGCCTCAAAATCTATTTAAAATCTCCAATCATTGTCAGGTTTTACACCTTTGAGAATGAAAATATACTTTTCTTTTTCAACATTGTCTAGCACTAAAAGTTGTCAGTTTCCTTTTTTTCATTTATTTTGATTTTTTTGAGAATAACAGCACAAAATATTTCTTAAACTCTCAATGTTAAGAAGTAAATGGAGATTTCCTTCTATTCCTTACTGCCAACTGAAAATATTCATATGCAAGTCCTTCACAGCTCAGTGAATAAACCAAAACCAATTCCCTGTAATAGTGAGCATTTGCCAAATCTTTTCTTCATTTACTTATATCAAATAAAGAACTATATTAATGTAAACAATGGTTTATTTTTTAAATAATTGAAATGAGTCAGGAATTGAGTCTTCCATGCTTAAAAACTTAGCAACTAAAACATAACTTACTATTACCATAGTTTGACTTTGGGCAAGATTCCGTTAAGTCAGAAATACACTAGAAATTGGAACTCAATGACCTCTTCCCTTCAGGAGTTTAATAGTGGTGAATATGCTAGAGCTTGTTACCAAAATTATAACTTGGTCACAAAGAAAGCTAAGACTGATCTGATAAAACTCCTTTTTACATCTAAGGAAATAGCAGAGATTTTGTCCTTTTTAAAATGCATGCCTGAAAGGAGTGCCTGATCTAAGAATGAGGCTAAAATGACCTTGATAGAGTGTTTGGGTAGAACTCTTTTGCATTCATACATTTGGACATAAATCCTTGGTCAAGTGTATAAACAGATTGAAGATGTGATATATTACATTCTCAGTTCTACCACAGTCGTGCTTAACTTCAGCAGTATCTATGAGCTTAGGTTCCTTAAAAGAGAAATGGGAATAATGAATGCTTATACTTGCAGAAATCGTTAAAGTGGTTAAAGTGTGTTAAAATACTAGACAAAGGGCTGGCACATAGTCGGCATTCAGGAAATCTTGATTCCGCTTTCTTCCATGTTCCACCAAAATATGCTGGAAATATCTCTGCCCTTGAGTTTTACATACAGCTGTTGCCTCCTTTGCTAGCTCTGTTGGTGAACCTGGATATGAAAGGAAGATTTTTCTGCCATCTGCATACAGGACATTATATTGTTAACTGTATTCTGGACACTTAAGAGAGAATTGAGCTGAATATTTAAGTACTCCCTGAAGTCAATGCACAATTTAGGAAATTATGTATATTAGAATGTTATGCTGCAACATGATACATTAAGTCCCAATGAAGCTGTGGTTCCTAATTCAGACTGTATTAAGTTTCTGTGTTTAAATTTTATTACAGTGTAGATCATCGATATCAAGTGAATCAAGCCAACTATGAAAGCATCCCTAATAAGAGAAAAACATTTTAATGTATCAAGAAAGCACTCTATAACATTTTACACAAAATATACCACTTATTTCAGAGACGTTTGCTGGAAAGTTGCTAATGTTATGTTTTATATTAATTTATGTTTACCAGATGCTTTGCAATCACCTTAATTTCCCATTTCCAAAGACTTTTGATAATGGATCAAATGAAACTACCAACTTGGAGAAGCAATTTTACTGAGATAGAAGGCACCAATCTCACCACACTCCACTTGGAAATTTAGGATAATTTGATTTACAATCACTTGTAGAACCCCCTCCACTGTCAAAATAGCCAAGGTGTTGTCTTAAAGCTTTTCTCAAATACTCTTCCTACTTCCTGTTAAATGCAGACTATGTTAACTCTCAAACTCCCAGAGGTCCCGGATGAGAAGACAGTGTACTTTGTACCTTCTGCTCCTTCCAAGTCACCTATTGGTCCACTAACACTTACACTCAACTGCTCTTGTTTTTTTTTTTTTTTAAATATAAATATTACATCATCCTTCATTTTTGTACATAGTATAATTTCCCCGTGAAATTCCCACCACCAATTCACCCATGCACCATCACTATTCCTGTCCTGGTCCTTCTGCCCCCTCCTCCCCTACAGAATGTCTCTGATCTACTCAAAATACTTTTCTTGTAGAGCAATATAATCTTCTTTTCATACTCATCTTTGATATATTTTTAAACAATAACCTAACCATGCTCTGTATTCTTCATTTCATACTACCCAAATTCACAAGACTAAGGTATGAACCATCACTCAGGTTTAAATTATAATGATACAGATGGCTAGGTAGAGAACACAGTTACTCATCTTAAAAATGAGTCCTGTTGGAGTGATATCAAAGATATACAAAGAACTCATAAAACTCCACAAAAACAAAACAAAAAAACCCAATCAAAAAAAAAAAAAAACTAAACAGACACTTAAAATGGCCAGCAGGCACATGAAAAAATGTTCATAACCACTTATTATTAAAAAATGCAAATCAATACTGCAACGAGATACCATCTCACACAGTGAAAATGGCCCATAGGGAAAAAACCAGAAACAACAATTGCTGGCAAGGATATGGAAAACCTTCCAACATTGCTGGTGGGAATGCAAAAAGGCCCTGGCCCTTGTGGAAAGCAGTATGGAGGTGTCTCAAAACATTAAAAATGGATTAGCCACAGCCACTCAACCCAAAAAATTCCACTCCCAGGCATCTGTCCAAAAAATTTGAAAACACGAATTCAAAAAGAAACTTGAACTCCGATGTTTACTGTAGTGCTATTTACTATAGATAAACTATGGAAAAACCTAAGTGCCCCAGAACAGATGAGTGGGTTGAGGTGTGATATATGTATACAATGCAATAAAATTCAGCAACCAAAAAAAGATATGCCATTTATGGCAACATAGGTGGAACTTGAAAGGATAATGCTAAGTGAAATAAGTCAGAAGAAAGATAAATACCAGATAGTGTTACTAAGTGAACAGTCAGATAAAGACAAGCTGAAAAGCTATTCTTTGACGGCTGACTACAGAACTGAAGTACCAAGAGGTGGAAGAGAGATATGAGCAAGAAGGAAAGAAGCACAATGGTCTCTAGTGATAGAATATGGGTGACTTAGTGATGGGGGGCTCTGTGGTGGTAATACCTGATGGGGGTACCCCAACATTAGCTCAGTTAAAAGAAAATGAGTCATTTTTATCCTTGTACATCAATATTTGAGAGAGTCTCGGAATAATTACTAGGCTGTTTTGGTGAACATGGGAGAGGAATAAGTAATTGTAATGATAGCATTAGTTAATGAACTTGAGCTATGATTGCCTGATACCCTCTTCACGAAAGAGCATGCAGCTAAGCAACTGATTTTGACCACTTCTTTAAAAAGCAATACTCCATAACTATACTGGTCACACAAAGCTTCTAAAATTACCTTTTGTTTTCCTCATAATAATATGCATATCTGAAAATATGTGTTAAAAATCCTTAGTTACAACCTATCTTTTCTTCACACAAACACTATGTGGCTGATTCAGCTTGGGCATTCTTACTTATACACATCTAACTAACTCTTGGTTATTGCTGTATCCCCTTAACCATCCATTCACAAGAAAGCATATCTATTGATGGTTATGTTGTTTTTCCAAAACTTATCATGAAGGAGTGCTGAGATACCTCGGGTGTGTGAATATTCCTTACTTTCCGCTTCACAGGTTTTTTGCTAAAGTCCTTGTGGGAAACAGCTCAGCTATTTGAGTCACAAAGTTGGAAGTGGAAGTTAATACAATCCATAGAGAAATAATTCCCCTTTTCTATCTCTTGAGTAGACTATTGTGAGTGGATTCCACATAGTTCCTCAGTCTGTCCCCATAAAAAAAGTCATATTGGTCTCCTTGCCATATTTTTTAAAGGGCATGTATTTTTTGACAATTGAAAACTGCAGAGCTCAGTGATATTTTTGTTAGACCCATTTTTATATTGGCAAGTAAACATGCTATGTGATTGTCAGAATATTTTATCAGCTTCCAAATCAATGTGCATATTTCCCAGAATATTTAAATATGTTGACAATTTTAAAAATAGAGTATGAGAAAAACTTTCACTAAGGAAAGGTGTCAAATATTAAAACTATCTACATGCTTTTCAATGCTTTAATACAAAAAAGTGAAAAACTGAATATTTCCCTTTAGACATGAAATGTTTTTCTCCTTTTTTTTTT
>NW_004567110.1:21165838-21170443 GCF_000260355.1 Condylura cristata
CTCCTTTTAATTGATAGAAACATGTTGTAGAAAGTCGCAAAACAAAACTACAGCATAATGAATATAAAATGTATAAAATCCTAGTACATGACATGGTCTTTGAATTTACTTTATGATAATTTCCCATTTAATAACTTCTCTTAAATATTGATATAAAATCAGAGGTCAGCTAAACCTCTTGGCAATGCTAAAAAATTATACTTTAAATGCAGTATGCAAACACTTATTTTCATTTTCTAAACTTAATTCAGTAAAGATGGAAGATGTAAGTATTCAGTCCCCAAAGAAATATTAACTCAAACTAGTTGTTTTGGATAAAAAAGTCCTACATGTGTGCCCTATGAACCTAGTTAATATAACCACAAGTACGGTAATTTCTGCATTTCCTGATTTGTATTAAAATTGCAAGTATATTAGTAATATTTTATAGGGCTTTTGGAAGACTGCTCTTGAAATTTTCAAGATATGAGGTTGTCATTTCTCTGGAAGGAAAAATTCAGCATCTGACAGTAATTCTCCGTAATCTCTTACTTGGACAAAAGACTCTGATTGGTTATAGTCATGGCTTTTCCTCAGACACAAATTGATCAGTAGAGAGGTTCATTCATCTCCCCCGCTACTGTCCTCCTCCTAGACAAAGCTAACTGAAAGAAAATTCCAAGGGCACCAAGGAGATGTATTTTCAGATGTAAAAGAGTACATAATGCAGAAAACTTGACCCTCCACCAAATCTTTAGCTCCCACTGGTTACCTTTGACTCGTAAATTCGCTCCAGGATTGTAACCCAGACACATGATTAACTATCATTCCTGAACCTAAATGGGTTTATACATGCTCAGTATATGGCCCTTCTGCCTAGAATACTTGGCTTTTATATCAACTCACCTTCAGCCTCCAAGACTCAGCTCAGATTTCACTACCTCCTTGAAGCCTCCTCTAACCACCCTTACCCCTGCATGTATTCCTTCAGAATGTTGGTTCCATCAATCCCAAAACTTAGTGTACCAATCTGTAATCATAATTTACTCAGCAAGACTGAGTCTTCCTTAAGGGCAAGTGATGTCCGGACTTTCATTTTTGGGTTCTAATCCTAACACAGGGCATCTGTTATGATAAGCCAATGAATGTTTTTTAAATAAATGAATGGCATAGAGACAGGCTCTGTGTATCAACAACAAATGTTTACATGATATAGATTTGAAAATATGGATATTGAGGCCAGACTGTCATAGAATAGAGACCTAACTCCATATTTAAGTAAGAGCTTTGTGAAATGGCCTTGGGAAAAATTGTTTAACCACTCTTGGCTTTGTTTCCCTTAGTTATAAAATGGAAATGATAATAACACCAATTTCAGAAGATTGCTATAAGAATTAAAATAATATTCATAACAGGTTTGCTATCATGAAATGAGTTTTATTTGTTGTGGTCTCCATGCAGTAGATGGAGTGCTGAAGCTTCTCATCTATAATTTTCATTCAGTCCTCTAAATAAAACTGCAAAGTGGATGCCAACTCCACAGAAATTAAAATAAACAAAAAAACTGTAGCAGTAAACTCAGAGTCACAGAACTTATTCTCTAATAATACACAAGATGTTTGTCAGGATAAGTTATACCAAGCTACATTTGTAGTAGGCCAACCCAGAAATATCAGTGAATTAATGACAACGGTTTGCTTCTTTCACAAATAAAATATGCTGCGGGTCTAATGATTCTCCTAGCTATCTTCTTTCCAACTTCTCTTCAGGGTCTAAGGCTACTATGCCTTGCATATGTGCCATCTTGAACAATGGCTTCTAATTCACAGAAGCAGGGAAAGAGCCATCTGTGGTTCGGGTCACACACTGGTTTTAAGTGCATTCGCAACTGTCACATGTCATTTCTAATCACAGCACTGGCCAGCTTCAAGGAAGCCTGAACAATGCAGGGGATCATGAAGCTATTTAGTATTTATAGCCAATGCAAACAAATCTACAGTTAGAATTTTGTTAGCCATGTGCCAATTTATAGCTTTAGCTATGCCCTATTATAGTTTAAAATAAAAACCTTAAAATCAAGTTAAAATTTTGCATCTTCCAATTAAACCACAATGAGATGCCACCTCACACCAGTAAGAATGGCACATCTTAAAACAACTAGCAACAACAAATGGTGGTGAGGATGTGGAGAAAAGGGAACTCTCCTGCACTGTTGGTGGGAATGCAAACTAGTACAACCACTATGGAAAACTGTTTGCAGGTTCCTCAAACTGCTTAACATGGAGCTTCCATATGACCCAGCAATCCCACTCCTAGGTATCTACCCAAAAGACACAAAACCAATGATTCAAAAAGATACCTGCACCCCCATGTTTATTGCTGCTTTATTTACAACTGCAAAGACATGAAAACAACCCAAATGCCCAAAAGTGGATGACTGGATTAAAAAGATGTGGTACATATACACAATGGAATATTACTCAGCAACCAAAAAAGCAAACACATGCCTTTTGCAGCAATATGGATGGAGCTGGAAAAGATCATGCTTAGTGAAATAAGCCAGAAAGAAAAGGGAAAACATCAGATGGTTTCACTCATAGGAGGAGTATAAAGGACCAGGGGAGAAAATAATAATAATAATGAACAGCTATATACCGGAGACTTTTTTTTTAAAGATTTGTTTATTTATTCATACAGAACTGGGGTACAGGCCAGAGATGCGAAGGGTAAGAGGATTCACCAGGAACAGAGGGGGGAGCAGAACAGGCAGATCGACAAAGTACACTGCTGAGGGGAGCAGCGGGTGGGTCAGGAGAGGTCTGCTGTGCCATATGGATCTCCTCGGGGCAGGCGGGGATCAAACACATGAGGAATTGGCTTAAGCTTCTTAGTGCTGTGCTTTAACCCTCTGCACCACCAAGGAGGGCCTACCAGAGACATTTTATGGGGGTGGAGTGGGGCATGGGATCAAAAACAGTAGGGGGAGGGAAATGTACTGGACCATGGTGATGGCATGTGAGTGATTTGGGAAGCCCATGGGGATTACAACTGAAATGCAAAAATTCATAAAATGATGTAAAAATCAACTATTATATTAAGATTTTTTAAAGTAAATATAAAAAAAAATTTGCATCTTCCAACTAAGGATGTAGTTAGCCTTTTACAACACTGCCTAACTAATGCACCTTTTCTTATTTGTAAAATTAGAAAGTTTGACTAAATGTTGAGAAAGAATTCTTCCTCATAAAATCGTGTATACTATCTTTGTTGTGTTATTGTAATTAAAACATGAAAAGTATTACTTAGTGTTCTCTTTCAAAGTAAGTTCCTCAAGAGGACACATTATTCTAACAATGATGCTGTTGTTTAAATCATATAAGGACACTTATTGCATGTAAGGCCCAGCCAGATAATATAGAATGAACCTATCTCAAAGTTAGATTGGTTGGTTTCAAAGTCCCATTCTGTCACCTTCTAATGAGGTGACTTTGGACAAGTCATTTAATCACTGCTGTTGCTCAGTTTTCTCTTCTGTAAAATATTATTACCTCAGGGAACTGTTCTTTGAATTAGATGTTGCTCATGTGGCAAGGTTTACACACTGTTTTTGTTAACAAATGCAGTGACCTATCAATATCACTCTGTATAACCTCTACCAAATGCAAAAGGAGATTATTTCTAAGTGATTATACTACCAGAGCTTTCAACTGTTTTCTTCTCCCAGACTTCAGTGTTTAAATATTGCTAAAACATACATGTATGCTTTTAATCATAATATCAAGATAGAATATATTTTATGAATACAAGGTCAGATGGTCCCTCTAATTTAGAAATCATTCCTGAGCAAACCTGGGTTATTTATTACATTTCAGAGGTATTTTCAATATCTTTAGCACTGTTCTGGAAAAAAAGAAAAAGATACTATTACATATGTTTGAGAAAAGCAGCCTGCAACTGTTATGAAAATTATGGATTATGATAATAATAATAATATCATGATAATAATATCATGAACTATTGAGTAATTTTCTAATTGTAGCCTGGGTGGCAGTAATGCAAAACAAGTGCAAGACTGCAAAAGTATTTCGTATAAACACCTTATTGACACATTATTTTGCAACACCGAGAAAAGCCATGGTAGATTTGGTGTTGATCCTGCTTTTCCCTAGATAGTGTGAGTTCTGGCCTGTTCTATCTCTCATTACTGTGATGACGGCATATCCAAATGTTAAATACTCAAGAGACACTCCAATCCAGTGCGAGACTGAACACCTCATCCCCAAAGAATGTAGCATTTCAAGAGAAAACAGGCCTCCTTCTCACACTAGCAAAATTGTGAAGGTGTGTGATAAATTAGAGATCAAAATGAGAGGCCACAAATTCTTAAAGGTATTCTGCCCCTCACTGAGTCCCTGCTCTTTCCAACATAGAGACTGTATTTCCAACATAGTAACATA
The DNA here is from genome assembly GCF_000260355.1 of Condylura cristata. Lineage (NCBI taxonomy): Eukaryota > Metazoa > Chordata > Mammalia > Eulipotyphla > Talpidae > Condylura > Condylura cristata. The sequence goes on from NW_004567110.1 coordinate 21,170,275, forward strand.
TTTTTAATAATGATAATGGCAAAGTTGGTAAATACCCATCAGTAGAAACAACAGGATATAAAGTGTTATAATAACTATACAGTTAAGAAGGCAGGTATAGGTGGAAATCAAAGAATAATTAGCTAGAGATATAACTAAAGATCATAATGTGAAATACCTTTTTTTTTTA
>NW_004567110.1:21170974-21206157 GCF_000260355.1 Condylura cristata
GCTTTTAGTTAGAACTGCATTTCCATTTACATATCAACACTTTTTAACAAAAAGTATGGAAAAGGTTGTTTCTGAAATGATTAGTACCTAAGTTTATGTCTAACAAAAATGAAAGACAATCTGCTTCAGAAAAGCAGACATAGGTTATGAATAATTAAAATTTACTAAATCATTGATTTATTTTTCTAAAGCAATATGTAGTTCCTATTGTTTTGGTTCCTTGTGCTTTTCACTGGTACAACTTACATAAAATATAAGTGTACATCTTGATGAATTTTTATCTGTTACATCCATGATTCACCAACAAAACAAGCTAACCCTTAAAAGACAATGTTTCCTTCAATTTTAGTAATAAGTCTCCCTTAAGGATATTAATAAAAATGTAGATTTCTAGGTCACATTCCCAGGTATTCACTATTAGTAGATCTAGGATAGGATCCTGAGACTGAATAGTTAGTAAATACCTCCACTTGGAGAAAATCTGCCTTTCTCACCTAAGTGGAAACTCCTGCATAGCTTCCATTATTCGCAGCTGACAAATGATTCTATTAAGGGAAATCTAGGTGGTTTTCTACTGAAAAATATGCCTGATATCTGCTATCTCTGTGCAACTAAGTTTTTTAGTTTTGTTTTTTCATTCTTTGAGCCAGTCTCCTACGTGAGTTTACACTAGTCACGGCCAAATAAAAATTAAAACCCCTAGTAAGTTTTTCATAAAGCTTAATGATTTTAAAGGACTGTCCTTTAATTATGTTCTCCATACATTCAGAACTTTGAAATGTTAATTCTTTTGTTAAATCATTCTAACAGTAAAGTGGTAGGGTTTTGTCTTAGTTTAGAAAAATAAAGTCAGAAGTTCTCTGTTATTTTCCCAGCTTCTAAAATCTGGGCTACCAAGCCTTCAGTTCTCCTCCTTAAATTTGAGTCGATTGTGCAGTAGAGTGCCAGGGCTTATACAACTGAACAAGTAGGGTTCCATTTTCTTTGCCAAAGCACATCCAATTTATTCTTTTTCTAAGATTCTTATTTATTTATGCATACAGGCCAGAGGTGCTGAAGGGAGCAGCAGGTGGGTCAAGAGGGGTAGGACACACCCTGTGGGCCACCTCCCTGGCCAGGAATTGAACTCCTGCTGCAGCGCCTGAGGCTCACAGAATAATGCTGCACTTAAACCTGTTGCACCACCAGGGAGGGCCCAAGAGCATGTCAAATTTAAATAATGACATTAGCATCTTTTCTCTTCTTTTATCAGTAATATGCTCTCTCTGTAATAAGCTTTCCAAATATGGGAAAATTTAAAACCAAACCATGATGAATAGATTGATTTGTTTTTCTATGTGCAACTTTTGACAAGTCAAATACACACACACACACACATAAAATCTATATTATCTATATATCTATCATCTCAATTTTGCCTTACCATCTGATATTTTTCATTATCAACATCATTAAAAATCCTTGCAACATAGTTTTTAGAATGTTCCACTTATAGAAGCATCATCATTTTCATTACTATACAAATTTAAAACAGGAAGCTGTTTCCACTTTTCAAAAACTTCAGAGAACATAAACATTTTTGTAGACATTTAAAACATTTTAAAAAATAGATTGCTAAAAGAAAAAAATTGATACAAGCAATTTTAGGACTTCTTATACCTGTTATGATTCAATTCTCTGTGGCCGCATAACAAAATCTCCCCAACTTAGTGGCTTAAAATAACAATCACTCATTGTTTCTGCATATAGTATTGGCTGGGGTTTCTCAAGCAGCTGCACTCAGCTAAAAGATCAACTAAGGCTGGAAGGCCTATGATGACTTCACTCATGTATCTGGCACCTTAGCCAGAGAACTTGGAATAACTGCGGGTGGATTGGCTTTGTTGTTTTTTAGTCTCTCCTCATTCAGTAGTCTAACCTCAGCTTATTTATATGGCAGCTGATCCTATGACAGTGAATGAAGAGGCTGCCAGGTTTATTAAGTCCTAGACCTAGATGCCAAAGCAAGTCAAGGCATTAACCCAGATTTGGGGAAAAGAAAAATAGTCTAATGTTTAACAGAGGAGGTACAAAATCACATTGCAGAAGATCACGTGGGGTTAGAGGAATTGTTACGTCCATCTTTAAAAATAAATGACTGTGGCATATCATGTATGGATGGCGACAATATGTTTTCTAAACTTTCCAACCATATTTATTTATAAAATGTCAATATTTTATAAAGTTCAATTTCATATGAGAGGTATACACAAAATATAACTCCATTAGCAAAAGTTAACAAGTGTCTACAAGGATGTGTAATAACAATAATTTTCATATACTCCTTATGGGAATGTAATCTTGAATGCTTAGTTTAGAAAACAACTAGACACTAACTGGCAAAAGCTCATACGTATATATAATGAGGAAATGAGTACACAGATCAAGATATACAAAAATTTACAGAGCATCATTAGTAGCTCAATACAGCCCCAAACTGTAAATAATTTTAAAGATCACTGACCCTAGAGTAGATCTTAAGAAAATGGAGAATGTTACAGAGCAATGAAAATGAGCAAAGTCTACACTCAGTGGTAAGTATGAGTCCTTTAATTATAACGTTGAATATAAAATACAAGTCACAAAAGAAGGCATGCAATATAATTTGATTTATATAAAGTTCAGAAACACACAAATGTAATCTCTATTGCATACAGAAGGAATGCAGCTATACAGAAGAACAGATAAATGTTTACCATATTAAAGGTAAAGTACAGTTTGGCCTGGTAAAGGGAAGAAAGATAGGAGTATCCAGATGGAGATAACAGTATAATTGAGTAAAAGGAAGAGGTTGGCTGAATTTGAGAAATTTAAAGGAAGCCAGAGAGCCAAAGTAAAAATAGGAACTTAACGGACAATTTTAGAATTTTCAGGTATCATGCTAAAAACAATGAAAAGCCATTGTCTGGTTTTAAACAGAAGACAATATGATCAGGTTTTTATTTCAATGGGTAATTTTTGTGTCACATGTAAAACTGATTAGAGAAGGATACAGGGATTCAGTTTGGAATCTATCTTAAATGTCTCAGGTGAGATGAAGTGGCTTTAAATGGTGGACTGGATGGATAAGGAGAGAAAGGATGGATCTGAGATAGGCTTGGAAGGTAAACTCATGAGACTGGTTTTTGGAGAGTTTAGAAAACAGAATGAGTCAGTGTGACTCCTTTTTCTAGCATGATCAACAAGCTGTCACTCATCCAGACAGGGAACACTACTGGGAAGTATGATCTTGAATTTGGATCCCTGGGAGACATACAGTGTTGATGTTACACAAGCAGTTAAATATGTAATTTAGAACTAAGAAGTACCTGCATCAGAGAAAGAAATTTGATGTTTGTTCTTTTAATGCATGGCAGTACATATAATCAGACATGACTGAAAACCAAAAGCAATCAAAATAACTCAGAGAGGACAGGCAGACACAAAACACAGTGAAAATGTTAATATGATCTGTAAGCAAAGCACTGTGCTTGCTGAAGGAGCACAAGGTGAGTTAACCATGGTCCCCAGTTTACTGCTAAGTAGACACTTTGGCAAGTCTTATCTATCTTATCTGGTAAATGATAAGGAGAAGATGCCTAGAAAATCCCACTGCCCTTCAGTGCAAGTCAAATTAAGAACTAGACAGAAGAAAGTTGTGAAAGGCATTCCAGGCAGAAGCAATAAGATACACAAAAGCAGTGAGGCTTGAAACAGAGTTGTGTGACAACATGTACTCCAATCACTAGTAATGCACAGCGTTTGCAGGCTAAGTGACAGGTCAGAGCAAAGAGGGAGCAAGGCCCTAGTTATGTAGGGCTTTGCATGTCCTGCCAATAAATCCAAGGGATGTACACAGTAGAAATACCCAGTGGGACATGGTCATACTTGTATTTTAGGGAGATTACTTACACCAAGCATGAAGGGTGAAGGCAAAGCTGAACATGCAGGGCTGGTTGGGGAAGATAAGCTGCTGTAAAGGAGTGGTGATGGGGGTAAAGGAAACAATATGATAAACATTTTAGACTACTCTTTAATTCAAATAGCTTATCTGGAAGGTCAATCTACGTGGTTCCAGGTTCGTCTCAACTTTAAATACAGTTGGCAGAAATATTGGCAAGATGGTGCAGTGCCAGGCTTTGAATCTATCAGTTCCCACAAAACAATAACTACAAAAATAACCAGATGGTGAAGCCAAAATGCCTGGGCAAATTATACAGCAAAGCTAGGGGATCTCAAAATACCAACTTGGGTGGGCAACTACCCAATAGTCACACATTCTCTGGGTCTGCAGGTGTCAGCCACAGGCAGGAGCTCTCAGGTGCAGACAAGGGGGCTCTCTGAAGCCAGCACAGTGGCAGCTCCTGATGCAGCATCCATCGGCCGCCCCAGTGGTAGAGAGGTATGGCAAGCACCTGGACTCCTAACCATCTTTGCCACCCAAGGGCAGCAGAGCCCCTCTGTAACTATAAAACCTCTAACTCGCCAGTGCTCAGATTAGGACAAGGTCCCACACTGAGGATAAACTGAAGCTGCTGCATGAAGAATAAATTCCAGCAGCACAGGACAACTGGGACAAAGGAAAGAAAACTAACGGGTGGAAGATGCGGGTGTTAAGGGGGCAGCTAGCCAGAGATTCCCTGAGCAGAGTCACCATGTTTTTGACTGCTACACAAAAATAACAGAAGAGGGAGCTTGGGGAAGGTGCAAAAGCTTTCCTCCCCCAGCTTCACTACAGAAGTTTAGTAAAAAGCTAATTTCCTTATAGAAATGAGAACAAGGATAAAATTGAGGGGAAATTCCATGTCAAGGAAAAAATAAAAAAGAACATGAAGCAAACTAACATCACTACAGACAAGGAAGACTGGCCAGGAAGTTGTACGTACCCCCAAAAAGCTCAAAACTATAGCCTGTCTTTTCAAAACAAGCCTAAAAGACATTCTGACCACGATTCACGATGTGAAAGTATATCACAAGTCAGAATTAGAAAAACTGAGCCCTGAGTGATAGCTCAGGAAAAAAATGAGAAATAGAAGGGGGAAAACAAAACAAAACAAAAATCAGAGACAAGGACAAAACGGAAGAGCAAATAAACACAGCCCATTGAGCCTTAAGAAAAATAGAAAGTGAAAAAGAGGGTTTTTTCTAACTTAAAAAATAAATGAAGGGAGATTGAAGTCAGCACCCAGATCTTTTTCAGCAGCGCCAGACCTGGACTGCACTCTGCTTTGTTCTTCTGGCTGCCTCACTGCGTTCCTGGTAGGTATCTGTGTATCTTGTGACCTCACTCAGCGTTTGTCACATGGCAGGTACAGACTACTTTTGTTAAATGGTAGTTATCTCCTGTAACAACTCACCGCCCCCTGTCTCCAGGACTCAGAGAAGCCTTCAGAGATAACACCATTAACCCAGCTCCTTTCTTCTACTGGCACTGAGTTAATGTTCAATTGTCACTTTGAAGAATAAAAAGGGGAGCTCTCCTTTTCAGAGCTCTAAAACCAGTACCCAGGACACTCTTCATGTCCCTTCTCACTAGTCCTACGTCTTCTGCCTACCGTAACCTAGTATGTAAGTAAGCTTTTCATGTCATGTAAGAAATTTTCAAGACAAAAACATGTTCTTTTGTTCTTATCATACATGTTAACTTATTCAAAGATTCATTCAGAAAATAGTTAAGCAACAAATAGTTATTGGGATGTGAGCCAGCAAACAAATAAACAAGATCATGATAGATAGTGCTTAGCACTGGAAGTGAAAGAAATGGGTGATGAGAAATTGGGAGAATCTATTCTAAATAGAACAGTCAGGTCTATTTAGAGTCCAGTTGCATGGCAACTAGATAGTTTGAGAATACTAAAATATTCAAATGCCTTCCCATACATCCAGTTGTATGTCCCTTTTGGGCTACCTATAGGCCTTCTTTCCCTTTTCATTTTCTCCAAAAGGATGTAAGTACAGGTTTATATGACTCATTCCTGACCTTCAGTGGAAGACAGTGTGTGAACAGGCAAGGAAGCCCAAGAGGACCAAGGCTATGCTGTAGGTACGAGCAGGGTTACTGCTCTTGCTAGTGAACCCTTCTGCCTGGGCCTCTGAAGTCCCTGGAAAGTCCCATTTTCCTGTTTAGGTTCCAGGCTGAAAATTCTGCCTGGCTTCTTACATCATATTAATATCTACTTTTTTATTTTTTTGGCTAGATCAGAAACAACTTGACTTGTATGCAATACTAGCTCAGTTCCCTCATGGCCAGTTGATTCTAGCACTGACTTAGTCTCACAAAGTAACATGGAAATTTTATTTAAAAATTACTTTCCTAAAAGGTCCATATTTTTCCCATCAAGTTTTTCAAAGAGATGCTAGATAAGATTTGGGCCCAGATAATTGAGAGTTTGTTATTATTATACAAAAGAATGTGTTCAATTATAATTAGAAGCCTGTACTGTCCTTCATTATCACTATATTTCTATCAGTCAGTACATTAACCAACTACATGGATCTGGTTATCAGGCAGTGTTTATTTGGGCTGCAGGAATTTTTAAAGACAGATAACACAGGCAGCATATTCAATAAAAGACACAGAATTAGAAGTATTCAAACAGATACACTGATGTTTTAATTATGTCCTAAAGTGGTTCATGGTTTACATTAGCTTGTCTACTCTTTTAGGTTCATCACTTTCAGATTCCGCTGAAATACTCTGACCACTAGGAATTACTACTTTCTCCCAAAGAATGGACTAATCACATTCCAGAGCTGCACACTTGGAACAGATGAGAAAAAGCTGTAATGATTCCCGTGCACAGTAACATTCACTTCACATAGCACCATGTGTCAGAACTAGAGTACATTTATCTGTCAGTGTTTGCTTCAATCCTACAAAGGCATCTTCTACTGTGATTCTTTTTACTTTGTTTAGGATTTATTTATTTATGCATATAGAAATGGGGCACAGGCCAGAGGTGCAGGGGCGGTGAGAGGATTCACCAGAGACAAAGTGGGAAGCACAACAGGCAGATGGACGAAGTACACTGCTGAGGGGAGCAGTGGGTGAGTCAGAAGAGGTCTGCTGTGCCATGTGGGTCAGCTCCTGGGCGAGGATCAATCTCATGCTTAAGTGGCTTTAGCTTCTTAGTGCTGTGCTTTACCCTGCTGTGCCATCAGGGAGGGCCTTCTCCTGTGATTCTTTAATAAAGATGACAGCAGGATTGAGGCTTCCAAAAATTCTCACACAGGCATCAGGTGAACCAAATACACAATAAGGTTCCTCCAGAGCAAAGGTATAAGGTCAAGAAAAAGACAGTTATTTGCCAGGTACTAAAGACACACACTCCAAGAAGTAATAATTATTTCGGGGAGAAAAAAAGACTTAGAAAAAAACCTAGATGTAAGACACCTGTGCTTTCTGTATAATTAAAGAGCCCAGTTAATATTGTATGCACATCTCTTTCACCATGCTCACCAAGCTACAGTATAACTCTTGGTTTATACATCTGTCCTGCTGCCTACCTGTGAGTTCCTTTATGTAGGAACAGCATTATTGGTCTCTTTTAATCTGGAACTGGAAACCTAACTAAAGAAGGCAGACATATTAAAGTGCAAGTGCCTATTTATGCAATATAGAAAGAGTAATGGGATTAAAATGATAAGATTTAGTGCTACTTAAAATATCTAAAGGAGCTATTCAGTCAACAACCCGGAGTATCCTAAAAATGTGTCTACTGCCAGAGTGATATGAATTCATTAGACTGTTCCAAAATATTGTTGAATTTCTTTCAAGACCATGTAGGTCTGGATAGTCAGTTTTGATGCACACTTATTTTTAGAGCATTTATTGAGAACCTGTTATTTGTCAGGTATTGAGAAAAGTATTGAGACTATAAAGAAATATTTGTAACCCTTATATTCAGAATGTTTATGGTCTAGGAGGAGACATGTTTTATAAGGGATTAGGTTGGGAGAGGGCTGCTAAAATATTACAGGTGTCAAGGTAAAAGCCTGCTACCAGTGAAAAATGGACAGGAGGAAGTGATTACTTCATGCATGTTCAGCTGATGGAGAACAGAATAGAGATGATGCTTTATCTGAGTCTAAAACAATATGTAGAAGTTGTAAACAGAGTGATAAGGACCATTTATGTTGAAGGAGCTGCTGGAAAGTGAAGAAATAATAAAGAAAGCAGACACATTAAAATGCCTTGGTAGTTTGAGCAGAGCTTAATATAATTAGAGTGTGGAGTTCTGGAGAGAAAAAATTAAGGAACTTTATATAGTGTACAGAGAAGATTTTACTTTACAGTACATGAAACTGGAAGTTCAAAATATTTACTAGGGCTGCCATAACCAATTGACATCATCAGGTGGCTTAAACAGAATTTTTTTGCATCATAATTCTGGAGACTTTAGCATGATGACTTCTAAGCTCCCCCTCCTTGGCTTGTAGAGAGCCACCTTTTCTCTCTGTGTATCCATGCAGTCTTTCCTCTGCATTTGTCTGTGTCCCAATCTCCTCTTTTTAGAAGGTTAACAAGTCATATTGGATTAGGGCTCACCTAATAACCTCATTTTAACTTGCTATCTCTTAAAGACCCTATCTGCAAATAGTTACCTTTTGAGGGTCTGGGGATTGATTAGGATTTCAGCATGTGAATTTGGGAAAGGAGCACCCAATTCAACTCCTAACACAGTTAGATGTGCACAGAGATCACCCAGACAGTCGGCAGAACACAGGTTAGAGAGCTGCAGGAGAGGGCATGGAGAACCTTTGGAAACTATTGCAGTAGACTGTATGGGAGATGATCTGAGCTTGAACCAGAGAGACAGGGGAAGGTACAGCAAAGAGAGAAGCTTAGAGTCCTCAGAAAATTGGCCTGCAGGACAGAATTCATATTCCCCAGCATGGCCCATAGCACATTTAATAATTCAGTCCTGACCCTTTAATGCAGACTCATGTCCTGCTGCTCAACTTCACAACTACCCAAGGGACAAGGACTTTATCAATGCCCCTAAGCTTACTATGCTTTTTCTTTAAAAAAAAAAAAATCGTGGAGGTAACATTGGTTTACAACAATGTATATGACACAGGGGAATACAGTTATACCTCCTCGGATGTATGTCATTGCACCATCTCCATCACCAAAGCCACCAAAGTTACAGATTCCCAAATCTGTAACTCACACCAGTGCTCAGATGCAGGACATGGCCCCACACTGAGGATAAGCTGAAGCTGCTGTGTGTAGACTAAATCCCAGCAGACAGGACAAAAGGACGAAGGAAAGAAAAGGGTGGGGAAAGGGAAGAGAGCAGCCAGAAGATCCCAGAGCAAGTCAGCAAGATTTTAACCACTACACAAAAATAACAGAAGTGCTTTACCATAGACCATTGGGCTCCCTCCCCCACCCTTTGTTCACACCTCTCACTCTCCCTCTCCTCCTAGTAAACTCAAGTCTACACAGCACTTTTTCTTAAGGCCAAGCCTGTGTACCTGCTCTTCCCTCTGCATGAAACATCCTTTCTTCTTTTCTTAACCAGCAGATCACCTCCTGCTCAGGTGGAAGTAGTCAAATATCACCTTCCCCAAGAAGCTCCAACCTTCTCTGGCTGCCCGTTACTGCCTTCAGAAATACGCTGTAGACTCTCGCACACTGTGCTATGGTTGTTTTACATTTTACATCATGTTTACCATCCATAACCTGATAACCTATAACCTCTTTGAAGGCTGGGATTAATTTCCTTTCTTTGTTTCCCCAGACCCTTACATGAGGATCAGCAAATGGAGAGCATTTAATGTTTCCCTAGAGTATGATCAAATCTTCACCTGATAACTAGGTGTTCCTGGGCTGAGCATGCCTGGCCTTCCTCTCCAACATCTCTTTTGAACTAAAACACTAGGAAAAGACTAAAGCAAGAAAGTAAGATTTTCCATATTTGGGGCTAAATCTCTCATAAAAAGAAACAAGATATTTTTTGCAAACCAGCAAGGAAAATTCCAGGGAAAAAGCCAGGCAAATCAGCAGAGTTTCCAATCTGTCACCACTTTAATCCATCTTGTAAATCACTTCCAGTTTAGTTTTAAAGGACAAAACATCACTGTCTTCATCGCTTTTTCTATTTAAGAACTTAATAAGTGGCCCCCATTGCCTATCTGCTCAAATCGAAAGTTCCTAGTCTGGTTTTGAAGACCTTCCACAGCCTGACCACATTTAACCTATCCAATCCATTGTCCACACAACTGTTGGAATTACCTTCCTTAAAACACAGATAGGATCATTCATTCTCACTATCAAGTATAGGGGATGGTACGGGGATACTTTCAGGCCTCTCATGACCTCAGATAAATTTTAAATTCACAACATAAGCCTTCTATTTCTTGTCCCTGGACTCTTTTTCTCCCATCCTGGCAATACCATCCTCTTGAGTCTGCAATCTTCAGCCAACTTCCCAAGTCGTCTCACTCAAACTATCCTTACATTTTCCTGCTTTGGGGTATCTACAGTGTTCATGTGGTTTCTGAAACAACTGAAATACTCTCTTCCATAACCATTGTAAAAGTCAGTATCCAATACAGAAAACCCAACCCACTAAGCTTTCTCTATTCCTACTGAGGCCAATCTGATTGGGACCCTACGCTCTTCCCATATTTGCTACAGGTTTTCATAATACTCTATCCTTCCACTACAGTTATTTACATCATTATTATGTCACGCCTGTGAGCATATCCACATGTTTCAGGACACACTACTTGCAACCCACATCCATTCCTTCATTTCGCAGCTTTCCAGTATTGTAACTTTCTAGTAAGCTTCCTCAATCTGTTGATAGGCATTCTATGCATTGTTTCACTTCTTCTCTTGCCATCTTTTGTCTCTAGACTTTCATCCACAACTCACTGAAATTGCTTTTATCAAGGTCATCAACATCTTGGACATTTCCAAAAGTCAATAGACAATATTCAGTTGTCATCTTGACCTTACTATATCATTTGACAGTGAATTAAGTCAATGCAGACAGAATTTACAGCCATTATGGTGAACATACTTAGTGTTAGATGTTAGAAAATTGTTCAAAAGACCCTAAGACCTGAAGTACAAGTTCCAACTGGTATTGGATACCACAGCAGCCTCTCTAGCTTCTTTACAGAGACAGATCACCTCACTGGCCAAGGTGTCTCCAAAACAGATGAGCATTAGATCTCCTCACAGTTGAAATGGGGGCACTTGTCTCTTTCTCAAAGTACAGCTGCTTTTTTAAAATGAGGCAGGCCTGGAAACACAACGCATTGACTGTGCTGTCAAACTAGCGAAAGACACATGTAGGGAACTACAGAACCCTTCCAGGGCATAGTCCTTGTGGACCAACCTTGCCCCTGACTAATGCCACTCACAGGGCCTGCTATAACTGTCTTGTGTTGCTTTTTCTCCTGTTCCATTCTGTTCCTCCAGGAAATAGCCCAACACACTTTGAAACAGCTTCTCCTGAATCCCTACTGGCCCCTTCCCACCAATGACACTTACGGCCAGCCCAGCACACCCTACTTTGCCCCGGTTCAGCAGGAAGTATCCAGAACAATTGCTTCACCCTTATTACACCAAAAAGGTTGGAAAATGTAAGTTGGTGGAAGGAAGAGTCCCACTCAGATCTGGAAACTGGCCACCGCAGTTTCCCTCAACAGTACCTGGAACATGTATGGTCCCAGTCAGCTCAAGCTAAGCCATACCCTGATTGCTAAATAAAAAATTTTTACACCTAGCTCCCCATGCACTTGGCAGATGTCCCACCTCAGCCCTCTAACTCCTGCCTAGGGCCCGACTTCTGCCAGACCCTCCCTTGCGCTACAGCGCCTCACCTTAGACTTGGATCTGATAAACCTTTCTGGCTGAGACCTTGTGATTCCATTGTTCTCTTGGCAGCTGGGTCTTTTGATGATTTTCTAATATCTAACACTTAGAATATTACTTTAGATAGGGAAGATATCCGTGATCTGGGGGCACTAAATTTAAGGGGCCTAAAAGGTGAGAAGGAACTACAAAAGGAAACTTCTGAGCACTTAGAATAAAATCCACATTGCTTACCTTAGTCAATGGGGTTAAAAGTGCCTTTCTCAGCACTTTTAACCCCATTGTGCACTCACATATGATATTCATTTTTTTAATACAGCAATTTTTCCCGTTTCTCAATCTTTGGCTGCGCAGTGCCTTTCACTAGGTATGTTTTTATCCAGGCTCTAATTCTGGTCACTTCCTTACTAGCATACTCAATAGAGTTAAAGAATTCATCTCCAAAAACTACATCATTCTCAACGAAATTGTTACTGAGTTTTCTCTAACAAACCCAACACCCATGAGTTTTCGCTAACCTAAATAAATAGGCCCAACAAAACCACCCCCTGAAAATCATGGCTTTTACTGTAATTTGAAATTATTTAATTTGTTTTCTGACTAGAAACCCGTCCCACCTTAATTTAACAAACGCTTGCAAAATGATTAGTACATGCCAATAAAACTACAGAGAATCCTCCTCATGTGTAACTACCTGGAAAGCAGGGGCCTAATTACCTTCCCTTCTGCCCCATTCAACGCCATTGACATTGCCTCAGCACGAAGTCATAGTTTTCAGTATTTATAAACGGAAAGGATTACAAACTAGCAAAGGAAATTGTGCGGGCGCTCCACCCAGCCCAGAGCAGCCTAGAGCAAAAAGTAAGCCGCACGCATGCGCAATTGGTCTCTGAGGCCTCCAGGCTGAACCCCCGCCCCTTTCCCTTGGGTTAGGTTAGCCACTGCACATGCGCAGTACATGGCTTGTCCGTTTGTTTGTCAGCGCTATCAATAAAGTTTTAGATCAGACTGTCCTTTTCCTTGGCAAGATGGCGGAGTACGACTTGACTACTCGTATCGCGCACTTTTTGGATCGGCATCTGGTCTTTCCGTTGCTTGAGTTTCTCTCCGTAAAGGAGGTGAGGGGGTCTTTGAGTGCTAGGAGGGTGTAGCGGCGCGTAAGATTCGAAGCAAGACTGAAAGGCTGCGGCGGTAGCCGGTGGGCCCGACACACGTGTGGGGCGGCCGCCGAGTTTGATCCTGGACGGTCGGGAAGGACCGGCTTCTCGGCGTCGCTGGAGCGCGCTGAGCTGAGCTGAGCTGAGCTGTCAGTATGAAATTGAGAGAGGTCCCTACTTCTTGACGTGCAGTGCCTAAGGCCTTTTCGCTTTTTACCTCTCCTAACATGACGGCCACTCGGCTTTGCCGTATGGAACACTCTTGAGCTTTTACTTCAGGCCGACTTCTTAAATCAAGCCAGTGTTGCGAGGTTGTAATTTTGTGTGTGGAAAACTGGAAAGGGGTAGCTTAGCTTTCTAATACTGTTTGCCGATTGTTGGGAATGATTTTCTTAACACTTAAACGAAATATCCAGCACTTTAATTTCCACAAAGATGTGATTCCTTTGCATTGAGTTGTCCTAGTCTTTGGTCAAGTAGCTACTTCCCAGGAGCTTAGCGTATTTTGTCGGTGGGGTCGAGGATCCAAGATAATTTTTAAGCTAAAATTTTTTTTTTTGTATAGCTGCATACAGTCTTTTAGTTAAATTGGTGGCCGACGTAGTTAAGTTACTCAGTTTATCTTCAAGATGTGCTTTTGGTACCGCATTTCAAAACTTGTCTGACTTCTGAATGGTTTTGAAACTATGGGTTTATTGGAAATTGGTGCGCTTTAATAATTCCAATAAATTGATATTGTGACGAAGAAATTAGAATATTGGTAAAAAAAATGATCGCATTCTGTTGCTGGTAGTGGATTTTGTGTGTTTCAACACCAAAAAGGAAAAAAAAAGTCCTACTAAATTGTTCGGTTAACTTTTAATATTTCCCTGGTAATTGTGATTAGACCTCTAATTAGTAAGGACATACTCTAAGCACATGCTGACACCTTTAATGTTGTTTTATGTCTGGAAACAGCTAAGTTCATTTAAAATACATGTTCAAGAGTAGCTTGCCATATCAATCTTCATCTTGAAAATGGTGTTTTTGCCATGTTTGTCTTGATGTAAGATGCGCTTACACCTGTATCTGAGACCTTGAATAAAACAGTCTAGTCAGACTTGTTCCCTTTTCTAGACAAGGGATGATAATTCACTAAAGATCAATGAATAGAAAAATATCGTGTTTTTAAATCCTTTATCAGCATCTTGTAGAACTGCTTCTAAATTTGCCAGGCATGTTTCTGCACTTTTTTTTGCTTTTTTGTTTTTTTTTTTACGTTTTTTTCAACGCAGATACATGAAAGGGAAATTGATTATTCATAGGTGAGGAACAAAGATATGAACATCACCTGAGACTCTGGAAAATACTGTGCCCAGTAACTGTCTTCTTGATTGAATGTTGGTAAGATAACTGATATGCCAAAAGGTAGACAGTTGGCTTAACACGTTTATCTAGCAATCACTAAGTGTAAGAATTTCCATGGAATTGTGAGAAAGCAAGTTAAAATCCAGACAGATTATCACTAAAAAACTCCCTGTCCTTTAGAGGAGATGAGGTCTGTAATTATTTTGTTTTTAAATATTTATTTCCACTCATCCTTGCACCCAAGAACTGGGGTGCAGGTCAGAGGAGGGGGCGAGGCAGAAAAAGGGAGTTGGGGGTTCACCAGAGACAGCTGGGAGCAGAACAGGCCAATCTACAGAATGCCGCTGCTGAGGGGAGCAGTGGGCGGGAGATGGGAGAGGTCTACTGCACCATGTGGGTCAGCTCCCTGGCGTGGATGGAAATCAGGCCACAGTGGCTGGCAAAAGCTTGATAGCTCGGAGACTTTGGTCTTGTAAGGTTAGAGTGAGTGAATGTGAGACATGTTCACTAAGGGAAATCAATTTGGTATGTTGATGGTATGTTGATGAATATAAGCTCCATGAAAGCAGGAGTTTGTTTTTTCTACCCTATATTTTCAGAACAGATAATAATAGAATTGGCATCAAGATTTTTAATAGTTATTTAATAAATGAGTAAAGCAGTACGTATTTATATTTATTTATATTCTTTATTCTCATGTGACATGGAAGGCCATATAGTGTTTAAAGTCCTGGGTGTTGGATTAGGCTCCTGGTTCTGTCACTTAATACCTCTGCACTTGAGAGCAGCTTTCTTTCTCATGCTAGAATGTGGATCTTCCATCAACCGTAGGGAGTTAAACAAAAATCAAATTAGATAAAGAATATATAGTGCTTATTAACCCTCTGGGACTGAGTACTAGTAAATATTTTGTGCTAAGAGACTCGGCCATCCTGTATGAGAGGTGTGAGGAAACTAATTGAGCTTTTGAGAAGTGATAAATAAAGGTTGGAAATGGTCACTGAGAAAACTGACCAAAGAAAACTACAAAGTATGGAAGGTTCCAACTAAAATGGGGGGTTTATTATTATATATCGATAATACATATAATTCTCACTGAGAATGACCATCATTACTTATGCACACACACACACACATAATGCTATATACTGGTGTGTTGATGGTATGTTGATGAATATAAGCTCCATGAAAGCAGGAACTTCCTTTTTTCTATCCTTTCTATCTCAGAACATATAATAATAGAATTGGCATTACTGAAGGTTATTAAAGTAGCATAGGAATGTATAAAGTTGGAATTGTATGACCACCATTCATATCAAATAGGAATATATTACAGATACTTTAAAAACCATCCTTCTGATCCCTCCTATTTTTTTTTTAAAGATTTATTTATTCATACAGAACTGGGGTACAGGCCAGAGATGTGGAGGGTGAGAGGATTCACCAGAGACAGAGTGGGGAGCAGAACAGGCAGATCTACGAAGTACACTGCTGAGGGGAGCAGCGGGCGGGTCAGGAGAGGTCTGCCACGCCATGTGGATCTCCGGGGCAGGCGGGGATCGAACTCATGTGGAAGTGGCTTAAGCTTCTTAGTGCAGTGCTTTAACCCGCTGCGCCACCAGGGAGGGCCCGATCCCTTCTATTTTTAACTCCCTTCACAAAGATAAGCACTGGTCTATGGTAGATTAGTTTTGTCTGGTTTTGAGTTTATATAAATGGCATTAAGCATACCTACCATGTACTGCTTTGTATGGCTGACTTTATTCAATATTATGAATATCATCCAAGTTGTGAGAATGGCAGTAAGTCGATTTTCCATGCTCAATGTTTAATCTGTTGTTTTTGTTGAGTATACTACAGCTTTCATTCTAACCTTGATAGACTTGGCTGTTACTATAGTGTTGGCTGAGCATTCTTAGAAATCTCCTTTGAATATATGCATCCATTTTTCTTGGGTTCCTAGGAACACAATTGTTGGATCAAAAAGTCTGTTGTGCTTTGGAGTTAAAAAAAAATAACTGTACCTTACCTAACACTGGTATTCCATTAGTCTATATTCACTGAAGTGCTATCTTTGAGCTATTAATTGGATATTTTTACTATTTTTTGTTGTCATTCTTTATGGGAATTGTTCGACTTGGGGAAGGTTCAATTTGAATTTGACCACCTTCATCATTTCTTTTCATGGTCAATGAAATGTGTGATCTTCACATATTTTTTTCTTTCCTTGGCAAAATTATATTTAGTACAAATTTTTTTTTTTAATTTTAAGAACATTTCTTGGTGTACTTAATGTTCTTGTGTGTTTGCTTATGTCTCTATTTAGAGTACTAAAGGTTAAACTTTTTTTTATTCTTTGACTTACAGAATGGCTGATTGCTTTGTTTCAGAGTGTGTGGATAGGCAGCATAATAAAGGATTCTTAGTATTTAGTGAAGAAACATTGGAGGGGTGGTAAGGACAAGAAGTAACCATGTATATGTGAGAAATATTAAGAAGTTAAAAGTTAAAGAGAGGATTCTTAATTATCTGGATCTGGAGGAGACAACTATGCATGTTTACCAATGGGTGTGGTTGTTTTATGTATAGTCATGCTTGAGAAAGGATAAAAGATTGCTTTGGGATACATAAAGCATAAGGTGATATAAATCAAATAGGTGAGAATGGCTTTCATTGTGAACCTGCCTTTTTTTTTTTAATTAATAGGTATGCAACATTATGTTTCTGTAGGTAAATTGATCAACTTTACAAGAGGGTAAATTAATAGTTTATAATATTTATAAATAGTATTAATCTGAGTATTAGTTTGCTTGGGAAAACTTTAATATATTAAATAGAATATAATTTTCTTTTCCAGATATATAATGAAAAAGAATTATTACAAGGGAAGTTGGATCTTCTTAGTGATACCAACATGGTAGACTTTGCTATGGATGTATACAAAAACCTTTATTCTGATGATATTCCTCACGGTAAGTTTTGTCATTAGGACTGAATTGTGTTACGAACTGAGAATGTATATATTGAAATTTTGTGATTTATGAAAGAGCTTTAGTCAGAAGTTGTAATGATTATTTGGTAATAAAGGTGGTTTATTTTAAAGATAAAATAAAAGCTTCAGGTTTTCTAAAATGTAATATTTTCTCATTAGAGGATGATAAACCAGTTTAAAACATGGTCATAACTTAGTTTATAGGGTGTATCATAAAAATTGTGCTTATGAATCAGATTATTTCCTTACAGTTATCTGAGAATGTTGAGGGTCACTTTCGGTCTGCAAATTTTTTCAGCTAGCAGCTTGTATGCTTGAGAGACTTCTTTTCCATCTGGAAGCATCTGGATGTAACCATGGCTCTCCAAAGTATGGTCCTTAGGACCAGTAGTGTCCTCTGGAAGAACTTGTTAGAAATCTGGTTCTTTGCCCAGACCCAGATCTACTTAATAGAAACTGAGGTCCCTCAGCACTGAAATTGGGGAACTTCTGTTGTAAAGTGTTTCTTGGGTTTTTTTTGGGTAATAGTTGATTTTTTAAGTCATTCAGTAATTTTGGAAAAACTACCTTTCTGTGCAATTTGTTTTTTTGTTTGTTTGTTTAAGATGATTCAGTAGAGAAATGCAGTTTACTATATTTAAATTGTCGTTTTTCAAAATTTGATCACAGTTCCCTGTTTGTGATGGAAAATTAAACTCTTATAGAAACTTTATAACATGCTAGAAGGAAGTTTTCTAGCATAACATGCGATATGGACGTTTTCTGTTACTATTGATGGCCCTCCCAGTTGTATCTGTATATCCCCCAATTTCCCTTACAAGTAAGAATTGGAGGAATAAGACAGAGATGGAAGAGTAAGAACAGGTTCACCTTTTTTTGTGCCAGAAGGAAGAGCAGGTTTACCTTTTTTTGCTAGAACAGTTTCACCTTTCTAGTGCTAGAA
This sequence comes from Condylura cristata, assembly GCF_000260355.1. Classification (NCBI taxonomy): domain Eukaryota; kingdom Metazoa; phylum Chordata; class Mammalia; order Eulipotyphla; family Talpidae; genus Condylura; species Condylura cristata. Next base: position 21,189,265 of record NW_004567110.1, read on the forward strand.
GGATGAAGTTGGATTTTGGGGTAAGCTACTAAGTAGTGTTGCAGTCATGTGAATATCTTGGAAGCTCATAAATTATATATATATATACACACTTTAAATAAATTGAAAGTTTTCCAGAGACATCCTCTTGTTGAATGGTATAATTTAATATAGTACTCCTTGCTTTTTAAATTAGCTTTGATAGGAAAAAGAGCTACAGTTGTTTCACAACTGAAACGACTTCAAGCAGAAACAGAACCAATTGTGAAGATGTTTGAAGATCCAGAAACTACAAGGCAAATGCAGTCAACCAGGTACCTTTCTTTTTGGATTTTAAAAATTCTTTTTTTCTGGATTAATATAAATGTCAATTCATTTTAGTGTCCCCTTGTAAAAGTTTTAGTGACTGTTTTATCTGTTTTCATTTGTCCTTATTATGTAGGAACCAGGAAATCCTTAATAAATAAGTGTTAGTGCTGATTTTTAACGTCTTTCCAAGTTTCCAAGTTACCCAGCTGTGCTGTAGTGTTTCTCTCCTCTGTTCTTTCTTTTTTTTGGGGGGGGGGGCACTATTTGGAAATGTCTTGGATTGTCAAAACTGGAGTGAATGCTGCTGACTTCTACCCAGAAGAAGCCAATGATGTTTCCTAAACATCTTACAGTGCACCTGATAGTGTCCCCTAGCCCAGCAAAGAATTTTGTATCTCACTGAGAAGTTAGCAGTGCTGAGGTTGAAAAACCCTGTGCCAGAGCAGTACACAAGAACATAGGCTCCCCACTGAAAGGGAAACCTGAGCTTCCTTATCACTTTCTTACATTCTCTCATATCCTTCCACGCTTGATGCCCAGACCAAGGAAAGTAGTGTAGAACTGATAAGGTTTTTTTATTCCTAACTTCCCCTTAGCTTGAAATAGGCCTACTGTCTGGTTTCCCAAAAAACCATGTTACCTTACTTGGATTTAGTATAATATCACTAAAGTCCTTTGGGTTATCAGAAATGTTTTAAAATCTTCTAAAATTAAATATTGCCATTGTAGTAAATCTTAGCTACCAGTATATTTACTCAAAAAATTGCTGGCAATTTTGCCATCTTTAGTCCCTTGGTATGTGATCAAATCAAATTTTTAGAGACATTGATTCTAAGTTTTCATTTGTGATTTGAGAAAGTGTCATAAGATACTTGCCTTAAATAATACGGTTTTCTTTGAAGTCATTTTTGTTATAACTTGATGAAGAAAAAGAAAATTTGGACTAATGTTGAATGAAACAGTGCACTTGAGGACCTAGTAACTCATTTCCCTTAAAATTGATCCTATGGACTACATTCCTGTAGCACTGTTATTGTATTGTATGCTATGCTTTATGCCCAACTGTATAGAGAACTGAGAGTATAAATAAGATGAATGTAGATTTGTTTGCTGATTATTAAAAGGATTCCACTCAATTAGAGTTAAATGCTTGGATGGAATTATATGTTTAAAACTTGTGGCACAGAAAAACTACTTATTTTGAAAGCAGTCTCTCTTCCATTGAACTAATAGTATTCTACATCTCTTACTCTCCCAGAAATATCGAATCAGCTCTCGGGCAGAGATTATTTACCTGAGGTGTTCAAGAAGTATAACAAAATTGCTATGAATTGCAGAAATTATTAAGGGTTTTTTAAATCTTTTTTTAATATTGCAATTTTATGCATTTCACATTCAGTATTATAATAGATGTTAATTTATATGATAACATATCCCCTTCTCATTAAGTTGTTAAGTAAAATTATACATGTAGCGGACATACTACAGAATTCTTTTTATGAGACACATCAGGAAAGGTTTTCATTTTTGAAAATGTCCAGCTGGTGGGCAGTTGGCACTTGTGCACATTTATTAATTGTTCCTTAAAGTCTTTGTCATCAGTCTGTCTTTTACCAGCATTCCTATATCTCAAGTTTTGTAAAGCTATTTTTAAGAGTTAAGTTGGGTTATTTGACACTTTGGTGTGAATAATTAGGGTGTGTGGCATTAAAATTAGCTGTGATTTATTATTCTTGTAAAATTGCCAAATTTTTGTCCTTGTAAAACATACTGTTGGAGAGGGGGAACATAACTTATATATGACATTAATTCCTGTAGTTTTATATAGTACATTTATTTCAATCTCTGTTTATTCATAGGAATATGTTATCTGTTGGAAATGTAACTTCAAGAGCAAATACTATTAGGTTGCCACATACGTATATTATTGATATGGCTATAAAAGTAGAATGTCCTTTAAATTGGATGATGTGATGAGAAAGAACACTTGATTTTCATTCAGTAAAGCTAAGGAAATCAGAAAATGAAATTAAAGTTTGTAGTTCTACTTTGTTGTTAAAGTCTAGTAGTCTTATTTCTAGTATTTAAGTATTACAGTATATAAAATGTTTTTAATTTAGGTGTAAAGGTTAGACATTGAATATGTGGACTCTAAAAAACACAATTTCTAATTTTTATTATTAAGGGATGGTCGGATGCTGTTTGATTACCTGGCAGATAAACATGGTGTAAGTGGTGTTTAACTTTTTTTTTTTTTAGTTGCCCTGTTGTAATAAAGCTAATTAAAGAATAGTGTTGTATATAGACAGGTTTGTGGCTTGACAAGAGTATAATTTACAGATTAACTTAATAAATATAATACTGGTTTGTGTGGGTTTTTTTTTTGAAAATTTTTAAAAACTAGTATGATAGAAAACTTTATCCTTATCTTTAGATACAGCTTTAGATTTTTCAAGGCTTTTGAATTTTTTCCTCATAATGATACTATACAGTTAGCATTTTACAAGTAAATTAAGAGAACTAAATTGAATTAGAAATGTTTTGAATAGTGATGGCCTTGTCAACTGTAGTAGACCTTGACATTATCAAGTCCTTCATAAATTCCCAAGTAAAGGAAGCTACTAGTTGCCATCCAGTTTCCTTTTTATTGTGAGAATGTGAGGCTTTGCCTATAATTCGTTAGTTGACTGAAGTTTAATTCTTATGTAACAATTACTATAAATAAAAGGCATACTGACCACTGTGCATTTACTTTTCCTGGTTTCCACATAGGCAATTTGAATCTACTTTCATTTTGGTGTGATTTCACAGTGGTTTTCCCAAGGAGTATTATTTTACTGTGTACCTTTGTATAGAATCACAACACTTTACAGGGATGCATAAGCTTGATAGTTATTTAAGCTCAATAGTTATCTAAGCTCCATTACCATCTAAGGGATTCACACATCAGACTTTCCTCTGCTATTTAAACTTACATGGCCACAAATCATTCCAGTATATGTCTTGAGACCAGAGCAATGAATGTTATTAAATTCATCAATTCCTAATAAGTATTTTAAGGGTCATGGGCCTTCTTCTGATTTTGGTATTTCTTTTGGTAGCAACTTTCAGAAATTTTGAAATGATTGACCTCAGAGGGCATTTATAGGGTAAATGGATTACATTTTAAAACTGTCAACATAAAAACTTAGAATTCAAGGTTTGTTTATCTTTCTAGTTTAGGCAGGAATATTTAGATACACTCTACAGATATGCCAAATTCCAGTATGAGTGTGGAAATTACTCTGGAGCAGCAGAATATCTTTACTTCTTTAGAGTATTGGTAAGTGATTTTTTTCTTTGTTGTCTTTTTTTTAAGATTTATTTATTTATGCTTATAGAACTGGGGTACAGGCCAGAGGTACAGGGGGGCTGTGAGAGGACTCACTAGAGACAGAGTGGGAAGGAGAAGCAGGCCTACTGATGAAGTACATTGCTAAGGGGAACGGTGGGCGGGTATGGAGAGGTGGTGGTGGAGGTCATGTGGATCACCTCCAGAGAGGGGATCAACTCATGCTGAAATGGTTTTAGCTTCTTAGTGCTGTGCTTTAACCCACTGCACCAATAGGAAGGGCCCTTTTTCTTGTCCTTTTTATAGAATTCTCTGGTTCTTCAAAATATACCTATAGATTTGGGTCTGTATATTAAGTTTTTAACAGCCATTGACAAAGGGAGAAAAAAATGAACTTTGCCTACTGAAACCAAGTAGAAATAGGCAACCTTGTATCAGCAAATCAAAATTTGGAATGAGATCTAACTTTTTTTTTGGAATCCCCCAAAGTTATAATATATAACCATATGATATTAGCTTTAACAGAATTCTTGTCATTAATGAACAGAGTAACATGTTGTGAGTAGTTAGCATTTATTGAATAAATCTATTATTCTTACCTTTAACTCAGTTTTTATGCTTATATATTCATTTAAATTCCTAAGAAACTGAGGAATTCTAGTATATTTGAAAAGACTTCATGCCTTAACAGTGTTTTTTCCATTTACTTTTGTTCTCAGTTATTAGACTATAAACTCAGTGGGTTCTGTTTGTTTTAAGAATTGTTTTATTAATTTATGCATACAAGAGCTGGGGTGTAGGTCAGGGGTGGGAGTGGGGGGAGGAAGTGAGAGGATTCACCAGAGGCAAAGGGGAGCAGAACAGAGATATTGACTTACTGCTGAGGGGGACAGCAGGAGATACAGAAGCCTGCTAATAAGCCTTATGGGTTAGCTCCCTGGTAGGGGATTGAACTTGTGCTGCAGTAGCTGCCCATAGCTTCATACTGCTGAGACTTAACCCTTGCACCACCAAAGTTGGCCTTGTTTATTTGAAGTATGGGGTAGATGAGTTTAAGTGGTAATTAGAGCAAATTCTTCACCATGAAATAAATACCTGTTGTCTTCATTTGCCTACTTGACAAGTTTGTAGTTTGTAGATTCAATGCTTTTATTAGAGAAGGAAGAGCATTGTATGAAGCTTAAAACAAAAATCACAAATACATTAAATTGATAGATTTCTTTCTCACCTATCTGTTTAGATCATTGTATTAATAAGTGCATTGTAGAGTTTTCAAAATGCCTTGGTTTTTAACATGCCTCTCTGAAAAATTATAATCTGTTACTTATTTGGGGTTAGTATCTAAAGTTTCTGATTTCTCTAGTTAATCCTAGAAGTTGGGAAATAACCTCTTAAGACAGTAACTTTTTGTCTTCCAACCTTGGAAGAGTCTGCTTCATTTGTCTCTATTTTCTGGTGTGTGTGAGGTTTTTTTGTTTTTTTTTTTTTGTTGTTTTCTACTTCCATATGACATCAGAATAGATTAACTGCTGTTCTTGGTTGTTTTCTGGAAATTTTTCTTTTGGGGGGGAGTTAAGAATTGTTATTAATTCAGATTTTTTTTTTTTTTTTGGATTACCACCCTTCAGAGTAAGAAAATTTTCCAGGCTTGATTTGAAAGTTTTTTTTTTCCTCTTGTTCCAATTTGTAAATGAATTCTTAATTTACAGATTAACTGTGGTTAGCTTTCAAGTGCATTGTAGGTAATCAGTGATGCTAAACTTGTAGTGCCTTATCAAAATTCCATCAGTTTTACTTTGAATATTATGAAGGATTTAGGAGGACAGAAGTTGATTACTTTGGAAATGTAAACAGCTTAAACCAGGATTGTAAAACCAGAAGCCTGATATGATTACAGGTAAATGAAAAGACTTGGTTATTCATATCATTTGGTAATGCTGGGAGTGAATTTTGAGAATGAAGATTTAGTGTCATGTTAGAGTTCTAGCACAGTAAATTTATTGTTGCTGGTCAGTGAGTGAATGTGCCATTTTGCTAAGACATGGAAACTTAAGGTAACTGCTGGAAATCCAGATATTGAAACTCTTCTAGCATATCCACCCTTGAAAGCAGGTTGGTATGAAGAGCCAACTGTAGTGACATGGACTTGAGCCAGAGTAGTACGCATGAACCTTTTGGGAATTAAAAAACTTGCTGCACTGCTACAAAAAGCTTTTATCCTAACACAAATAACACATATTGGCTATAATAGTATCATTATGTTTGTGCAGTGTGGTTTTACAATTATCCCAACAACTTCTTCAACTAATTGGTATATATTTAAAATTTTGAGTTTTGTGTTTACTTTTTTAAGGATAAAGATAAAAGTTAGTTCCCTCTCAAGAAAATTTGGGATAGTTTTAAGCTTTTGTGTTGCTAAACAATTCTTGTGCTAGAACTTGACGCTTGGTTGAGTGATTGGATGTTCTGATTTGAACACAAAATTAATATTTATATTATAATAAAAGCAGTCAAAATACAGTAATTAAATGGGACTTAGAAATACTATGTAGTTCATTTAAAAAATTTTGTCACATCTTGCGCTACAAAATATTTGAGATAGGTAGAAGCTAACTACTTCCTGTTGACTTAATTGATAAAGACTACTGACAAAGCTAATAATAAAGAGTAGACTATTGTACTTCTCTTGATCTATATAGGCACTATTCTAAGATCTTTGTATTTGAAATCTTGTTAATAATAGCAAAGGAAAAAAATCTGTTTGGGATTTGTGATGAATAATACTAATATTTTGTTTAGTATTTTTTGCAGTAACCTTTTCATTTCTAAATTCTTTTCTGGTGGTTGGTTTTTATTCTAAATCTATGGTTAGGGAAACATAAGCTATGAAAGAACCATTGTAACTATGATCTGAGATTAGAATTTGACTCTCCAGGTGACATATTGTAGGTCAGTGTTGTATAAATTAAGCTGTATGACCCTAGAATCTACCCTTATTTTATAAAGACTTTTTGACTTGAGGGGTGTTTAGATATACCCTATTTGGTTGTGGAATAATTTTGATTCTTGCTCTAAGAAAACTCTTAATTTGAAATAAAACAGTGGAACAGACTTGGTAGAGGTTTTTTAGCAAACTTCTTTTAAAAGTTATTAATACTATTTTATCTATGTTATAATTTACCCTTGTGTACTTTAACCCGAATTAAAAATGTTATGCTTGTCATCATTCAGCAACTCTTTGAAATAAAAGTGATTTTAAGGATTGTAGGACCCATGGCATTCACAGTTTGATGTTATTTTTTTTGTTTTCCACTCAATTTATAAAAATCAAACATTTTATCCTCTGTAAATTTGAACAATTTATTGAATTTTTATAAATCAGTTTTTATGTATCAGTAAATTCTTACATACTAGTATACCTGGGCAACTACATCCAAACCAAGATAAAGATATTTCTTAGGCCCCTTTGCAATTATTTCCCACCCTCATCTATCCATTAATTTGCTTTCTTTCCCTATGGATTAGCTTTTGTTTCTTCTACAATTTCATACCAAAACATAATGTAAGCTTGACCTTGCTTAATTTGGCCAGTAAGTTTTTGAGATTCTTTCATGTTTCTGTAGTGATCCAAAGTTGGGGTCTTTATGGCTCAGTAGTATTCCATTCTAACAGCATACAATAGTTTGTTTATTCATCTGTTAATGGAAATTTGGATTACTTGTAGTTTTTGCCTATCACAACTAATATTGTCATGGATATTCATGCATAAATTTTTGCGGGCATATTTTGTAATATTAATAAGAACCACTTGTTTCATAGTTATGTTTCAAATTTTGATTTACAAATGTAGCCTCTGTTAATTGCTTGTTCTTGGAGTTGCTGGATGTTACTTATTTGAGTTAATTAATTGCATCAAAGGAAAAATCCAGCTTAGCAGAGTCTAAATTAAGGTATGTTCAAGATCCTTTTAGTCCAGATAACTTTTACAGTTCTCTTATGTTATCATTTCTGTTCTCATTAGCATTCCCATAATCACTTAGATCATATGTTTTTGTTATTACCTATTGCTCAGACCTGATAGGTGTTGGGTTTGTGAACTTCTTCCAGAACTAAGTAGTATGGCTGTCCTTAGTACTCTACTTTTGTTGGTTACAACTGCAGTCTAAGCTTTATAGCTTTCATAATTAGAAGAGTAATTTGGGGTAAATTACTTTCCATGCATCAATTCCTCCCTGTAATATATGGTTAAAAATATTTATCTTACAGGATTTTTAAGATGATCTGCAAAAAATTTTTATTCAGTATATATTTCTTTCATAATTATTGCATTAACCAGTAGACCTGTTTTATTTTTTCTCCATTAGTCTTTATGCTTGGGTCACAATTAAGAAATGTTTTTGTTCTGAAAGCCATTTCTCTTAGATTGTAAATGAGACTCAGGTGTCTTGATTTTTCTGCATCTTTACCTCAGTGATTTTAAGCAGCACATTCCTTCTAACTTTACTGGGACCACCTAAAATTTGACTATGTAAAACTTATCTGAAATGCATTATTCTAAAACACTGGTGCTATCTCCTACTTTTAAATTACCAACTTTTTGTTTTCTGAATTAAACTATATCAAAGACTTGAATACATTTCATAAATTAAGTTAATGCAAAGCTATTGGAATTAGTTTAACCAGTAAAGGCTTAAATAACTGACATTTTGCATAAAAAGCTATAGGTCTTTCAGAACGCTAGTTGGATGTATAGGAAGTATAAAATGCACATTATCTCATTTCCCTCCACAGTATCCAGAATATAATTAATTACGATTACTTAACCAGGTTTCAGCAATGGACAAAAATGCTTTGAGTTCACTTTGGGGAAAACTGGCCTCTGAAATCTTAATGCAGAATTGGGATGCAGCCATGGAAGACCTTACACGATTGAAAGAGACCATAGATAATAATGTGAGTTACATTTTGTCAGGGTGATTTTCTCAAATTAATGTCTATTCTTCATTTTGTGTTACAAGGTAAGGTAATTATTGTATACTTTTGTTCATGTGACATGAATATCACAATGGCTTAGTGTAGTGAGTAAGTTTCACAGTTTCTCCTTGAAGAAAACTGCCAGTCATCTTTTTTCATTTAGAGAAGTAAACTCCATATTCATTTCTATTACTGCTAATGTATCTTTTTTTTTATCTGTACTCATGAAAATGACAAGTCCTGTGTAGTAGACAGTTTTCATCTACAATTAGTGTCCATAAAATAACTTAATATAGTTTTCAGACCTTGCTTTTAAAATGTTTTCTGAAATGTGTGTGATCTACAGCCTCTGTAAAAATGGTCTGGTGGCGATTATTAAATATATGTCTTTGAGAACCATAAAATAATTTGAGGATCATGCAGACAATAAGGGTCTAGGAGGCTGCACTTCACTCATCATAATCCAAGTATATGTTAGAAGGTTGGGGTTTTTAACTAAAAGTCTAAATAAGCTAAGTTTGTTACTGTGCTTCTTCCTCAAATATTAATATTTCCTCTGTGTATCTTATTTAACGCTTTAGTCTGTGAGTTCTCCACTCCAGTCTCTTCAGCAACGAACGTGGCTCATTCACTGGTCTCTGTTTGTTTTCTTCAACCACCCCAAAGGGCGCGATAACATCATTGATCTCTTCCTTTATCAGCCACAGTAAGTTATTTCAGTGTAAAATTTTGACTTTAATCATGTGAAATTGTCTAATTTTTTTTTAAAAGGTGTAACATGTCATTTGAATTTGTGTCACCCATTTTCCTTTCTCTTATAAAGTGTTATTTATATGTTGACTCTTCCTATAGCATAGGCCTCATACAGAAACTCAGGCCTTATCCTAAAGTAACTAAATCAGTTTGCATTTTTAATGATAATCATGTCTACCTTAAAGCATTAGAATACAGATGAGGCCACATTGTTTGGTGAGAGAGAGAGTGTGCGTGTGTGTATGTCTGTCTGTCTCTGTCTCTATCTCTGTCTCTGTGTTAGCCCCAGAATTCCTTTAATAGCACCTTTGCTTGATCATCCAGGATTGGATGGTAAGAAATTTACTGCTGTATGAATTAGAATTTCTGTTAACTAGAAATAATTTTTTTTAATTTATTTTCCTACTTGAGATTAAGTGCCTCTGAATCTTCTGCCCTTTATTTTTATTGCATTGGTGAGAACAACAGAATTGTTTTATGAAAATACTTCAGTTATTTGAAGATAATTTTTCATTTTCCTTCAAGCCTTAACTTCTCTAATTTTATCAAGTAATTTGGCTTTTCATATGTTCCATATTTTGGTTTCTATTCTTAAGATAATTGCCAGTTGATCCATGTATCTTAAAATCTGCTCTTCAAAATTGAAATCTTACTCTATAATTGTTATCTAAGTTTTATAGATTATAGAGGCATTATCAGAGATAAGTCTACCTGGCATTAAGTAGAGCATTATATATGATCTTTGTTTATATCACAGCATTAAATACAAATATAAATGACAAGAAATAAAATTTTATGATTTATATGAGATTGAAGTTACTTTTTTTGGTAGACATAACAGTCAAGTATGCCTTTCACAGTCACATTCACTAATGTGTATGATGTGACAGCATAATTTTTCCTGAACTAGTGTTTGTCTATAAAGAAATCTTATTTGAGGACTTTACTATTAAAATTGCATATATACATTTTTTTTTAAATTATATACATATATGTGTACATTGTACTGTTTTCTCAGTGCTGTGGTAAAGTTTTATATATATATCATATATTGAATTAAGTTTAAAAAGCTAGAGAAATATTTAAAGAGGTGGTATGACTTTGTTCTGGCATTTGGCATAGGAAGCTCAGGAACTTTATTTGGCAGTAATATACTAAGTTTTGCTTTATGATGAGCAAAGCCGAACAACCTTTAAAAGACTGATAGAAAAACAAAAAGTCATTGTTAATTTATGAGAGTTGTAAGTGCTAAGAAGATCAAGCATATGAAATATTTGGCCAAATTGTTTTGATCCAGGCTTAATACATAAGAAGCCATATAAGAAACAGAATGATCAGTTTTTATTTGGAATAAAAATAGAAAATTAATTTCGTATGGCCAGTATTTTTATTTTTGTCATTAGTAACACATTTGGTATGAGAACTATATGAAGAGTTATTTTTGTCTATATAGTTAGCATCCAGCACTTGGTAGGAACTATGTAGTTAGCAAATATTTATTCCACATCGCCCCCCCTCCTGTCTGACAGAATTGTGAAGATCAAATAAGAGTGTTTATGGATGTGCTTTTTTTAACTATGTAAAATAGGTATTTTTTTTTCCAATAGGAGGGATTTTCTATGTTCAGTTTTTTTTTTTTACTAAACCTTTAGTCTTGAGATAATTAAACATTCTTATGTAATTACAGAAATAAGAACTCCTGTGTACCTTTTATGCAATTTTTTTACTTTTCAACTGTTTGCCTATTAGCAAAATGTGGAAAGTTCAGTACCATTAAAGTTTCTATTCACCGAAATACTGTGTTTACTAGAGTCAGGTTACCATAATACTTTGCTTGATGTTGAGTTATTTCACTTGGGTTTGACAGATTATTGTCTTCAGCCATTTTCTTGAATTGCATATTCTTTCGGTAGAATAGCTACTTACTAGTTAATTTAAGAAAGTAATTGCATTTGTGTGTCTCCTGTCAGCCTGCATTTTTTTTTTCCAATTGTCCTGGTAAACAGAAATTAATGAGAAAATAATATAGGTTCTTTCTGATTTTAATTTCCATAATAGCACATTAGTACAACTTAAGTGTTTAGTTTGTTTAGATTGTGAATTTCAAACCTTTTTTCTTTTAACATAGGAGTACTTGGAGATAATTTATACTTTTGTCTTTGAAATGTAAGTTTAGATGCCAGTGTAGGTTTAAATCTCTTCCATCATATATATTACCATTTCTGTCATAGTTTTTCTGAATCTAAAATGTAGATAATTTACACATTTGGAAAATTTTGAACTTTTAAATGTAACATAATATATAAGATAAGGTATCAAGTGTAAGATAGATCAGGGTCCGTAGGTTTTTAGAGAAGAGGCTTTGTACCAAATGTAGATGCTGTTAGGCAAAAGAATACATTTATAATGCAATGCTGTAGTGTTCTCCAGATATAAAAGGAACAATCAAAATTTTAGCTAGCAAAAGAGTATTTCTTGTGTTTTTAAACAAAAACAAATTTCTAAGAAAACGTTGTTTTACTATTAATAGTCAACTGGATAGTGTACATGCTATCCTGACTGATCCTTCTGCCTTTTTTTTTTTTTTGTATTTTTTTTTCATCATCATTTTGTTCATTTTTTCATCTCAATTGTCATCCCCATGGGCTTCACACCACTAATTCACCCATGTACCATCACCACAGTCCAGTGCACTCGTCCCACCCCAGTTCTATCCCCTATTTTTCTGTATTTTCTAATTGTTTCTGTTAAAATTTTCATACTAATGTATTACCTGCATTAGTTCAGGGTGGCCTCTAAAAGGTATGTAAAAATGTCTTCTTTTAAAGGTCCACATCTAGAAAATCTGTCCCCTGAAGTTCTAAATGTCCTATCTTTTTTTTTTTTTTTAAGATTTATTTATTCATTCATACAGAACTGGGGTACAGGCCAGAGATGCAGAAGGTGAGAGGATTTACCAGGGACAGAGTGGAGTGCAGAATAGGCAGATCAATGAAGTACACTGCTGAGGGGAGCAGCGGGCGGGTCAGGAGAGGTCTGCCTTGCCATGTGGATGTCCTCCGGGGCAGGCAAGGATCGAACTCATGTGGAAGTGGCTTAACTTCTTAGTGCAGTGCTTTAACCCGCTGTGCCACCAGGGAGGGCCTGTCCTATCTTTTTTTTAGTTTGTCCTTTCTGTAGTGTCTTTTTCTTCTTTCCTACCCATTTTTCAAGTTCCAGCTCAGTCTACTTCCTTCTGAAGTTCTGTATATTGTATTCACTATATGTAACATTAAATTGTTTAATTCCTTTCTAATTGCCTTATCTCTCCAACTAGATTGTAGGGATATTTGCAGGCAGGATTTTCACTTATATTCTTGTAATTTTTGCACATGCTGGGTTTTTTTATTTTTAATTTGGCAACATAATTTACCAAATCCTTTGATTACTAAGTGTTCAGAATTGCAACTAGAAAACACTATGTAAAGCTTTCATAAAATTTCACAATTAGAACATGGTTATGATAGAATGAAAAAAATGAAGTAGTCTATTTTAATTCACTCAAGAAATTTCACTTTAGAATGCAATAATAAACACTGAGGTTCTTATTTAAAAGAAAAGTAATTAGTAAGGAGATTTCAAAGTATAGGTAGTACAGCTTCAGTTAGCACATAGCTTACAATTCAAACAAATAATACAAGAAATAACTTTACATATTGAACTAAATGTAACTGTATTGTACCAGAAAACATATTGTAGGTCTAACAGCTGCCTGCAAGACCTGGAGAAGTTAGAACAGTTCAATGAGAATGAGAATTGATATGTGACCTTTAAAATTTATGAACAGAAGAAAAGAGATGATATGTAAGAAAATAAAAGAGCATAATGGTTATGTATAGGTTTTGCTTGTGTTTGAACTATGTGTGTGTGTAATAAGTGATCCTATAAGACTGAATTATGATAACTTCACAATCACCCTTAACCATCCCATTCCCATTTATATGAATGGATATAGATGCCATTCACATGAAATATAAATCACCCCATTCCCATCTATATGAATATATACATACATATATGTGTGCATGAAAAATGTTTTCAAAGATTAAATAATACTGCCATCAAATAATAAAAATTAACTTTGCATGTCACTAAAATACACATGTGTGATAGTTTAATGATAGAAATCTCTACCTTGGAACCTAAGTAAGCAAAGTTGTCACCTATAAAGGAATTTTATTCTTCTTTTTCTTAAGATTTATTTATTTATGCATACAAGAACTAGGGTACAAGCCAGAGGTGTGGACGGTGAGAGAATTCACCAGAGAAAGAATAAGGAGCAGAACAGGCAGATTGAGTGAAATACACTGCTGAGGGGAGCAGTGGGTGGCTGTGCCACGCCCTATGGGTCACTTTCCTAGCCAGGAATAGAACTCATGCTGCAGTGGCTGCATATTGCTGCATAGTGCTATGCTTTAACCTGTTGGGCCACCAGGGAGGGTTGATCAGTTTCATTCTTCTTATTGTGTTATACAATACTGTAATCAACTGTTATATTTTGAATTTTGTCAAAATATGTAGAAATATTTTTTCTTTTTATATAAGTGCATTTATGTATTCATTACATTTGCAATTTGCCTCTTAGCCTACAAAACTTAAAATATTCACTGTTTGGCACTAAAAAAACTTTGCTCACAGCTGCTATATGCCGAGGTGATTTCCCATGAAAATCATCTTCTCATAAAAATAATAGATATGTGATACACGTTAATATGACACCAAGTTAGTGTAAGTAGAATGAAATATGTTTTAACTTATGTAGTATATTTACAAAGCTTATTTCTGTATAATTTTGGATAAATTTATCAGTGAGTTCCATAAATGGCAACTAAAACTACTTTAGAACTGATGTTAAAGAAAACATTTGTACTCTTGTACTTAATATATCAACATGTCTGTCGAGAGTATTGAGGTAGTAGTTGTTGTTAAACAAGTATTGAAACTAAAAGTTTTCTGCCTGAAATAAGTTCTAATTTTTCAGATGATGAAACTTTCAGCTAGGTGTCTTAGTCTTATTGGAAAGAAATTGTTTTATTCTTGAGTCATTGTTTTTATGCAACTGCCTTGTTTAGAGTGGATTCAAGGCAAAGTGTGAGTATGTACAATTATGTGTCAGGTTTATTTTAGATATTAGGGTCCTCCAGAATTCGGAGTTCAGACATTTTATGAGGAATCTATACATACTTAAAAGTATGAAGATTTATTAATGTAATCCAGGAAACTTTAAGATAAGGTATCTGTGCTAGACATTGAAGGATGGCTCGAATTTAGGTTTCCAGAGGTGTATGTTTGGGAAAACAGTCCATGTGGAATGAATTTTATGAAGTGTGGAAAGCAGGAAGCAGCCAGTGGTGTGGTTTAGGTTGAGTCTCAAATACTAAGCTAAGAGAAATGTTGAGAAGCATTTCTAAGCTTGTGTTTTGGTGCCTGGAGCTTAAACATGATGGTTTAGTACTTAGTGGATAAAAAACAGGGAGGGTTTTTTGTTTTGTTTAGGAACTTGAGTAGGATAAATACCTAAGGACATTTGTTATGGTGGTCATTTGTTAATAAATAGCAAGATTTGCTGAGTACTAGCCAAAGGTCTGTTGACATTTGCCTGACATTTCTTCCTTCCTTTTTAACCAGTACTGATTAAAGAAGCTCCCAGTTTCCCCGTTATTTCCAGCTCTTTGTCCCCTCAATTCTTTAAGTTTCATTTTCTGAATTCACAGTTTCTTTTATGATAAGTGATTTGCACATGCTTTTTTTAATATATTTGTTTTAACAGGTGAATTACTAAAAGTCATAGCTTAGTATTCTTGGAATGGACTGGCAGCAAGAATAGGGCCTTCCAGAATCCTTTTACTCAAACAACAATAATAGTATTTCTTACCTCAAGTGAATCTCCCATCTCATTCCAAATTGGGGAATACCAGCTGGCTTTCGCATCACTTTGATTCCTAAAATTGGAGTATATTTCCTGAAGAGGTGACCCTGTGTTTGCAGCTTTATGTTACTTAAACATTGAAGGCTAGTGTGCTATTGTGTTTTCTTTAAATCACACATGATTACAGGTCTAGAAATAATTGGGTAGGCTACTAATATTTTTAAAAACTTTTTTTCCTTAGATACCTGAATGCAATTCAGACAATGTGTCCACATATTCTCCGCTATTTGACTACAGCAGTCATAACAAACAAAGATGTTCGAAAACGGCGGCAGGTGCTAAAAGATCTTGTCAAAGTCATTCAACAGGTGAAAGCTGAAATCTTCATTGGTTTTTAAAACATACCAAAATTTTGGCTTTGGTCTCTTTTTCTAGAATAAAACTGGTAGTTGTTAAGATTAAAACATGCTTTAAAAGAGAAGGAAAGTTTACATGAAATTCAGAGGAGAAAAGCTCCCTGAATGATCATTTTCATCTTTAAATCTGAAGTATGTTTATGTTAGCAGTGATGTGAATGCTTCTTGCTAGGTGCGTAACTAACATGCATGTGTATTAGTGTTGCTTTTTTTGTAAAGAATGAAATGAAGTCTGTACTGTTAGGAGATCACTACCTACCTTTTTCCAAATGGATAACCTTTATACAGTGCTCAGTAGCCACAAATTATACAAAAACCGGGTGTTCTTTTGGCTTTTGTTTTAAACAAAACAAAACAAAAAACTATTGTAGGAACCTTTATATACTGCCTATTTCTCAGAGTTACTACCTACTGACTGATATTTTAGTGAGTTTCTCAGCAGTAACTTTTTAAAAGAACTTAAATATTTGGTCTAATCATAAATACAAAGATTTCATTCAGTAGAGTATGCCCTTATGTTAGGGAAAGTTCATCATTGTTTATTGACTAAAACTGACTTAACAATAAAGGAATTTGAAAGCTTTTGCAATGAATTTAGAGTATTTTGTCTGAAAGTTGCTATATAAACTTGAGACATGATTTAAAATCAGGCTTCAAGCAATTGCTTTGAGAAGATGATTTAAGTAATTTACTACACATTATTGGTAAGTTGGGAGAAAATAGAGTGGAATATTCTAGGAGTACCCTACTACACAATGTGGAATCAGATCCAAGTTAACCTTTAATTTAATTTTACAGGAATCATACACATACAAAGATCCAATTACAGAGTTTGTTGAATGCTTATATGTTAACTTTGACTTTGATGGGGCTCAGAAAAAGCTGAGAGAATGTGAATCAGTAAGTATGAAGTTTTATCTGTAAATTAGAAACATTCTAAAATTTTAGGATATTTTAAGAGTTAATTTGCAGTATTTTTGATTAAAGTAATTATATCAGAAATGTTTATTAATCTTGAAATGGCAGGTTATATAAAATATACTGTGGTAAATCAATTTTTAATGTTTTTGCCTTTTGTATCCCTTCTGTTAAAACTGGGGTATTGTAGGCCCTCCCTGGTGGCGCAGTGGGTTAAAGCACAGCACTGAGAATCTAAAGCCACTTCTGCATGAGTTCGATTCCCGCCTGCCCCGGAGGTGACCACACGGCGTGGCAGACCTCTC
>NW_004567110.1:21206762-21276106 GCF_000260355.1 Condylura cristata
ATCTCAATTGTAATCCCCACGGGTTTCCCATCACCAAATCACCCCTGTGCGTGTGACACTATTTTAATATTAGTATGCATTTTTTATTCTTAAGTATTGAGGGGTAATTGGTTGCTTTTGTTGAAGTTCACATAACATAATCTCTTCTAATTATGATGCCATCTGTGAAATAGTAGCTACTTCCTAGGATTTCTTTTTTTCATTGTAGATTTCCAAGTGTATGACAAAAATACGCATACATTTAGTCCATTTTTAGTTTCTAAGTAGTTACATTTTTAGTTTCTAAGTAGTTACATTTTTAGTTTCTAAGTAGTTAGAAAAAGATATGTTAGCTACAGAGCACTTATATATGGACAGGACAAAGCTAGTTTGTCACTTTTTTTGGACATTTGCTTTTAATTGCTAGAAGCTTGAACAGTTATAGAAAGTGCTTGGTGTAAAACTAGTGATACTAGGTGAGAATTGTAGTGACTTAATAAAGGAGAAATTAAATTTTTAAAGTTTTTAAATTGTTGTCAATGCCATTAATTATTATTTTTTATATTGTATACATTTAGGTGCTTGTGAATGACTTCTTCTTAGTGGCTTGTCTTGAGGATTTCATTGAAAATGCCCGTCTCTTCATTTTTGAGACATTTTGTCGCATCCACCAGTGTATCAGCATTAAGTAAGAACACCCTGGTTTGCTTTTTATTTTTTACTTTCAAATTTTTGTAAATTAAGTTATGTTTAATAGAATTCAGGTTCATTACATTTTTGTTTTATTTTCTTTTGCTTTAGAAGACAAAAAAAAAACTTTTCTTTCTAGTTTATTGAAAATCCTGTTTTTATTTGAATTATGGATGCTACAGACATAGCTATGTCTCCTTTACAGGTATAACTTCTTAGAGAAATAGTTTCCATGTGTGGCACAGCATGATATCTTGAAATGGTAACTTCAAGGCAGTATATGGTTGTCAGTTAGCTGTCTGAAAAGTTTTGTTAGACCTTAATATAGAAAGAAAAGAAAAGTAACAAGTTCTAGAATGATTTTCAACAGAAGTTCAAATAAGGAGTTAGACCTTAGTAAATCGGAAATTCTGTTGAAAGACCACATTTGGTAATCATTTCATTTAATTGAGTTTATTTTATTTAATTATATATTTGAATTCTCTTATAGTAAATGCCTATGACATCCTAGAATGTTGAAACATGGAAAAATTATGGTGAATTTCAGTTGAAATTTTCTCTGTTGTGTGAGAAAATTATTGGGAAAAAAATTGTGAAACATCATAACCTATTAGAAACTAATTTTACATATTAGAATTTGAAAAATAACTAGTGCCCTTTGGCCACAGATGAAGTCAAACAGTAAATGCTCCATAAATGTTTAAAAACTTACTACTTTAATGTTTCCCTCTTAGGAATTGTGTGTAGACTAGTTTTTCTTTTGTGCCATTTGTTTTTGTTAAGGCATCCATACTTGCTTGCCTAAGTTTAGTGGGTTGTCATTGAAGTGGTTATTCTGAGTTAAAAGTATATTGTGACCATGGGGCTTTTCCTATGGGAATTAAAGTCTTGACTTCAATTTAGTTCTTTACTATAGCTAGCAGACTTATAATTTGAAAGTTTGATTCTCTTTAAAAATACATGGATACTTCTAACACATCATTTGTTGTGAAATAAAGAGAGAAATATATCTTATGTGGGACTCTGGTAGACAATAGATAACTGAATTCTTGCATTGTTTTATTTCTATTTTTTAAGATGTATAATTATGCTGATTTATGTAATTTTCTCCATTTCTCATTAGAATCTGGACATTGAGGTGTTTGTCTAAAACTTACCTAATTAACCTGGTTATGAACCATTTGAAAGCAAACTCCTTTTTATATCCTTACTACGTATGTAATTGACTTTGTAATACTTAAAATACTAATTTTTTAGGCACAAATTTTTCCAGCATTATAGCCGATAAGTGCCATATGTGACTTTGAGAACTTTGGTTTTAAGTTCTGCAGCCATGGTTATTAAATCTTATATGTTGTGTGTGCCCACTTACTTTCAGATATTCAAAAATTTCAAATACTGAGTTGAGAGTACCTCAGTAAAAATTTCTTAGATGAATGAATTTATTTTGTCTTTATATTGATGAATTTGTTTTTTTGTCTGTAATAAAACTTTTTCACTTGGGGATTTGCTTCTGAGGTACCGTGAGTAAGGTTTTTTCCAGGTCTAGCACTTTTATTAACTCTAGAACCTGTATTCATCATGTTGCTTCTTGAGATTCCATTTATTATTGTTAATGCAAAACTAGATAAATGAAGTGTGTGTCATGAAGATCTGTGTGCTTACATACGAGAAATGGCAATTCAAAGTAAGTAATATGGACTGCTTCTTTAAACTTCCCCCTAGACAGTGTCACTACAAAAATTTTTTTGAAAGATTTCTATCAGTGTTTTTTTGTTTTTTTTTTTCCCTGCATGCTATACCTTTTTATTCCTATGGGATTTTTGTTTTGTGCCTTTTTTTTTTTTTTTGGTAGATTTAGACAATCTAAAACATTTTTAAGCAAATTCTAATGACTTTGTAACGTTCAGGAATCTGTCCTCTCCCACTGGTAGTATTTCCTCTTAACTTGAGTTGTTTAAACTTTTAGCTCTCTGAAGAATGCTTTGCTCAGATGATTTAAGTGTATAGATTAATGCATTTTCTTCAAATATTAGGGAAGGATTTTAAAGCTGGAAGATATCCAACATCACAGTTATTGTATCACTGACACTAGTACACAGTAGACTTTTCTGTAGTGATAGAAATGTTTTATATATACATTATTCAGTGTGGTAACCAATAGCCATGTGTAATTTTTGAGCTCTTTAAAGTCAGTTCGCAAGTTTGAGATCCATGCATGTAAAATTTTATGTGTGCATACATATTCATTATTTTCAAGTGGAATATTCTGCATATATGTAGTGTGTACTATATGGACATTTATAAATGTATATATGTAATCTTTAGGAAAATCAAATGCTATATGTGTAAATCAAATCAGAGCCCCCTCATTCCTGTTCAGTCTCTACATCTTTAGTTTCTGTGCTACTGGTAAGGCATCTCTATGGACCCTGAGACTTATGGAACACAGTTCTGCAAAACACTTAATTCAGTACAACTTTTTTTTTTTTTTTTTTTTTTTTTTTGTAGCTGGGAAACTTAAGGCTTGAAGACTTTAAGCTAGCTGCTTAGGTCTTATTTCATGACAGAGTCTGGGCTAACAGGTCTCTGAATTAATACTGTATTGTACTTCATTTAAAACTTTCATTGTGAACAATTTAGAAATTAGACTTGACTAACTTAGTCTATTAATTCAACTAGAGGATAAAGATGGAAACCTTATTTTTTCAGTGTTTAATTCTGTGTCTCAGGATCTCTAGAGTTTTGGTTTGCAGTACAAATAGAGATACCCTGAAGCACTCTGACTTCCTAGATCAGATTTTCCAAGTTACGCAGTACTTTGAGGTGGTTATCCCAAAAATACATGGGATTGAGATTAACTGCATCAAGTTTTCATTTTTAGATGTGTAATCGAGCCTGCTAAAATAATGTAAAAAATCATTGATTCTGTATCTTTAACTTATAATGAATTGAGAAGATATAGAGCTGAGCAGGGAAAGTGCAGTTGCAGGTAAAAGAATTATTCTTAGGGACCATGACCTCTCAAGTTTTCAGGTCAGCAGTGGAGTCATAAGCTTCATGTTTTGAAAGCTGCTTAATTGGGTTAGAAATACAGCTGAAAATAATAAGCATTATGTTGGGCTTTTATAAATAGAGCCAACATCTTAATATAGACTTCCAAGGACTTAGAATCCATGATGATGACCACCAGAGCTAGTGTTTATCCTTAAGCAATATGTAGGAAAAAATTACTGTTCTCTAATCCAGAGATTTTTAAACCTATCTATATATACAGATACCTAGAGAACATAAAAACAAAAGAAAATCAGGACCTCCCTGGTAGCGCAACTGGTGAAAATGCAGCATTGCAAGCGAGCTGCAGCTGCTTCAATGCAGAATTAAATCCCCAACCAAGGAGGTGACCCACATGGCGCGGCAGACCTCTCTTGACCCGCCCGCTGCTCCCCACAGCCATGTACTTCATAGTTCTGCCTGTTCTGCTCCCCACTCTGTCTCTGGTGAATCCTCTCATCTCCCCTGCACCTCTGGCCTGTACCCCAGTTCTGTATGCATAAATAAATAAATCTTTGAGAAAAGAAATCTTGAAAATAGATTTTCTGACCTTAGTGAAGACTTTCTGAATCGGGAATCAAAACTTGAGAGTCTGGGCTTACAACTTTCCCAGTTGATTCTTTTGCAGTATGCCTCTGGGATTATTGCTGTAAATTGCTAATTCATAATTCAAACTGCACGGTAGAACCAAGTGGGAATCTTTTTAAAATTTACAATAATCGATAACCAATCCTAACCCTCAATAACAGTGTATGGGGGGAATATCTCAGCATCTTTATTTTTTAAAACTGCTCCAAAATTATTCTGATGGAAAATCTTTTTTAAGTACCTTTTTTATTTTGAGATGAGGTCCATATTTTTTATTTTGAGACGAGGACCCTTATTTTGACCAAAGGATCCCTTATGTCTTTTATGACCATTCCCACTTCTGTAACTCCTGGTAACCACTCATCTATTCTCCATTTCTGTGTTTTTCTGTTTCAAGAATGCACAACAACTTTTTTTTTCTAAAGTGAATATGCTGTTATCATGATTATAATATAGTTAGTTCATAGCACTATCGTTTGTATAGCTATTTAAGGAAAACAGTGTACATGTGAGTGAGTGCCTCGTCTGGCTAGTTACTGGATAAAATGTAAAGCAAACCCTGCCCTCCCTCACATGAGAACTAAAAATCCAGAGGGTGAAACATAATAAATAAATAATTAGAGATATAATGGGTGTTTAGAAGGAAAATGCAGAGTGATTAGAAAATGGCAGGGACATGCTTTATATAGTGGAGTATCGGGGTAATTTAACTGAAAGTTTCAGTGAACCTCAATAACACTCAATGGAGTATTTTTAAGCCCTAAAGTAGGATTTTTTTTATTATAAACTGACTATAATGTTTAATGTCTCTCACTTATACTGGCTTATTTTTGCCTTTCATTAGACTAAAGGTATTTGATATTTGATCTTTTAGGGAAAGGATTTTTCTCTGGTCTTTCTTTCCCTCATTGAAGACATTTCAATGCTGAATAGGATTGTATTATAACACTCATGGTTGTTTTATTAAACAACTCTTTACATTTATGATTTGGAACATTCTCTGTTGATAGGCTTCTTAACTAAATGACTTAGAAGCACATATTATAGTCATATCTTTATAAAAATGCACATTAAGCATATTTTTATCAGTTTATATACAGTCCTATAGGTTTGTAAAATAAGTTTCAAATCTGTTTACTGTAAAGTATGCAGCATCTGTCAAAAAAGATTACTGCAATGGGAGTTAGTTTAGTATAACTGAATAGTATATCAGATGTAGTGTGTGCCTGAAATTTAAAGGCTGTTCAAAAATAATTCTTGGATCAGTTTTCAGTTGTTGATAAAAACAAAGCATGAAGTAATTCTTTGAATGTGTATGATGAACATGTTGGAGCATACGTTAGTATAGTTTCCCCATTTGGGGGGTTTGGCTTTTCACAGAAGAAGGTCTTTGGCAGCTACTATTGTGTTTCTTTAAGTTATGAAGTCATTCTTTCAATGAGAATTTTTACTTGTCACAAAATGTCTCAATTTTATCCTATTTCCTTCTAATATTAGTTTTAAACAGAGTTTACATT
Organism: Condylura cristata; assembly: GCF_000260355.1. Taxonomy (NCBI): domain Eukaryota; kingdom Metazoa; phylum Chordata; class Mammalia; order Eulipotyphla; family Talpidae; genus Condylura; species Condylura cristata. The sequence continues at coordinate 21,212,591 of NW_004567110.1, forward strand.
TAGTGCCTGTTCTTTACATAGTCATAGCACACCCCTTATAAATGACTGGAGAGTACATGCTAAATAGCTGGCCAGTCTTCAGTGAAAAGCAGACCAGAGATTCCTATACCTTAATTCCTAAATCAGTAGTATTTGAAATAAATTGTTTATCAAATAAAATGGGAAGACCAGAGTATTGAGTTGGTAAATAAGCATGTGAAGTGCTAGACCCCAAATCCTTACTTGTTAAAACATAGGAGAAAGGGGGAAAGCGGACTGTGGAAAGATCCACAGTCATTGAAAACCTGATAGAAACCCTAATTGATTCTCTAGGTTTAGATTTATATGTCTTATGTTGTTAAGTGGGACCACCTGTAAAGTATATGGGATTGTTCTAGAGACATAATTAAATATGGTTAACTCACTCAACTAAGGAAGAAATACTTAATTTCTCATGTGTAATTTGAAATAGCATTTAAGGTATTTCTAACATATTCAGTATTTTGGGTCAGTTGAGTAAATAAGAGCTGGCTAATTTAAACATTTTTATAGGGACTTACATAAAATACTGACATGTCTAGTTTAAAATCAACTAAAAGTTAATTTTATATTTAAAATCCAGATTGAAATATTTTTTCCTCAGCATTTTTGTCTCTTAATTTGCTGACAGTTACTTCAACTATCACAGTCATGGTGTAGGGTAGTATAAAGCAATTTTTTGGTTTTTTATGCTTTGATAGGACACTGTTTTTTAAGCCACATAAAATCACTAGAATGTAAGACAATTGTAGACCGAGAATTTCTTCCTGATACTCATTTAATTTCTCTTCCTGTGTATATTTTCTTGTTACTTGAAAGAAACTGGACCAGTGCTACCGTCTTTAATTTACTTTCACAATGCTAGCCTAGTTAACCTGAGGTGCCATCACATAACTTACTAATTCTTCTTGGTCTTTGTTTCAAGTTTTTCTTTGACTCAATTTTCTAATTAAAGGTGAGCAAGCACTATGTAAAACAGTAAATCCCCAAACGGATTATGGTTCAGAGCATATAGACATTATGGGTCTTAATGCGTGCTTCCAGATTTTGTCAGTATACAGGAAGATGAGATTCAGAATATGGATGTAAACAAAGAAGAAGGATGGGAAATCCTAAATGGAATTGTTATTAAAAATAAAAATTTCTTTTATCTTAAATTCTAAGATTAAATGCTGTTTATTAGATAAGCTGTCCCCTAATCTCCAGACTAGAACTAATTAATAAAGCCCTTTTGTATCTCATATAACTCCTTAAACTTTTTCAACATAGCATTTAATGATAGTTTGTATATATTGGGGATTAAGTGTTCCTCTCTTCCCAAAGCCTAATTTAAAACTTTAAAAAGGTGGGGAATGGGCTGTATTTTGTCACCAGCATCTAACCGGGTTCTTACTTTGTTGAAGGAAGATAAATGGTTTGGTTTATCTGGCATATGGTGCTCCTGAGGGAGGTTTATGGGAAGTTGAAACATTAAATTGTAGGGAGCCGTGAAATAGAAACTTAGAAGTATGAATCTTGTTCTTTGGGTATGATAGTTTTAAAAGAAACTTGAGAATAAACTGGCTAGTTGGGTTTTAGGATTAATCTGACAATTTATGTAAAGTAGATTAATGACAGATTGGAAGAAGTAGCTTAATTAGAAAAGTAGGAAATAGTAATGGAATCTGAACTGAGTTTTTACTAGGTTAGGAATTAAATAGTAAACATTTATTAATTGCCCCGAGTGCTGGGCATTGTGTTAATTGGTGAGTTTATAGCAGTGAACGAGGAAACTGTATGCGTAATCATGGGTCCATCATGAAAACAGATATACAATAAAGCAACTACAGCTCTTGTGAGGGCTATAAAAACATCAAATAGACATGATGCAGTTAGGAGACATATTTTGAAAGAACTAGGAACTGAGACCCAACAGCTAAGATGAAATAAGATGAACATTTTAAACGGAAGGTATAACATGTGTAAGGGCCCTGAAGTCATGGCCTGTTCAATATACAAGAAAGGTTTTATAGCATGGTTATTAAAGAGGGAGAATCTTTTAAAGTGAGAGTATATTTGTAAGGAAGGTGGATGAGAAGTAGTGATTAAAGTGATATGGCCAGAAAGAAGAGAAATCCAATAGTTTAGGTTTCAAGGCTAAATGTCTCAAATAATTTTGGTTACTTAAACAACATCTGTAAGATTTTAATGACTAAAAGAAATCTTGCTTATGTCAACTGCACATTAGTTACTGGGAATGACATTCTGCTTTGAAAAAGCAGAATATGCAATTTTGAAGATAATGGGGTTTTAATATATGTAATATAAATAGTTTCATTTATGCTTCTTAAATGGTTGTGTTTGAGGAGAGAAAGGAAAAATACAAAAAATAAGTTGCTATAGATGACAAGAGTATAATTTGGAAAATGTTTACTTTTAGGGTAATAGTTTCAGGTAAAAAGTATTAGATATTTGCCTGTGGAGAGTAGAATGCAATTTATTTGTCCCCCAAAGTACCAGCAAGAAACTCAAGGAATTGGGAAGCCACAGGAAACACCAACTATAGGAGTATTTCCTAGGGAGGGAAATTGCCAGCTTTTTAAAGAAAAAGACACACTCCCGAATTCAGTGTCTTATGTTTGAAGAACAGTGATGAAGAGAATAAAAAAAGATTTGTCCATGAACTTGGACTAATAATCATGAATTATATGTTTGCTGGGAATGTTTACTTTCAGCCAAAACACAATGAAACAAATTTTGACATATAAGTCTTTGTCATCATCATCATCATTAATTTTTAACTCCGAGCCATTTTTAAGGATAAACTTGAAATAATTACCTCTTCACAGATTTGGCTTGTATTTTAGTTTACAGTTTTATTGCTAGCCTAACTTAAATTTTACATTTTAATAAAATGCTGTTAACTCTTTGTCGGTATACATCTATCAAATTGGAATAGCACAAAGATAATTATTATTCCCATAAAACCATTTTTATTAATTAGTTATATTCTGGTTGAAAGCTCTGGAGTTACATCATTTATGATTTACAGTGATTTGAATATGTTTTAAAACTGGGAATGCATATCACCTCAGGAATTTTAATTTATAATATTCTAAGGAATGAGTTTATTAATTAAAATGCTAATTATTTCATTAAATTAATGTTTGCTTTAGAAGACCTAACAAGTGTATAGTATCTTTAGCAAAGACAAGAAAAAAGGGAATGGTTAATATTTGTGTATAATATTATCTTCTTGGGCCCCAGTAAGTCAAAGCTCTATGAGGCTATCCACAGCCACTGCAGCTTGAGTTCGATCCCTGGCCAGGGATGTGACCCAAATGGCATGGCATACCTCTGCTGTTTCGCTACAGGTCCCTTCAGCAGTGTATTTCAGTCAGTTCCTGTTCTGCTCCCCACTCTGTCTCTGGTGAATCCTTTCACCCCATTCCCCTTACCTCTGGCCTACATCACAGTTCTTGTATGCATAAAGAATAAAAAAAAATCTGTCTTCTTAAACACTACACATAGATTTGTAGATGCTATGCCATCAGCTGATCAATCAACTTACCTCTAACTAAAGTGGACATTTTAGTACTGATAATACTAAGCTTTACAAAAACTATTATTTTTTCAACCTGGTCATAAAGAGTTAAAATGCAGGATCGTGAGTGTGAGAGAGATAGACAGAGAGAAGGAGGAGGTGGAGGACTTGTTTTTGTTTAATTTTTGTCGGCGATAAAACCTTTTTATCTGTTAGACTATGACTAGTTGAGTACAACCTAAGAGTTAGGTGTTGATCTAGAAGCTGAATTTCTGCAAATGCGGACTATGATGGCCTCCCTTTAAGAATCTTACTGTAATTGGTGAAGTGGAATATGTGGTGCCCAGAATGAGGTAACAGCACACATATATGAACAGCACAGATAATAAGACTGTGACTTGGACATACCTTGGTCAAAGCCCATGTACATAAAAGCAAGATAATGGTCAAAGCCCATGTACATAAAAGCAAGTTTTTAAGAATCAATTAATATTGTTTTACTTTTTTTCATTAGCATGTTAGCAGATAAACTGAACATGACTCCAGAAGAAGCTGAAAGGTGGATTGTAAATCTAATTAGAAATGCAAGACTGGATGCCAAGATTGATTCTAAATTGGTGAGTATTATGTTACATTACATACTAAGCAACAGTTGCAGGTTATTTTATACCTTTTTAGAATTTTTGATTAGAATATTTTGTTTAGTTCTACTAAGAACTCGTTTTAATGGATAATAGTTCTTCGAAGACAGCAGTAGCATCCTATTGTTACTGGATGAATGTTGTCATATCTGTATTCTGCATAAAAACAGTCGTGTAGTATTGTGGCATGATCAGTACCCAGTGGGAAGCTTCGTTACTAACATTCGGGATCAATTTCTCTCTCTTGTTATAGGGTCATGTGGTTATGGGTAACAATGCAGTTTCACCCTATCAGCAAGTAATCGAAAAGACCAAAAGTCTTTCATTTAGAAGCCAAATGTTGGCCATGAATATTGAGAAGAAACTTAATCAGAATAGTAGGTCTGAGGTAAGAGTCACGTTTCCTTTTCTTTCTGGGCTTTAACAATAATGCAGTAATTGCTAAATGGACTTCATTTGAAAATACTAAAATCAGTTGTATGTGATTTTGTATTTCTTTTTATTGGGGATATGAACATTATATTTAAGAAACTTAACTTCAAAAAAAAAATTAAGTGTTGCTACCTTACTGGAACTCTTTTTACTTTTCTGTGTGACTTCATTAACTCATTTCCTCGGGGTTTTCAGTAGATCATTTTGATACTGGCACATGATAACTTACATGTGTAAACCCCTTTCAAGTGTGGTTTTTAAATTTAAAGAAATACTTCTATAAAAACGTTTGTGTATTAGTGTTGGTCTTTTACAGATTTCATTTTGCTTGATCTTTATATTTAGCTATTAAAATATTTACCCATTTTTGGTAGAAATCCTACATATTAGACATTAAAGATGAGTAATAGCCTTATAATTTTGGAATCTCAGCCAACCTTTCTGCATGATTATGTTTAACTAGAATGCAGAAAGTTTTAGAAAGTAGTTGTGGAACATTTAAGGACAAGAAATATATCTTTCAACCAATCTGGAGTAATTGATCCTGGAAGATACATTTTATGTAATGTTTTCCTCCCCCAGTATGCTTCAGGATATATTGGTGTTGGGTTTTGTTATTGTATTGATGATATCATTGATATACTTTGTAACTGTTCAAGAACCATCAGATATTTTGATCTGCTTGTTTTATTCTAAGTGATATATCTGACATTTAGTAATTATAGAGATTGTTAAAACCATAGAGAATGTTTTAGCAGGAAAGGTGCTAAAAGGAAATGTTAAACCTGTTTCTATGTTGACTTTTTCTGAAAGTGATTTCTGCTTTCTTTTCACTCTGATTCTTTTATATATTTTAGGCTCCTAACTGGGCAACTCAAGACTCTGGCTTCTACTGAAAGAAAACTGTAAAGGAAAGAAGAAAAAAAACTATAAAAGATGAAGTAATAAACCCATTCTATAAAGGGTGATGTTCATTTTAAAAACAATATTGAATATAAATTTGGGGGAGAATTTGAATAAAGTTGGCAGTTTCATTTTATCTTGTGCATTTCCTTGTGTGCAGGTGTCTGGTGTGTGACTTTTTATTTTGGAATAACTGTAGACTTACAGGAAGTTGCAGATGTAGTTCAGAGAAGTTCCATGTAGCCTAGTTTCCCCCAATTTTTTCATCTTACACAGCTACAGTGTACTATCAAAACCAGGATTTTGACATTGTGCAATGTGTGTGAAGAGGTCTGTTATTTTATCACATGTAGATTTTTGCAACCATCACTGTTAGCAAGATAATAGGATTCACTTCACTGTGATAGATCTTATGCTACCTCTTTGTAGTCACCTACCCACACCACACCAGCTAACCCTAAACCCTGGCAACTACTAATTTGTTATCCAACTCTTAATTTTGTTATTATGAAAATGTTGACAGGAATGAAATTATGCCACATATTTACCTTCTGAAATTAGCTTGTTTTTCACTCATAATGACCGTGAGATCCATCCAAGTTGTCATCCAAACCAGTATTTCATTTTTCTGTATTGCCAAGTCATTTTTTACAGTATTTATATACCACACTATTTAACCATTGATCTATTGAAGGATATTGTGATTGGGTCCCATATGGGGCTATGATAAATAAAGCTGCTTTTTTTGTTTGTTTCCTTACCTAAAGTGACTCTTAGTCACTCACTGGAAGACTGTAGAGACTAAATAGAAGCACACGTTGAGTTTTACAAGTGCCTGTTTGGAGCCCTCCCAGGGAGCGCAAAAGGTTAAAACACAGCATTATGAAACTCCACAGCCACTGCAGCACAAATTCAATCCCCTACCAGGGTGGTAATCCACACGGCGTGGCAGATCTCTCCGGACCCACCAGTTGCTCCCCTCAGCAGTGTACTTCATTGATCTGCCTGTTCTGTTCCCCCCTGTCTCTGGTAAATCCTCTCACCCTCTGTACCTCTGACATGTACCCCAGTTCTGTATGTATAAATAAATCTTTTTTTTGAAATGCCTCTTAGGACACCCAGAATAATTAAGATATATTTAAGTATTTTTGAGTTTTTTTAAGATTTATTTATGCATGCAAGAGCTGGGAGTATGGGCTAGAAGTGAGAAGGTTGAGAGGATTCACCAGATAGAATGGGGAACAGAACAAGCAGATTGATGGAAATACATTGTTGAGGGGAGCAGTGGGTGGGACAGGAGAGGTCTGCTGCACCATGTGGGTCATCTCTCTGGTTGAGAATCAAATTCATACTATAGTAACTACTGCGTAATCTATAGTGCTGCAATTTAGCCCCTTGCACCACCAGGGAGAGCCTTTTTTGTTTTCTTTACACAAAATAGGTATGAATTATACCTGGGTCATTAAATAACAAATTGTTACTGCTTTCTGCTTTTAAGTAGTGGTACAAAAATAAAAGATACTTAGGTGTTTTGATTTTGCTTTGTCATCTGACCAAGCCACCCTCAAGATTAAGTTAAATATAGAGAATAATTTGACCCATATGCTGTATGTAGTGCCAGACCCCTGCTGTGTGGTGGTGGTGGTGGTGCCAAAGCTTAGGGGAGGACCACTGGTCATGGTAAACCAAGTGCTAATTTGTAATTCAACTGTAACAAATGTGAAAACACTATAAAGGTTTATTTGTACTACAAAATGGTCAAGGTTCCTAGAGAAAGTGGCATATCAATAACTAGACGAAATTGGACCCTGCTTAGCATGTGTGGGAGCTAATTCTATTAATCAGAAGTACAGATCTATAACTGAGCTATAAACTTAGAAGTCTATATGCAGTTGTGTACATTGCTCAGTGTTGGAGAGATGGGAATGATGTTAAGATGCCTATCCTCGTCATTGGTTACCTATCAGCAAAAAGGACTGCAGCATTGTTACTAGTTCCCACTTTAAGACTATATCTTAATCAAGCCACATTAATAGCAAATAAAGATTTCTAGATAATTACATAGCCAACATTTAAAACTAATATTTAATATGGGCCAGTGAAAAATGTAGGTAAGAAAGTTAGGAAGCTATTATTAAGCACCTACCATATGTCAGGTCTTTTCCTATTTATCTACTCCTAAAGAGAAAGTCACAAGTGACACAACTGGAAACTAAAATTCTGTTCATGTATGTTGATAAGGAAACATTCTGAGTTACCCAGAGTCATACCTGGAAAACTTGAAAGCAGGCTTTATCAGTTACATCACTGCCCCTCTGCACATCATTCTTTCCTCATCCAGACTAATTTAGTAGTTTGTAAATGAGGATCTTGATCCACAAGATTGCCCAAATCATTTGGCACCTTATTGTCAAATGAGAACAAAATACTTCATTACTATTTGTTCCACTATTTTCTTGCCTTATAGGCAATAAAACATTTTCTATTACAGCACCTTAAAAATTTAAACATCTTTGTAACTTAAAAGAGTTAGTATTTCTACTCCACAACAACATAAAGGAAGGTTGTGCAGTTAATCTTTTCCCTGGGTTATCGTCTTTGTCAGTGTTCTTGATATAATTTTAAATGAGACTTTTTCTTATTTTGTTTATTTGGTTGCATTTAGGCCTTTGGTGTTCTGCAGTTTCACTGTAATATGTTTAAAAGTGATTTTTAATTAAGATGACCTTATTTTACAACACTACAAGTTATAGGAGTATATTTTCTTACCATACTCCTCCCCCCCACCCCAAGTGTCAGGTCATTATCCATAACTAATCATTCAGCCCTTTCTAGTCTTCCCCACTTCCCCTTCATAACCACCATTCTGTTGCCATAGTCTAAGGGTATTTATGTGTGACTTACATGTTACTGAAACCAGCTGGGCCTTTAATTATGAACATAGTTTTATCTTACGCTAGTTCTGGGAATTATCTCTGGATATTTCTTTTCTCTGGTTCCTCAAGCTTTTTTTGAATTTTTCACTCTAGTAAATCCTTTCTCTTCTTAATTTTTTCTCTATGTGTGCTGCGTTGCATTTTGGGTAATTTCCCAGTGCATTAATATAGTAAATAAAACTATTTTCCAGTGCATTAGTGATCTTAACTGTGTCATTTTGCTGAACAGATATTTCACTGAATATCTGATGTCAACTGTTTTTAATCTTTGATAATGTCATATTTTCAATGTCCATTTATATTCTTAAAACTTATTTATGTCTTGTTACTTAGTCTATTTTGTCACATTTCTTGGCCAAGCTTAATGAATAGCTCCCAAATTATCCTGATATTCTATAAATAGACTCCCCCCTTTCCCACTGTCATTCTTTTCAAATTTAAATCCCATCATTTTCCTCCCCTGATTAAAAATCTTTCCATGGCCTTTATTTCATTGTTCTTAAGCTCAATACTGAATCCTTTACATTCATTATCTTGTATGTGTTTGCTGAATCAACCAACTTCAAGCCCATAGGCCTGTAAGCCTTCAAGTAGTAACTTGAAGCTACTACAGAATAAGAAAAACATTTTACATCATGTCCCCAGTACTATAAAATAAATATATTTAGTTAATATAAGTGGTGCAGAAGTTCCTAAAGCATCAACCTTGCTATATGTGATTTCTACTTTTTATTATTCTACATAATGGTAATTGCATCCCATAAATTTATTTTATAATCCCCTCATTGGTATCAATCCGCATTTCAAAAATACTGCTTTTACATCAACAATCCTATGAGAGGTTGTTAGCACTGTGGTCCCCTCTGCCTGGAATGAATTTTCTCTTCTCTAAATCTCACTGTCCACGCATTCTGCCTAATCTCCAGTTCAGATTTTATTTATTCTCCAGAAGTCAGTGCAAAGCAAGGAAAACATGTTTTCTTTCCCAAGCAAAATTTTTCTTAACCTGGCGAAGCTAGCTTTTGTTACAGTCTATCTCACATGAGTTTTTCCCCCCTGTAATTACATGATTGATAGCATATTTAGTTGGTTAATGTTCGTCTAAGACATTTTCATTTGTTCATGGATATCTACCTTTTTATTACTGAATTTCTTAATAACGTATTAAATGAATGAATGTTCAGAATAGTATAGGGGAAAATAAGTGGACTTGAAGAAAAAAAGTTGAGAAAAGCTAGTACTTGCCCAAAACCTTAATTTTCATTCTGTTCTTATCAAGTGGTCTGGAACAAAATCATGTAGTTCTTATCCTCAGGTTTTCTGTTCTGTCTAATGTCAACATTAAGTGTTTTGTGTATCTGACAACTTGAAAATACAAACAACATAGCCCATAGTTCACAGTTGATGTCTGATACATACAAAAACTTCAGAAACATTCATGAGGTGTTATAAAACACTTACGGTCAAGGTGAGTTGAGGATTTGTTAAAATCACATTCCTGCAATTTATGAAGGTTCAAAATTTGTCATTTTCTTGCTCTTGCCAATGATGGCAGTAAAAATTGGAAAGATCTATTACGTAGATATAGTAATGGTCTCAATGTTTTCCTTCCTCTCCACTTCACAGTGGTCCAGAAGGCAAGTGGACAGCATACACAGAACCACTGAGTCAACTGCGTCAACCACAAGTCAACTGGGGTTATTTACCAGCCTGTGTTTTGTTTTCCAGTTAGAGGATATTTGGACAAAGATACCCTCAAATATCTTCAAGCCTCTCAAGTCACTGGGCAATTAAACCCTACTGGTTCTAGTGCCATAGGAACAATTAAGATCCTAAATCAGGCTCATTTCAGCAGTAAAGGTCAACAGCAAAATACTGAGTAGTGAAGACCATAAATAAGAAACATAATCAAGGTTAGGGCCAAACTGTCTGATGGAGTGAAATGTTTAAAGCTTCCAATGAGGCTTTAATCAGACTCTTAGCAAATAGTCTCCATGCATAATTTACTCCCATGCATTTTTAATTCTCTCAGGGATCAAGTCATCTGGAAAAGTGTTAATTTCCTGGAGAGGTAGCACAAACAGTTACACTTTGTTAATTTTTCATCTCATGTATTTAATAAACTGTTTGACTGCTAGAAGCTGCAAGAAATAACATTAATCTAAGGCATCTCCTATTTTGGTTCTAAAATTGTGACTCTTGTGCTGACTTCCATTTAGTCTGATAAGCTTGGGAGAACAATGCCAGATTGATTAATTTTGTTTTTAAGTGTTGTGAGGACAATTGAGGGGTGAGGAGAAGCTGATATTTTGAACTGGGAAACAGCTTGGGCACTTAGGCACAATTCCAGGTAAGTCAATTCTACTTATGTATGTGTCTGTAAGTCTGATTGCTTAAAGGTGTACATTCAAGATTCCATACTACTCAGTGCTTGATGGCAACCACTTGAGAACCAGAGATGTGTTGGTATAATATACCAGAGGGAAGGGCCCTCCCTGGTAGTGCAACCAGTTAAAGTACAGCACTGTGAGGGCCCTCCCTGGTGGCGCAGCGGGTTAAATAGCACAGCACTAAGAAGCTTAAGCCACTTCCACATGAGTTCGATTCCCGCCTGCCCCGGAGGTGACCACATGGCGAGGCAGACCTCTCCTGACCCGCCCGCTGCTCCCCTCAGCAGTGTACTTCATCTATCTGCCTGTTCTGCTCCCCACTCTGTCTCTGGTGAATCTCTCTCCCTCCTGCATCTCTGGCCTGTACCCCAGTTCTGTATGAATAAATAAATAAATCTTTAAAAAAAAAAAAAGTACAGCACTGTGAAACTATCCACAGCCATTGCAGCACAGAGTTCGATCCCCCACCAGGGAGGTGACCCACATGGCCCAGCAGACCTCTCCTGACCCACCACTGCCCCCCTCAGGAGTATATTTCAGTAGATCTGCCTGTTCTGCTCCTTACTCTGTCACGGTGAATCCTTTCTCTCCCTGCACCTCTACCCTATACCCCAGTTCTTGCATGCATAAATAAATATTTTTTAAATATAAGTAAAATACCACAAGGAAAAAAGGATCACAGGAAGATGCAAAATCTGGCAGTTTTTCTAGGGGATAAAATACTATTGGGTTGCAGCTACTTATAAACATTTTCTTTTTCTTGCTCTCTGCATTGCTCTTTAAGCATAGTGGGCACACTTAGTGGACAGTCACTCCTTCAGAACCCATTCATTCCTTCAGGACCTTCACAGGTCTTGTTTGGGAAAAGCTTAAGCATCAGTCCACTGGGGATCCTGGGCATTGGGGATACGCAACTTTCACTTCATTTTAAAGACTAATGATCTGCATAGAGAGGAAGCACGTGATTAGCAGGCTTTGTTGAGCTGGTGAATCAGGCCAGAGCACTGGCCCAAGGCTGCTTAAATCAGTGCTTCTGCACTTCGAGCCACAAAGTTGCACCTTGAACCACTGCCAGCTGTTATCTGAGTGCATTTTCTTGGTGAGGGAGACCTGAAAGAGTGCGGCTAGATCAGCTTAAAATCATCATATCTTTTTAAAACAAAGGTTAAAGCAGGAATCCCATAATGGCAGACCAGAAGCTTTATATATTCGAAGTCCATTAGTCCCGCCATAAGTGGTGCTGTCAGCATAAATACTACATAATAGGGACAAAACTTAAGAAGCTGTGATACATACAGCTACTTTTGTTATTTTTTTTTCTTAAAATACTAAATTTCTGTTACTAAGTTAGTATAACCAATCCTAGAAAATATCAGGCAGGATGTGGATGGGCTCATTGATCCCGAGATCACTTGATTTTACACAACCAAACTGACTCACATCTTAATAGATGATATAATTTGATTATCTGGCCACAACTCCCTTGCCTTGGGATTTGGTGCTGCGATCCCTTTTTTTTTTTTTTTAAGATTTATTTATGCATACAGAACTGTGATACAAGCCAGAGGTGCAGGGGCAGTGAGAGAATTCACCAGAGACAGAGTGGGGAGCAAAGTAAGCAGACTGAGGAAGTACACTGTTGAGGGGAGCAGTGGCAGGTCAGGAGAGGTCTGTGTGCCATGTGGGTCACCTCCAGGGCCTGGGATCAAACTCGCACTGAAGTGGTCATGGCCAGCTTTGCAGTGCTGTGCTCCAACCCACTGTACCATCAGGGAGGGCTGTGCTCTGATTGTTGAAAAACTATAAGACACGAGTGAAATTTCACTAGCAGTAATAAAGCTTCTTAATTGGTTTGTATCTTTACTTTCATTTAACAGTCACATGTAATCATTTATATTGATTCAAGTTAGTCTCGAGTGAGTAAGTACGTTGCTTTACCATTTGATCATCTGACAACCTTTTCTGATCTCACCACTAATGACTTAAGGAACTTTGGGAAGAAGAGTGGACTATAACGTTTTAAAAAAGAAGCAAACTGAATCTATACTGACAAAATCACTTACTGGGTGTTACATTCTCTTACTTAGGTGAAGTTTAGTGAAACACCACTTAATCAAAGTTTTAAAGAAATAACAGCTTTTTCCCTTCTAGTGTAGCTAAAGAAAAAAGTAAAAGGACTCCTTTGGCATCTCTGGATATTTGAATAGACAAGGAAGAACTAACTTTTTTTTTTTTTCAGCCAAATTATCCTAAGAACACTCTGCTCCAACATAGGAATGCCAGTGGAATAAGAGATGGTAATACAAGATGCACCAGGAGACTCGAGGTTTTGTGTGTTTGAAACTTATATTCTACTATAATGACTAAATTGTAGAGAAGCAAAACTAATGTGTGTGTTTTTTTTTTTTAATTTACCCAATGTTTTGTTGGTTCTGTCTTCTAGCAGACAAACTTCTTTTGTTTTTTGTTTGTTTGCTTGTTTGTTTTTAAAAGTTCACTCTTAAAATTTTATAAAACAATGTAAGACTAAGAAAAGTTAAAGGTTACACCATACTAGAACAAACTATTTACTCAAAATAGAAATGCCAAAGGCATGTAAAATAGAAAGTGCTATGTACTACTTTTATTTCACAAACTTATTTAAATTGGTATGGCTTTTTTTCCTTTCAATTTTTAATTTCACTATAAACAAAAGTGAAGTAAATACAATGATTGTTATCTAGTGAATACTAGATGAGATCTCAAGTTTTAAAATGACATAGATTTCTTATAAAATTGCTTTTGATTTTAATTCAAGAGTAATTACGCTGGATTCTTATGTATGACTGGACAAAAAACCATGCGGTTGTGTGTTTTGGCATAAGTTCTTCCAGATTTTTCAGTGATAGTTGTGATAACTAGCAAAGGCAATTTAGATTGGGAGAACATTTTCTGGATCAGATTCTAATCATCACCCTAAGATAAATTACAACACCTATTGGATACTTTAGCTTGAAGACCTTGTGTGAATATATGTGTATGTCGATGTTGAAGTGGTTGATAATAGGGAGATGGAATTCAGAAGAACAAACTTTTGAAACCGATACCTGCATAAATTATGCTCTTTTTCAGCTCTCCTGGAGTTACCAGAAAAAAAAAATTAGGTAAGTAATAAAGACATTAGTAAAGTTACACTCTTTTGTAACAGACATTTTTTCCTGTCTTTATGTTTAGAATTTCCCCCTGAGAGCAGAAGTAAGATTGTAAACCACAGCTTTCATGTATAGCACTACCATAAAGGAAAAGAATGTGTGTGTTCAACGCGTAGAAAAGCCTAGATTTTAGTATCAAACAGAGATGGGGGTGTTGTGCAATCAACACAACTTTGTTGTGCAATAATTAAAGAATTTTTAAACTGAAGATTAAATTGGAATGTTGTTATAAACAGAAGGGAGAGGGCCAACATTTTTCTTTGTATCAAAAGAAAACTCATTTCTAAAAATAACCACCCTCTTTGTGATGACCCTTTAAAATAGTTTTAAGTAATTCCATTCACAGATGAGCTTTTGGGGCTGCAGCACTTTGCTGTAAGTGGTTTGCTCTTTGATCCCAAGGCCTTTAATCAGGTGTGTATCCAGAAGAAAGCATTAGCATGGCAATATCACCATCCAGACCCTGCATCTCTCTGAAAGTGAATATGAAATGACTAAACCAGGCTGCTGGGTCCTGAAAAGTTTCCTTTGGTGTATGAATTTAAGGAAACATTGGTTAAAGTGATTTCCTATTGCTAAACTTAATTTTTTCAAAGGTTAATATGAGCCTCTCAAAAGTTAGCAAATTAAAACATCACCTTGATGAAAAAAAATAAAAGGCCATGTTTCATTTTCCTTTCCCAGAAATCAGATTTAGGTAAATGGAAGCACCGAGAAGTTATCTAGTCTTTCAAGTGTTGTCATCGACCTTTAATGTGAAATTGATTTTGTGTAATCTAAATGTCCCAATTTTCTTTACTTAGAGTGTCTTGGCTATTGCCTTCAAAAATGCAAAAATCAAAGATCTATTCTATTCTTTTAATTCCACCGCCATCCCCTACACTCCTGCTCCAATCTATATCTCTTATCAATACAGATTCTGTCATTTAGACACCAGATCTTCATTTTTCCTCCCTCTTCTTTTTTAGCCCTACCTAAGCAACTTTTCCCAGTAACACATGTTTAAGAACTTAGTTTGAATCCTTTGCCAATTATCAGTTGTCTCCTTGGGCAAGTTACTTAACCTCTCCAAAGATTATTTCTGAAACTTACTTTTTAAATTTGTAGGGTTAAACAAAACAATTCATGCCAAGAACTAACACAGTGCCTGCCCCCTGGATAGTTCCCTGCAACTCACACTCCTCTAACTACCCCTTACCACCTTCCCCCTCCTTTTCAGTGAGCACTCAGCGCAGATAAGCACACAATTAAAAACCATTTTCGTTGTTGTTATAAACCTCCCTCCTCTTCATAAACCAAACCCTCCTGGATTCTCCTGGAATATTGAATTTGATGATCCACACATGCCCTGTTTTTTGTTTTGTTTTGTTTTTTAATTATTAAAGATTTTTTAAAAACTTATGCATACAGAACTGGGGTACAGGCCAGAGGTGCAGGAGAGGTGTGAGGATTCACCAGAGACAGAGCGGGGGAGCGGAACAGGCCTACTGACAAAGTGCACTGCTGAGAGGAGCAGCGGACCATTAGGAGAGGTCTGCCCTGCCAAGCACATGAACTTGGAGTGGGGATAGAACTGGCACTGAGGTGGCTGAGGCTAGCTTGCAATGCTGTGGGTGTCCTAACCCGTTGTGCCACCAGGGAGGACCCACCACATGCCCTGTTTTTTTTGTTTCTTTTTGTTCTTTGCAGTAAAGTTTTGTACTCACTGATTTCAATTTGCAAAGTACACTTTTAAAATCAAGTGATGTGTTAGAATTAAGAAATGAAATATTGCAAAAACTGTTAATTACTATTCTGCTTTCTGATCATCATGTTCTCTCATTATATAGATGTTTCATAGAGTCACTGTGTTCAGATAGATTTATTTTTTCATTTTATTCCATTAATTTATATATATATATATTCAGATAGATTTATTTTGAAGATTTTTACATGTCTGAAAAAATATATTGATGGTTTCACTGAAAAATCAGTTATTGTGCCCTTCAGTGCTTGTCATACACAATCCTGTTTAATTCTCTGGAACCTATGGGATGTTCACTATTTTGCCTACCATTTTACAGAGAAGGAAACATAGAGTTATGTTCAAGATCATATAGTTATAAATAATAGAGAAAGATTTGAAACCCAATGGTCTGATTCCAAAGCCTATGCTTCTAAACATGTGTCCACTGCCTTCAGGAATAATTAAATAATTTAGTAGTATGTCCTTAATTTAGAACTTTCTGAAAACTGGAATTCAAATAAAGAATAGTTACTACAAATACACATTTTAAAGGGAAAAATACATTTTGTCCTAATAAATAAAACTGAAAAAACACATCTCTGAATAGAAATCTTGCCATTAATGTTTTATATACTTATTCAAAAGTAGTCAACAAAGTTTTCTCTCTTGTTAATTGTCAGGAAAAAAGGAAATGTGTCCAAAGGATGGCATCTCAGTTGAAGAGACAAAATTACGACCTAGGAGAAATAGTTGAATCTGGAGATATTTAGCTTTGGGAAGACCCGGGGGGAATAAAATCTTTTTCAATTTTTGAAGGGCTTGTATGTAAAAGAAGGATTATGTATACTCTATGGGCCCAAGAGGATAGAATTAAAACCATTCCTTGAAGCAATTAGATGGGAGATTTTTTATATATATATAATATAATAGTTTATTTTTACATCCTTTTGTACATTTTTTTTTTCATCTCAATTGTAATCCCCGCGGGTTTCCCATCACCAAATCACCCGTGTGCCATCACCATAATCCCGTGCACTTCCCTCCTCCCCCCCCCCCCCCCCCCCGTTTTTGATCCCATTCCCCTCTCCACCCCCACAAAATGTCTCTGGTATATGGCTGTTCATTATTCTTATTATTTTCTCTCCTGGTCCATTATACTCCTGCTATGAGTGAAACCACCCGGTATATTTCTTCCTCTTTCTGGCTTATTTCACTAAGCATGATCTTTTCCAACTCACATGGGAGATTTTTAACAATTAGAACCTTTGCACCATGGAGAGTCTTGCTGAAAAACATTGACAAGGCTTTTCCCAGACATATTTTAACTGTTTCTACTATTCTGTTTCACAGATCTCACCCTTTGCAAGAAGAAAAAGATAGCACATTTTTTGCAAGACCATCAGAGACCTCCAAAGGTGGCTATAATGTGAAGGGATAATTTTCATAAAAATTTAGGTTAGGGCCCTCCCTGAGGGCGCAGCCAGTTAAAGCACAGCACTAAAAGCTAAAACTACTTTAGCATGAGTTCTATCCCCACCCAAGAGGTGACCCACATGGGGAGGCAGACCTCTCCTGATCCATCCGCTGCTCCCCTCAGCAGTGTATTTCGTCAGTGGGCCTGTTCTGCTCCCCACTCTGCCTCTGGTGAGTCCTCTCACTGCCACTGCACCTCAACCTGTACCCCAGTTCTGTATGCAAAAATAAATAAATCCCTCGAAAAACAAATTCAGGTTATACACTTAATACATAAAAACATTGGAAATCCATAAAACCTCCCCTGTCCCACCATCCAGAGACAGTAATTTGGTGTATTAATATCATCATTTCTTATGATTATAAAGCTAATAATACTAGAGAAAACTTAAATACAGAAAAGGCTAAAGAAGAAAACTTCAAGAAAGGTAAAAGACAAAAATAAAAACAATTCCACAATCCCCTATATAATTACAACTTACATTTTAATGTATTTTTCTTCTAAGTCCTTCATTTTCCATTTTTATGTTTAATTTCATTTATAATTTTAATGAAACTTATACTTTACAAAACTTGTAGGCCATCCTTTTCACACAGTATTTATTATGTACATTTCATTGTATTAATATTTAAGTGCATCTTATGAATGTACCATGAGGATGTAACCAGTTTCCTACTCTTAAGTATTTATTCACTTTTTAATCTTTTTAAATAATTTTTGTATCTTTGTATATTATTAATCCAAGTGCTAATTCTGTTCTTAGGTTAGATTTCTAGAAGTAGAATTAATAATTTCCTTAAAGTTTTTGATGAATTTAAACCTTGACCTCTGACATCCTTATTTTTTTTGTTTGTTTGTTTGTTTTACAAGAACTGGGGTCTAGGCCAGAGGTGCAGAAAGTGAGAGGATTCACCAGAGACAGAGTGGGAACAGACCAGGGGGGACTCACTGAAATACACTGCTGAGGGGAGCAGCTGACCAAACAAGAGAGGTCTGCTGTGCCATCTGGGTTAGCTCCCTGTCCAGGGATTGAACTCAGGCTGCAGAGGCTGGAGATAGCTTGATGGTGCTGAAATTTTAACCCCTGTGCCACCAGAGAGAAGAAATTAGGCTTAGATTTGTAACAGATTAGAAAATATAGTTAGTAGGGTATGCCAGCAGTTATTTCCTTGAGCTTTCTTTAAACTAAATTGAGTTTTATGTTGATTGTATGTGTAATAGCCAGTTCCAACTTTTCATTTACTTTCTTCGACATATTTTCTACTATTTCCCCAATGTATTGGTACTTCAAGAATTTATTCTGAAGAACTCTGTGTATCAGGCATTAGTTTCGTTTCTTATTTTGCTTTAAGTGTACTCAATCATTTTCAACTTTCAGACTTTTTATTTGTATATAATCCCATCTTTCCACTTTTATGATTTCATCCACTTTTGTTATACTTTCTAAAAAATCCTTTACACCTACACATTGGATCTTACACAATTTGCGGGAGTTTGTAAAGCAATGTCTACAAAATTATTTGACTTTGTAGCTATTGCTGGAACTTGAAGTCCTGAGGGCAGAACCCCTGGGAAAGGAAGATGAGGGTAAAGTGGAAAGAGCAGGACAAAGTGGAGCCACAAACAGGAGCTGGACCTCGCGGGGATGGACTGTAACCACTACCTGTTCTTATTGCCTCTCTCCTTGATGGTGGGGTTCAGCCTTTGGTCATGGTGCCCAGAAGTCAGTGCAACTAAAGGAATGTACAGAGGCCAGAATTGTGTAGGTCACAGGTCAGGCTCAGATGAAACCAAATGACTGCTGCTTCATTCCACACCAATTCCCCATAAGGAATCTCTCATGCCCACTCTTATAAGAAATAGAAAGTGGACAATCACTGGGTTCCCACACACCTGTATTTTATCTAGTTTTATTAAGTTAATTAA
Organism: Condylura cristata; assembly: GCF_000260355.1. Lineage (NCBI taxonomy): Eukaryota > Metazoa > Chordata > Mammalia > Eulipotyphla > Talpidae > Condylura > Condylura cristata. The sequence goes on from NW_004567110.1 coordinate 21,231,751, forward strand.
GGAAGAAAATAATACTTTTGCCAAATTAATCTGTCCATTCTGGAACATGGGAAGTTTCTACCTCTAAATCTAATTTTATATAGAGAGTAGTATAATTTTTGTCATATGAGCCCTACATAATTTCTGTTCAAGTTTTTTATGTTGCTTGTTTCTAAAGCAAATGGAGTCATTCTTTTCAATTCTTTTTTAGCTGACTGAGGAGAAAACTATTTCTTTTAGCATATCTATCTTCTATACTGTTGTGTTGTTGAAAAACCATTAATTTCAGAAGTTTGTAAAGTTGGCTGTCACTAGTTTTTGGAGTGAATTATTGTGTTACCTATACTCACTAACGGCATTTAGCCCTTCTTTCTATTTTTGTTTCTTCTCATTGTCCTGGGTCTTAAAGCAATGTCATGATAGTAGATGCCCTTTAGTCCCTTGATTTTTACCATATACAGTGTTCAATCTTTAACAGTTACTTCCATTTTGGCTGGTTTGCTCATTTCCAATATCAAGACTCTGATTTCATATACAATGCCACTGATATCTAACCCCATTTACAGTAAGAAGAATATGCTAGGACATTTTTTCCAAAGTGCACCTGCAGCATTCCTACATTATCATGGTGAAAGATTGATTTTTAATGTCCTGTTGAAATGTATTAATAATTTATAATAAATAATTTATTATTTAAACAAATAATTTCTTATTTTTTAAAATATGTGCTTCTCTGTGAAATTGGGCCCATTCTTTACTGGTCTATTTCAGTGCTGTGCTAATTTCATAAAAGTAAACAGCTTTACTTGCAAGCTCTGTTGCACTTTGCTGAACCTGAGAAAGTGTATAAAGTAAGGACAAGCATAGTTGCACCTACTTCATAGTCTTGTTGTGAGGATTAAATAACCAAGCATTAACATGTACTAACAGAACATTATTTTAAGTCCTACAGTGTTATGAAAGATCAGATTTGTGAGCTATACTGAATATTAAACTGTGTAAGACAGGTTCTAGCTAAGCACTCAAAATATTTGATTTAGTCAGTGAAAATAGGTACTATTCACTCAGGAAATGACAGTAAGCTGATGGAGAAAAATTAGGGAGAGCAATGTTCATATATTTAGAGAATTGAATATATGAGAAGGGAAAAGGAGAGTCTTTAGGCTGGGACAAAGGAAAAGAAGTAGAAATAAAGCAAAATGAAAATGGAGAAACAAATGTCCACCACATAGAAGGGATAGAAGAAACCATCAAATAGTAGAATAATACAGTAGATTATTACACAACTGGGAAAATTAAATAATGATACCTCAATATCAAAATGAGTGAACTCTGAAAGAATATGAAGGGAAATAAGCAAGTCATTATTTCATCTATAAAATTCTATTTCAGGGTTGTGATGATTTCATAAAATTAATTAAAATGCTTTACTTACAAACTCTGTTGCAGTTTGCTTAACCTGAGAAAATGTATAAGATGAGGATATTATTTCATTTTATTTTATCTATAAAGTTCTAAGACAGGCAGAACTATATTACATTGTTAAGGAGAAACATATAAATGATAAAACTATGAATAATGATTATCACAAAATTTAGAATAGTTTTTACATCTGGGAAAAGGAAAGTCTGAGATATTAATCTTCTATTATTTCACAACAGGGGTATGAGTGTTGCTTTAAAATTCTTCTATTAATTGTACATGTATACTTCATAATTACTTTTATGGGTGATACATTTCATAATAAAAAGTAATATCAGTTGACAGTAAGAATGGATGGAGTCGAGAAAGCCAGCAAGCCCAAGTAGACGACTCTCTTGTAAAGTAGCAACAATTAATTAAGGTGATATTCATTTCTTCTTGAGTGCTAAGTGACATCCAATTTATTGTTTTTCCTCCCTATAAGCTTAAAATGCTCACTTTCCTCAATATACAGAAATAAGCAGTGGAAGTCATCAAGCAGAGCCACAGGGTCACGGCGGAGGGCATTGAGCGCTCCTGGAGGAACATTGCTTCTGCTGCCTGGTAGGCTGGGCCAGGTATCCGCACGGAACAAGGGGGAGCATTGGTGGTCAGGAGTCGTCCCTCATCTAGTAACAGGTACAGGTTTCATGGACTCCATCCCTACTCCAGATACTGGAACTACTAATCCCATCAATATCAAGGGGAAGCACGCTGGGACGTGAGGGTGAGCAGCCAGGTTGGGATAAAATCCAACAAGTGGGCACTGGGGGTCTCTTGGCCTGGTGGTTCATGGCTGGTCATTGGGCTCTTGATCAGTTTTCAGCATGCTGGTGGAGTCCAAGTCAGCAGAACTGGTAGGACATTCTGGTTAACTTGTATTCCTCTCTCTTTCCTTGGGTTGTTCCTTTTCCTTTTCTCTTGTAAATAAACCCATTATCAACCCTTTCTGTATGTGTCCACAGTACAATTGAATCTAAAATGTGCAGTGAGGACCCACAGACAGGCAACCTGGCTCACATTGGGGTGCCCTATACCAATCTCAGTGCTTCCTCATCATAATTGGGGCTCTTATTCCAGTTGACAAATGACACCCACAGAGAGGGGTGGTGGAATTTATTACACTGTCAAGGGTATGGCTGAAGTAGAGCCTAGTTAGTCTTCAGTGGGGAAATGGGAGATATCAAGGGAGGATAAATAAGAGGAATGTATTTTTACTAGGAGATCAGAAAGAGATGTAGGCTGATATAGGTGCAAGTTCAGGCCCTTAGAGTTTATCTCCTGTGTCTGAAATCTGCCCCAGACATTCCACTGCTCACCACACTTTTTCTTTTGAATCCTGTTGAGGAAATAAGATGCAAGCTGAACAGGTGGAAACTGAAATCAGTAAATTTATGTTCTGTTGGAATACCTTTAGAACGTAGAGGCAGAGAAACAATTCAGTCTGATTTGAATTATCTGTTTATTATCTGTTAATGGCCAATCAGCTGAGCATTGACAATTTAGAAGTATTTCTATATGAAAATTCTGTATTAATCAAATTAATACCTTCCTCAAAAATTTTTCTGAGACAAAGGTAAACATCAAGGCTAAGTAAGAGGACTGCTGGGATACCATAGCAGATAAATCTTGCTTTGTTATAATCACTATTTTCTTCTCTACAGATAGAGCACTTCACATCCTCCCTGAACAACTTTGCAGAAGTGGTATTCTTCCAGCTCACTAAACTAAGGCTCTGTGAGCTTAGATGACTGGACCAAGAGCATGAAGTGAACTTTGTTCTCTCTGTACACAGAGCAGAAGCAATATTTAGGCGACAACTCTTTTCTTAAGAATAATGAGGATATTTTAAAAGAATTCTTATCAGAACAAGTTAGAGGGGTGGGAGGATACTTCCTGGAGGGGTTCTAAGTGATCGTGGCCCAAACTATAAAAGACTCAGCTTAGTAGTTTTGGATTTGGTAATCTCAGACTTCAATTCTATTATAGTCCAATATTTGTCTCTACTCAGTCATTGAACCTTGAACAATCACTCCATAGCTGGACAAATGTAACCTTCAACATATTCTTGTTACTTCAGATGAAAAATGAGTGAGGGTACTGAGAACTTTGTGGCCTGGCACATGGGAAGAGCAAGATTTCCAGTGTTGTTATCTGTTTAATGTTTCTACATCTTTATTCCTTTTGTTTTTAGATAAATATAAATTTAAATGTGATAGCATCTTCTAATTGCATCACATTGGATAATCTTGGAATGTTCAAGTTTCTTGGGATCCCCTGACTAGGCGCAGCTTCCCAGAAAATAGCAGAGCCCGAAGCTGAGACAGTTGCAGGCAGAAGCGGAGTGGAACACAGGATGCAGCTACAAGTGGCAGCTCCAGCTGGAGACCTCTACCTCGCCGGAAGGTCAGCCAGGTTAAATACATTAAGAAAGGAATTTGGTTTAGAAATCCTTTGTGTGGGTGGGGGGTGGGGCTGGAGGGCGTTATGGTTAGAGCAGATGACCTATGGATTCAGAACCATAGTCTCCTGCCAAAATTCCAGTTTTTAAATACAAAGACACTTTTGTTCAGAAAGTGGCTCTTGATGGACGACACAAACTCAAATGCCTATAAGGACCTCAGTAAGCGAGGCAAGCTGATGTACATGAACACCCAATCCTGTTTTTTTCTCATTTTGATAGCAAATATGTGTCTCCTGTGAGGAGCAGCATGAAGATACAGGACGCCAGCCCTTTAGTCTCATGGAGGGCAGCCTGCGGGCAGCGGAGGCCCGTGAAACACCACCCAGGAGACAGAGACTGCACCCCTCCAGCTGGTCATGGGTGTAGGCCCAATGTGCTAAATTTCTTGAATTTCACAAAAGGCCAGAAATCAAGCTTTTAAGTGTTAATATATACTTTTTTTTTTAAATAAATGACTAGATGGGAGCTGATTTTTTTTTTTTTTAGAACAATGACATTGGCAAACAAAAGAATACCCTTTGTCAAAATCCGACCTTGCGGCCCTAGTTGGCAACTAAACTCAATACACCCCTGCACAACTGGAATTGCAAAGGTTCTCCTTTTAGCCTAAGGGGTGACTTGTTTCCTCAGGGAAGCCCCCTTGGCCAGCTTGGCTCACCCAGCTGCACTCAGTCCTCTCTGCACCCCTTAGCCTTCCTCCCACGCACTTTTTCATTGCATGTTGGACACTTTCTTTCCTGCTGGACTGTAAATCCTGAAGAGGGGACATTTTTCTGTTGCTCATTGCTGGCTTCCCTGAAATCTGTCTAATATGGATCTACATGAAGAGATCTTTGGAAAGAGTCCATGGGGGCACCAGGAGGGAACAGGATTGGGCTGGGAGAAAGGTAGGTAAATAGTTTCTTAGAGCTGCAGCTTGGGACATAGCCATATGTGGTATATAATTAATAGTTTATGTGCCATTGCTTTAACATAAACATGAAAATGGGTGTTAATTTGAAATGTATTAAATTCTGTATTATTTACATTTCTATTATATGAATGCTATTATTTAAACCAAAGCAATAGAACCAGTTAACAGTGGTAATTTGTATAATTAATTGTAGTGTTAGGATTACTGTAATATAGTAGGACTAATTAAAATCACGTGTGAGAAAGATTTAATAATATTTTGATATTTCTTTCCTCTGATACAATTTATTTTAACACATCTTATGTCTTGATTGGATATGAAATATTTTCAATCTGTATTCATATGATTTCTTAAGATCCATACTAAGTGAACAGATGTTTTCTATAAATGTTCAGCAACAAAGCCAATAAGATGTTTCTTTCTGTGTTGTGATTCAGTAGAATAGCTTTAGTATTCATTTCCCTTTGCAATAATACTTCCTTAAACTGCCTGCACTCTTCACATCAGACATCCACTTTTTTTTTCATGTAGTGAAATGTAAAATTCATTTTTTTTGTCATGTAGTGAATGTAAAATTCATTTTGACTGGCATTCCTGTTCTCATTAAGCCCATATTACACTGACTGCCCGGATCAGTCCAATGTGATAGCATCTATCTAAGTTTCTTCTGCAGAAATAATCTGGGCATTGAATACTTATTATTTTAGTCACTAGTAAAACATAGTCACTAAATTTCTTGGCTTTTTTTCTTAAAAATTAAATAAAGTGGGCCCTCCCTGGTAGCGCAGCGGGTTAAAGCACAGCACTAAGAAGCTAAAGCCACTTCAGCATGAGTTCGATCCCCACCTGCCCCGGAAGTGACCCATATGGTGTGGCAGACTTCTCTTGACCCACCTGCTGCTTCCCTCAGCAGTGTACTTCATTGCTTTGCCTGTTCTGCTCCTTGCTCTGTCTCTGGTGAATCCTCTCACCACCCCTGCACCTCTGGCCTGTATCCCAGCTCTGTGTGCATAAATAAATAAATCTTTTAAAAAAAATCAAATAAAGTGGGCCCTCCCTGGTGGCGCAGCGGGTTAAAGCACTGCACTGAGAAACTAAAGCCACTTCCGCATGAGTTCGATCCCCGCCTACCCGGGAGGTGACCACATGGCGTGGCAGACCTCTCCTGACCCGCCCGCTGCTCCCCACAGCAGTGTACTTCGTCGATCTGCCTGTTCTGCTCCCTGCTCTGTCTCTGGTGAATCCTCTCACCCTCCGCATCTCTGGCCTGTACCCCAGTTCTGTACAAATAAATAAATAAATCTTTAAAAAAAAAAAATCAAATAAAGTGTTTAGCTAAGTTCATAGATGGGCCCAAATTTTAATTAAATACATTATTAGAAGTGATTTTTAAACACCTCCTTTTATTAGAGTTTTATTATTAGAGTTGCCTGTTGAAGTTTTCATACTTGAATACCAAGCTCACCTCTGACTATCCCTATCTATCTTTAAAATATCACCTAACATCTCTAAGCTAGTTTCCTATATCACTTTATAGATGTAGTCAAATGAGAAAACATCAATTTCCTGGCACATAGTAGGTCTTCCAAAAATATTTGTTCTTTACCTTATACGCGCAATTTAATTGAAACTTTCCTTTTCTTTTTATAAGAAACCTCTAAATACCATTATTTGGAAACATATGTAACTTGTTCATGGATGCTTTCTTCTAATAGGTCAATAATAATAGTCTATTTTTTAAAAAGATTTATTTATTTATGCATGCATGCAAGAACTGGGGTAAAAGCCAAAGGTGGGGCGGGGAGGGTAAGGGTGAGAGGAGTCACCAGAGACAGAGTGGGAAATAGAAAATGCAGATTGACTGAAATACACTGCTGCATTAAGGGCTGAAGGGGAGAAGCAGACTGTCAGGACAGGAGCGGTCTGCTCCTGTCCATGTGGGTCACCTCCCTGGCCTCAGGTCAAACTTGTGCTGTAAGTGGCTACGGATAAGGATAACTTCATAGTGCTGCGCTTTAACTCCTTGTGCCTCCACTCAGGGCCCATAGTTTATTTTTATTAATAACTGAATTCTACAATAATCTAAGGAGAGTTCTAAAAGCTGACCCAGCTGTATGATAAGTTGAGAAATTCCTAGGCAAACTGTGTGACATGCTCAGGGACCGTAGCTTAAAGGGACTATCTATGCCAGGCCTATTTACTGGATGGCTCTGTCTTGGGTCCATTGCAACTGTGGCCTGTTAGCTGGCACACTGCATGACGATTTTGAGTGTTTGTGACACTGTATAGGGGAGAAGGGCATTAAGGTAATCAAAGCATAAACTTTATAGGGCTTTGTGGATTAAGATCACAGCCTCTCAATGAATCCATAATGTCCTAAAGATGATTCCTGTTGTTCATTCAAAAGAGTGAATGGAACAACAGAGGGAAGTGGCTTTTCTTTCCATTGTGTTGTCCTAAGTAACTCCAGAACTCACTGCAGTTTCCTAGTAGGACCTCTCTTCTAATCAATGTTCTATTCATGCATCATGTAAAAAATTTATCAGTTTTGTAAAGATTAGAATAGCTTCCTTGAAAGTGAAATGTTAAGTCAGAGTCTCCAGTTATGAGATACAGCTCAAGACTTGGTCTTTCATCCTGCTAGGAGTATTTTATTAAATACTGGACACACAATATGCTGATGTGTGCTATTTTGGCCCAGGAGATAATGCCTCAGATCAAGAGGTGGGGGCTTGAGAAAGATAGTCCTGCAAGAACAAAACAGATTCATAATTCACTCTTGTTAACAAATGTGTATCATTGCCCTAGTCAGTGCTCAGCACCAATCAAAGAAATATATTGCACTGAGTCTCCTCAGTGGTCAATGGTCTAAGGCCTAATGGGTAGGCTTGATTATGTTTGTTTATGTATCAAGAAGGTAAATGTCCCTGCTTGTCTTACTGGTGTCCATACCTGTATTTTACAGTCCAGATGACCCCAAGTACATTACTTTCCTTCCTTCCTCTCCAATCCTATAAATGTATCTACCTACCATTCCATTTTGTATGCCTTCCTCTTTAGAATTCACCTGGGCTCACCATCCACTACATGTGTTTTCTCCCAGTATACAACAAGTTGTCAAAATTCCTTGAAATGGATAGGAGTATATAAAGTTAGTATCTGGGCATCTGTCTTTCTGAGACCAACTTACTATGTTTTATGCAGAGACTTAGTGTTGTTCAGTATAGTTGTTTTATTCAAGTGCTTCTGGATGTATCAGGGGTGATTCTGACTAAGGATCCCAAATGGAGAACCCCTGTAGGTCAATGAAACTTATTCCTGAAACTTATAATATTATAATGCAATGTTACTCCAATTGGAAAAAAATAAGACTTGCAAAATAAGTAGCCATCTCCTACCTATCCCCTAGATCCCAAACCTGAATATTGGTTTCAGCATAAGGGTCTAAGGCTTCAAGAAGAGAAACACAACTGAAAACCTGTCTTACTGAAGTCTTCTCAAGTACAAGGGTGGCAAAGCTATGATGAATCCAGGTGTTTGAATATTGAGGGGTGGGGAGGAAGTACAGAACTCATTCAGCCACTGGGTTTACTCAAAAGAAAAACATTCAAAAGTGCAAAAAAAAAGCAGGGTGAAGGGTAAAGTACAATTTTGATTGGATTCTCACTGTCTGGGTTGCATGTTACTTAAAACCAAAGACTAGCCATCTTGTTTTCCCTTTTCTGTCCCGGTACCATTCTCCCTAATCAAGCCCGAGGCCCAGGGAAGCATAGCTTTCATTAGAATTGGGAAACACAGTTCGTTCCAAGCATAAGGAAAAGAAAATCAATCTCTAGCTGACCACATTTCAACTCTCCCCAGTCATCCACTTGCCAATCCTTGACATCTTTGCAAACATGGTGGGGTGATGCTTAACAAAACCTAAGGTTTGAAATCCTTGTCTAAAGAACACTTAAGAAGGGGAACAATGTGTGTTAAGTATTTAGTGAAGCTTCACATTTCATGAGAGCTTTACATTTGCTGTGCTTTCTCATTCAAGCTGAATTTTCTGAATGTTACTGAAGACCAGTTGTTCTTAGGGTTTAATATGCTTAAGAATCACCAAGGTATCTTGCATAAGAAAGTGTAGCCCAGGGTCCTCATTGTCAGAGATTCTAATTTAGCCGGTTTTGGTGGTGCATGATAGGTCATTTTAAACAAGTAGCTCCAGATCATGGTAATGCATGATCCATGGAGTTTTATCAGGCTAGAAAACCTTTGCCTTCTCACATATATGCTCTGGAATTGTGTTTCATATCTCTGCATCACATATTTCCCATGTGAGTATGGAGGACCATTGAATTTGCTCTTGCGTTAATATTAGAGACTCCAATCCAAAGTGACATTCCGCCAAGAGATCCTCCTGTAATGATGTAGCCAAGTCTCCCCCCTCCCTGCCCCCTTTGTCTTCTAGGGCTTTTAATGCAAAGTCAATCTTTTAAATTAGACATTGGGCAAGCGTTAGCTCACGATCTATATTTCTAAGTACTAAAAGCTGGCCCAGCATTCTGGCAAAAAGGATGAGTTGTGAACAGCGAGTCCTGATGACCAAAATGGTGTGAAGTGCTTAGATCATCATGGGGGGATTCTTGGCACAAATGCTAATCCCTGTTTCCCAGAAGGCTCCTCCAGTGTTCTACAGCGGGGAAACTATTTGCAGACACACTGCGGCAGGATTTTGATTGTGTCATACACACATGCTACATCTTCTGGGTTGGTTTTCTTTTTTTTATTGCTTTCATTACATTAAATCCTCTAAATAATTTTGAAAAACTGTGTTAGACACCAGAGAATGATCCTTATCCTAGTCCTTGCTCTATGTACGCCAGAAGGTATGAAGAGACATAGACCTGGGTGTAATGAATTGTGATAGAGTAAAAAGCCCTGCACAGAGGGGATGAGCAAAGTGTTCAGAGCTCATAGGTTGTGAAGAACAAAAAGGGTGACATTTGAGGTCATAGAGTATAAGTGGAGAAGGGAGCCAAGGCCTTTCCATGGAGAGAGATTGCCTCATGATAAAACAAAATAATAGCAGTTGACGTTTTTGAACTCAGATTATCTACTAGACATTCTTATCAGCACGTGTTTGGTTTCATCTGATTTAATTCTCAGAAAACCCTGTAATGGGTGCTGCTGTTATTCTCAGAATATAACTGAGGAGATTCAGGTCTGTGGGGAAAGCTCTTGGACACAGGAACTGGGCGGGCAGTGGTGGAAGGCAGAAGAGGCTTCGAAGGTAGGCTGGAGCCAGGGGAAGAAGTGCCTTTATTAGCTGATGACAAAGTGCTTTCATTCCATGGAATGGTTTGTTTTTGGTTCTTAAAGCAGTGTTTTTTTTTTTTTTTTTTTTTTTTTTTTTTTTTAATCAAAGTAATGCCTCCACGTTAATCTACCAAGAGCATACAATTAAAAGTACCTTTGGGCCCTCCCTGGTGGCGCAGCGGGTTAAAGCACAGCACTGAGAATCTGAAGCCACTTCCGTATGAGTTCGATTCCCGCCTGCCGCCTGCCCCGGAGGAGACCACATGGCGAGCCAGACCTCTCCTGACCCGCCCGCTGCTCCCCTCAGCAGTGTACTTCGTCGATCTGCCTGTTCTGCTCCCCACTCTGTCTCTGGTGAAGCCTCTCACCGCCCCTGAGCCTCTGGCCTGTACCCCAGTTCTGTATGAATAAATAAATCTTTAAAAAAAAAAAAAAAAAAAGTACCTTTGCCACTCCAGAACCTGCCATCCACAGCCTCTCTCCCAGGAAGCAACTAGAATCACTAACTTCTTGCATCTCATTGCAAAAACAGTTTATGTATCAGTATCTCCATGTCCCCTTCCTGCACACAAGAGCATGCTGTATAAACCTGGCTTTGTGTCTTGCAATGTTCCCTATCAGCATAGTTGGCACATTTGATCTATCATTCTTTTCCACAGCTCCATGTTTTCCAATTATGTGGTCGAACCAGGGTTTATTTAACTAGTCCACTAATGATAGACATTAAATGTGTCACCAGTCAATACACAATGATGATCTGAGTATTCTTGACTTGAAAACGTGCTAGCATTACTTCCATGAGAGACTCTTCCAGGTGGAATTTCTGTGCCTCTCGGAGGAGTTTAAACACGGGAACAGCATGAACAAATTCATCTTTCAGAGCCACCACTCTGGGCTCTGTGTGGAGGATGAAGTGAAAGAAGGAGACGGGTGAAGAGCCCCTGGCATTTCTTCAGGAGAAGGTCTGGGGACTGGAGGACAGGCTGAAGAAAGTGTGTGGAGAGCTGGCCTCCTTCTGACAGCCTTCCTTTCTCTCCTATGTGTTTCTCTTTACAACTAAGTTGTTTTGGGCAGATGCCTCGATCCTGCGATCAGAATGTGTATGTGCCAATGTTGTCACCTTTATCTTGGAGGATAAAGGTACATGTATTTTAAAGTTAATGCCACAGAGAATTTTTTTTAAAGATTTATTTATTCATGCGTACAGAAATGGGGTACAGGGTAGTGGGTAGGGGCAGCGAGAGGATTCACCAGAAAAGAGTGGGAAAGAGAACAGGCAGATCGACAAAGTACACTGCCAAGGGGAGCAGCGGGTGGGTCAGAAGAGGTCTGCTGTGCCATGAGGATCACCTCTGGGGCTGGGGATCGAACTGAAGCTGCCATTACTTGGCTTGGCTTAGTTTGGCTTTGCAGTGCAGCACTCCAAACCGCTGTGCCACCAGGGAGGGCCCCACCACAGAGAATTTATGGAGCCAATAAACAGTGGGGAAGAAGTGGGGAGGAAATCCATTTTTACAAATGAGTTCCAAAGTTGAGCACCGAGTTACACCGAGGTGTGTTCCCACTTGGATCAGAGGATGGTGAATGGAGCTGTGTATTGGTGTGTCTTTTTATTGGCATCTTTTCTTTTTCATTTCTCTTCCCAATGCATGCAAACTCATTACCCTTTCTATTCGAGGGTAATATCCTCATTAAGCCCCGTGATTTCTTTTGTTCATTGTCTAGTCATAATCTTAATTACCCCTGCTTTCAAAAGCTTAACCTAATTAAAGGAGAAATAATAAACTAATCCTAGTTTGACAACACATGTGCGTTGCATCTGGCATTGGGAACAAACAGGGTCTCTTGGCCCTCTAGCTCTGTGGCTTCTGAGGAGAAAATGGTGAAGAAGCAAAGGTTCATGGCAGCTGTTCTCTTTACTCTGTTTCTGGTGCAGATTCTGTTTTGGGAACTTACCCCCTCCACACCTGAGCTCCAGAAAATGCACATCCCAGATGTCCTAGGGGCATCCACACTTATGTAGAACAGAAATGAAGCAGCACTCCTGGTGTGGTTGCAAGTGAATTAGGATTTGCAAAACAGGACCCTCCCTGGAGATGCAAAGGGTTAAAGTGCAGCACTGCAAATGAGCTGCTTCAGCACTGTTAGCTCATTGGCCAGGGAGGTGATTCACATGGTGCAACAGATTTCTCCTGTCTTGTCCCACTGCTCCCCTCAGCAGTGTAGTTTGTCTGTTCTGTTCCCTGCCCTGCCTCTGGTGAATCCTCTCACTACCCCTGCATCTCTGGCCTGTACCCCAATTCTGTATGCATATATAAATAAATCTTTAAAAGAAAGAAAAAAATAAAAGAAATTGCAAACACTAACACAGGAAGCCAGAGAGAACTGGCTGCTAGGCATGCGGAGCACCCTTCGGACAGCACACCTGCCTGGACAACACCCTGCCACTGTTTACTCTGTTCCTTAAGGAAAAGTGCCCCAAGCAGTGCATCTCCCACTGCTTTGGCTCAGAGGGAGACCTAGTGCCTGTCAGGCTTTGCACATCTAGCAGACAGCCTTTGATGGCCGCACAGTCACCTGGCAGTGGCTGTTCACTTGGGGAAAGGGTAGGCTGCGCAGCTTGGCGATCTTCCAGGCAAAGGGTGTTCACAAAGATGTGCGGGGCCTGCTAACATTTCCATGTTAATTGTCAGTGCTCTGTTTACCAGGAGGAAGAAGAAAGACCAGGGAAAGTTGTCACTGGATCTTTCAGGTGGTGGGACATACTGTGTGTGTGGTGACTTTATTCGACATTTCTTTTTATTCTTGGGGACATTGAAATTGCAGGTGAAGTAGAAGAGAAAAGGAAGAGGTAAAAGGGGAAAAGAGGTGTTAAGGTCTCGCTTTCTGCTTCCATGTCTGGTGTATTTCTCTTAGGAGAATTTCCCAAACAGGGTGGATTTCTGGTAGACCAAATTATTGATCCTTTCAACGAACAGGTGGCAGAATAGAGTTAAAAGGGATCTCAAGCTCCCTTTTCATGTGAAACACTAAGAAATGTTGACTTAGGGTCCTCCCTGGTGGCACAGTGGTTTAAAGCACAGCACTGTGTGGCTGTCGCAGCCACTGCAGAATGGGTTCCATTCTGGCCAGGGAGCTGACCCACATGGCACAGCAGACCTCTCCTGACCCTCCCGCTGCTCCCCTCAGCAGTGTACTTCATCAATCTGCCTATTCTGCTCCCCGCTCTGTCTCTGGTGAATCCTCTCACCTCTCAACACCTCTGACCTGTGCCCCAACTTTGTGTGCATAAATAATTTTTTTTTTTTAAATTTGACTTAGGACCTGAGTTGTAGATTCTTGTATAGAAAGATAAGATGACAGGTTGACCCAAACAAATCTCTGGCTTCCAGGTTGTATTTGCATCTGTCTATATCCACATATATGCCTATCTGTGTGCCTGTATTTGTATCTACATCTATCTATGTCCATAGTGCTAGAGTTCATTAAGCACAGTGACTAACAGCATATGCTTTGGAGTCTTACAGATTTGTTTTAAATTTAGCTTCAATAATTTCTTACTGTGTGACCTTGGGCAGGTTACTAAACTCTTTTGAACCTTCGTTTCTTAAGGGATAAATACCTACCTTTCAAGTTCATGACCTTGAGCAAGTCACTTAAACTCTTTGTTCTTTAGTTTCCTCATCCATAAATTAGGATAATAGCTACCGGATAGTTTTGTTACATTAACATGCTAACTCATGTAGTAATATAGGCGTAAATATATAAATCTCTTAGAACATTGCCTGGTATATGGTAACCTGCAAAATTGTAAAGTGTCATGATTATTAATAACCATCATTATCATCAAGTACAGGGTTTAGCACAGAGGCTAGAATATGTGACAGAGTCTAGTTATTGTGTCATAATCGTCATCATCATCATCGTTTTAGGGAAGAGAAATAATGTTCCCAACACAAAAAATCAAAATGTGTGGTTCTCTGACAATGTGGGAACAACTGTTGAAAACAGAGAGAAAAAGAGCTAAGACTCTTTATCTGGGAGAGTCTGAAGTAGTCACACAGTTATCCTCATAGTGCAGAGGAAGAGCTCCTATGTGGGCTTCCTCTCTAGTCAGAAGTTTCTCCCCTTCCTTCTCAGCCTACCTTAATTATCTTCCTGTTGTTTTTATTTTATTTAAAAAAATATTTTTATTGTACTTATGCATACACACAAAACTGGGATACAGGCCAGAGGTGCAGGGGTAGTGAGAGGATTCACCAGAGACAGAGTGGGGAGCAGAGCAGGCAGACGAAATACACTGCTGAGGGGAGCAGTGGGCAGGTCAAAAGTCTGTGCTCCATGTGGATCACCTCTGGGTGGGATAGAACTCAAACTCTACTGAAGTGCCAGCTTAAATGCTGTGTTCTAACCCGTTGCTCCATCAGGAAGGGCCCCCTCTTGTTTTTAAAGTGGTAGGTCCTTTATCTTCCAAGAACAGAAATGAGAATATTTGTTCTTTGGTGTCTCTACAAGCTCTGTGCTAAATCAAAAAGCCTCCTGCAAGGGAGCTATTACTCTGGGACTCACTGGCTTCAGCTTAGCTTCTTTCTCAGCTGCTACCAAATTGGTGACTAAAGGAAGTGATGTTTGTGGGGAGGCCTGTGAGGAGACAACATCAGCTGAGTTGAACATGTAGAGTGGGCCCAACAGACTGCTGGAGGATGATGGGCATAGTGTGGTGGGTAGAGTGTAGTGACATACATCTGGATAGGTGTGAAGCTCTACCTCTGAACAAAACAACATTACCTCAGTAACAAATAGTACCTCAGTTGAAGAAGTAGTATTAGAAACAGGATAATTATAGACAACCAGATTTCAGATGGGAAAGTAGGGAAACAACCAAGACCAGATCCAGTGGGCACCCCCACAGGCCCAGGAGTCTTGGGGCAAAGAGGCAGGGGAGGGGCTGTGACATGGCAACTGAGATTTGGTGGGCTTCACATCACTATGTGTCATCCCATCACAGGGTCTTCTGTCCATCTCTAGTCATGAGCAGAAAGCTGCCTCTCAGAGAAGACTTAAGCAGTACTGGCCTTCTGGATTTGTACTCCTTTCCCTCATATGTACTCAGCAGGCCAATAAGTTGGAAGAATGGAGGTGAAGTCAGAACTGAATACTGTGTCTCGTGTTCCTTCCAAACTTCCCCGGACAGTAGCTCTGCCCGGGATTGACTGGGACACGGAGAGTTACCTGGGATACCAGATGGACCTTTGCTGAAATCTTAGCTCTTCTTTGCAACCAAATGACCATGCTCAAATGATTAATTTCTCTAAGACTTGGGACTTGCAACTGAAAGTTGGTATTAATGACAATTGCATCATTTTATTGTGCCAGAGTGAGTTAAGGTATGGGAAGAACTCTCCATAGTTTGCATTTAATAAGTAGCAGTGTTCGTTAGTCTTCCCATTATTATAATTAACATTAAATTTGCACTGTTCTTAAATGGGCCTGCCCAATCTCACTGGTGAGACAAAATCTTTTTCCTATGTTCACTCATATTTGTTGGCAGCTTCTTCCAATCTTTATTCACTTAATGAATACTGAGACTGATTTTACTCTTGATTTGGATTTTCCGTGTATGATATATGTTTCCCTTTTATGATAGTCCCTGGAGCCAGAACTCTCCTCAGACCACCCTGGTATGGAGTGAGGATGGGAGAGCGCGCATTGCCTCAGATCTTATCTCCTGTTCTGATCCCTCCAGAGGTTTTTTCCAGCCACATCGATCTGACCTATGCTGCAGATACACTCATGCAGCCCTGGCTTAGGAAAGGACAAGGGAAAACATCCCTCCCCATGAAATGATCTCTGGGAGAGAAGATGGAAGGGGAGGCTGGGTCACACAACAATGGCATGAAATCTTGGTTCTTGTTGGCAGTTATTTTGGTTTCTGGTTTTGAAACTGCTGTGCAAAGTCAGCTACTGACAGTTTGGATTGCTGCTTGTTGATGCAGGGAGATCATAACCCAACCAAGTCCTCCCCAAAACCTCCTCCCTGGGATTGTTTCAAGGAAAAAAAAAATGCTATTGATGACTTCTCTCTTCAAAGCTTCTGTATCTTCTTCACTGATCATTCTGGAAGGGCTTCTGACCCATTGTTTCATAAGAAAGACCCAAACTGGGCCCTCCCTTGTGGCACAACAGGTTAAAGTGCAACATTTCAAAGCTAGCTGCAGCCACTTCAGCACAAGTTCAATCCCCCATCAGGGAATTGACCCACAGGGCTCAGCAGACCTCTCCTGTCTTGCCAGCTGCTCCACTCAGCATTATACTTTGTCTGTCTGCCTGTTCTGCTCTCCACTCTGTCCTTGATGAATCTTATTACCCCCTCTGCACCTCTGGCCTCTATCCCAGTTCTGTATGCATAAATAAATAAATCTTTAAAGGTGTAACACAAACAAAGTATGTAAAAAATGAGTCTCTCTGAATCAACTGGAGGATGATGGGTGATTTTAGCCACTGTAGATGGAAATGCTGATTCCAAGGAAGCCAGTCTCCATGCAAATGGTACCCGCTTGATGGTTATCAGCACAGGGTCTACACAGGTCTGAAAGAAGAAAGTGTGGCTTATTCTAATTACCCTGGAAAGAAGGTACCAAGACATATGAAGAGGGCTGTGCAATCCCAGGAATTGAGACTTTACAAATATAGCAGACATCTTTGGTAGAAAATTTGGTTAGTTTCAAAAGAAATACTAAAAAGGCAGAGTTTTAACTTAGGATGAGAACTCAGTCTTTGAAGGTTGACGAAGGAACTCTTGGCTAATGTTTAAAACTTATATACTATAAACACTGCTCTCTTTCTTTGTCCCTGAACTCAACTGCAAGTGATGATAGCTGAGAGTTCATTGAAATAACCCAGTGTTGGCTACCGAGCCTACCTGAGTGATTTGCTTTCTCATACCTCTATGTTTAATGAGTTCTTGTCACCAAGTGCAATTTGGGGAATAATCTAATTGATAATAATCTATGAAATTCACTGTATCCTTGACATATATATTTAAAAATTATAAAGAATTATAATTAAACTGTTATTTGTTGTATTACAGAGTGACCAAGTTTATGCTATCTTGGAATCATATTCTACTACCAGGCAATAGACCAATATCAATATATTATTATATAATACCAGTGGAGATATGCTATATAGAAACATAAAGCAGATTCTCCAGCAGAAGATTTCTTTGGAAAGCAAACCACTCCTTTCATAGACAGAAAGTAAAACCTGAGCACTCAGGCATCATTCACCTGATTCAGTCTTTTCTCTTAATACCTCAGGATTCTTTAGTGATGTCAGCATGTGCCCAGCAAAAAAATCCAAACAAATGAAACTTTAAGCAGGCATGGAGACTAGGTGCATGTCATAAACAAGATGCTGTCGTGTCAGCTTTGACTGAGAATTGACTGCCCCATGCAGACAAGCACTTACCTCATAGGTGGGGCTTGAAGGAAACAGTCTTGGGGTACTGGGTTTGCATTTAACACAGATTTATCCTCCACTCTTTTTTTTTTTAATATAAAGATTTATTTATTTGTGCATCCAGAATTAGGGTACAGGTTAGAGGTGCAGGGTCAGTGAGAAGATTCACTAGAGACAGAATGGGAAGCAGAACAAGCAGTTAGATGAAGTGCACTGCTGAGGGGAGCAGTGGGCCAGGTCAGGGGAGGTCTGCTGCACCATGTGGGTCACCTCCGGGCCGGGATGCTAAAGTGGCTTTAGCTTCTCAGTGCTTTAACCCACTGTGCCACCAGGGAGGGCCCCCCTCAACCCTTTTAAGTATGGGGTGCAACCCTTTTTAGTGGTGTGCACCTTGCTATACAACAGATCTCCACACATTAATATCTTGCATAACTGAGACTTTCTACTCATCAAACAGCATCTCCCCAATTCTTTGCTCCAGCTCTGGCAACCATCTTTCTACTCTGTGTTTCTATGAGTTTGATTGCTATGTATACCTCAGATTAGTGGGTGTAAGCAGTATGTGTCCTTTGTCACTGGCATAAAGTCCACCTATGACAGAATTTTCTTCTTTTTTAAGACTGAAAACTCTGTTCCATATATGTGTCACCTTTTCTTGATCCATTGTGGATACTTTGGTCTCTTCCATGATTTGACTTTTGTGAATAATGTCCTGTGAGCATATCTGAACATATCTCTTCAAGAGCCTCTTTAATTCTTTTGGATTTCTATTTAGCTGCTCCTGAACCACTGTGTGATGTTCTGCCCCTGTATGAAATGCATAGAATACTTTCTTAGTAACTTTCAGAGGTTGCCTCCAAACTCCATGCCTGAAGTGTCTGCTATTGCTCAGATTCTGGGGACACAGAGGAGAGAATAACAAAATCTAGAGCTTCTGCAATACTTGGCATGCTTTTAAACCAAACTTGGGAGGTGAGTCCTACTATTATCATCCTCTGTTTGAGGCAGAGTGCTGAGGAACACAGTGAACTAGCAAGAAGGGACTGGTTTCTGGCCGAGGCTGTGTTTGTAACCGGCGTATGGAGAACTCTCCTTTGCCTTCTAGGTTCAGAGTCTGGCAGGATAGGACTGACAGACAAGGAAGTATTGCCAAAGCACAAATAGGGTAGGAACTGCCACAGTATGAATACTCAACTTACTTTGGTAACACGGAATGAGAAACAAAGTTGTATGAAGTTTCTTTTCTTTCCTTTTTTTTTTTAAAGGTTTATTTATTTATGCATACAGAAAGGGGGTACAGGCCAGAGGTGTGGGCCGTAAGAGGATTCACAGAGACAGAATGGGGAGCAGAACAGGAGGACAGACTGAAATACACTGCTGAGGGGAACAGCAGGTGGGTCAGGAGAGGTCTGCCACAACCTGTGCTGCCAGGGATCAAACTCGTGCTGTAGTGGCTGTGATAACCTTAGTGCTGTGCTTTAGCCCCTTGGGCCACCAGGGAGGGCCCCACGAGGTTTTTATTTCTTTCCAAAGACAGATTCAGGTTGAATTCTAACAGATCATTGGTGGGATCCAATGAACAAGGGGAATTGACAGGAGAGGTCACAGCATTGAAGACAGCTTCCAGGTAAAATACAATCCATGTTTTGGCACATCTGCATTCAGTATCTGCTGTTCAGGTGCTTTGTACATACAAAAGACCCTGCTGTGTTTTAGATATTATGTCATTAGTCCCCAGTCAGGCCCTGGAGGACAGATATAATGATCTCTGTTTACAGAGGTAGTGTCTGTGGTTCCGAGAGGTGACACACATGGCCCTGTTGGTTGGACTCCCAAGCCAGTGCTCCTATCATTCTGCAAAGTAAAAAGGGAGGACCAGGACCGAAGATGCAGGAGTCAAGCTTTACACCCTCAGAAACTCCCCAGGGTGCAATTGCCCAGGCAAAGGTGTGCTGTGAGCTGGTCCAACTTCGCCCACTGACTGATAAACCTCACTGCAGTATGCAGCAGAAAATGAAAGGTTAAGATAAAGGGCAAAGTAGCAAGATCTTTCTCTAAAGAGAAGAAAGCAGCAGGGTGGTGGGGCACCCTGGTGAGCCGGGTGTTGGGTTGCTTTGGAGCCCACGTTCTCCCCCTTCTAAGGTTGCAGTGCAGGCTCTGTTCACCTGACACTATTGAAAAGTGGAGCGACTGAAACAGTGGCTTATCACAAGGCACCGGAGGTCTGTTTCTGGCTGGGTTCTACCATGCACTTGACATTCAGAAATCACTTGTTCAGGGACTGCCAAAACGCCAGCTTTTTTTTTTTTTTTTTTTTAATCCAAGGTAGGGTCAAATTTTCTCTCCCTCCACTCTCTTCTCCCTCCCCCAAGGCAGTAATCATATCACAGGGAAACCTGAGCTCACTTGTTTTTTTGCCGCCTGCTCCGATTTGCCTGGAAAACACATTTGCTGGAGAAGATTCCCTGGGAGGAGCTGTGCTCTGATTTATTGCTCCTTCCCTGAGGAGCTTTTGCTTCTGAGAATTCTATTGTGTCAGAACTGGGGAGAGTGGGGGCATGGGGAGTGGATTTAGCTCTTGCTCTAATGGGCTTGAGTCTTGGTAACAGGATGAATAAAGGGAAGGTTCTGGCCCCCAAAACACTGAGATGTGGCAATTATTTAGGCAAACTGAGAGGAATGGTGGTTGAACTGCTTTGCTGTTCTTGTGGGACTTTACTACCCTAATGCAGTGACAGCCGGGTCAGAGGTTCCTGCCTGCCTCCCCCGAATTCTGTAGGGGATCACCTCACCTCCATCCCCCTACCTCTGACACACAAATGGCAAGATGGCCCAGCTAGGAGGACAGAAGAGGGACACTTGTCTTTTCTTTCATGGCAACATCCTTGGTGATGTAGGTGCTCTGGGAATGTAGGTAAAATGGAATTGGGGAAGAGTGGATGATAATGGAAATGGGGGAGGAGAGAAGGGGGGTCTATTAGCGGGAACCCAAAGTGTGATGTCATAAATTCTGTCCACCCTCCACCCCCCCCCCACACACACCAAAAGCAGCATTTTGGCTTGATATTCA
Source organism: Condylura cristata (assembly GCF_000260355.1). NCBI lineage: Eukaryota > Metazoa > Chordata > Mammalia > Eulipotyphla > Talpidae > Condylura > Condylura cristata. The sequence continues at coordinate 21,252,400 of NW_004567110.1, forward strand.
AATTGTTCGCACATAGGCCTTTGTGCCTCAATGGTTGGGGAGCATTTACAGTGGAACTTAAAACTGTTTTTAGTTTGGTGTCCAAGAAGAACCTAAACCCAAAGACATCTTCTCTTTTGAGACAGTAGCCATGCAGTTGCACGGTTGTCAGCATTGACTCAGGTTAAGTTTGTTTTTGGAACTGCCCCAAAGGTTTGGAAGAGAGATTTCTTTCATCTAAGTCACCAAACTGTATTTTTGGTAAATGTGGAGGAAATGGTATTTTTTGATACATGCACACAAAAATTTATTTCTGAGCTTTTGACTTTGTTACAATGATCAATATGTTTATTTTTAAACAAAGACCATACAGTTTTTAGTACCATTGCTTTATTATATTTAAAGTCAGGTAACATCATGTCTGTTTCTATTATTTTTCTCAGGATTATTTTTGCTCATGATTACTTTTTGTGATTCTACATACATTTCAGTGTTTTTGTTCATTTTATTTGAATAACAGAGTTGTTATTTTAATAGGAATTATGTTAATCTTTTATATTGCTTTAGATCGTCATTTTGATTGTGTTAATTCTCTCCATCCATGAATAGCAAATGTTTTCCCAATTCCTTATATCATGATATAAATCCTCTAAGAACATCCTGTGGCTCTTATTTTATTGGTTCTTCATCTCCTGGGTTAGGTTAATTCTGAGATATTTGGTTCTTTTTGAAACAGTAAATGAAATAATTTTCTTAATTTCTCTTTCTTCTAGTTTTTGTTTGTGTATAAAAAGGCAACAATTTTCACATGTTGATTTTGTAACCTGCCATTTTGCTGTATCACTTATTGTTTCCAGTAGCTTTTTGGTGGAGTCTTTAGAGCTTTCTACATATAATATCATCTCATCTGCAAATAATGATGTAGATGGATCACAGCTGCCATAGTATCACTACTTTCCAACATGGACTCATTTTATTTCCTGATTTTTCTGATTATTTTTTCTATTACCTCTAATATTAAGCAGAAGTGGTAAAGGTGTATATTCTTGTTTTTTTTCCTGATCTTAAAGGGAAGTGTTCAGTTTTTACCATTAAGTGTCTATTGACTGCTGGTCTGTAATAAGAGGCTTTTATTATATTCCCATCTTGTCTAGAGTTTTTAATCACAAATGTGTGTTGAATCTTATAAACTGTTTTTCTACATCTATCGATATATTTTTATTTTTATTTTGTGAATATATTTACATTGACATATCTTTATATCTCATGATGTATATAATGCTTGTAATATATTGTTGAATATGATTTTCTAGTATTTTGTTGAAGATTTTTGCATCAATGTTCATCAGAGATATTACTCTATAATTTTCTTCTGCTTTTTATTACCTAAATACCTACTTTTGGTACTTAGGTAATATTGACATCATAAAATATATTAGGGAGCATTTGTTCTTGCTGGATGTTTAGAAATATTTTAAACAAGATAAACATATGTTCTTTTTCATACAGTTGACAGAATTCATTTGTAAGCATGTCTGGCCCTCATTTGTTTTTTGGTGGGACTTTTTTTTATTGGTTCTTCAATTTCCATGTTTGTAATTAGTTTAGTCAACTCTTGAGTTCTTTTCTAGTTTGGTTTTGGTAAACTATATCGATCTAGAAATTTTCCCATTTCTTCAAGTGTGTTGAATTTATTGGTATATAATTGTTCAAGTAATGTCTTATAATTTGTCACATAGCTAGCTTTTTTGAAACCTCTTTAGGTCTATATTTTACCAAGTTTAACTTTCCCATGTCAGATCAAAGATTTCACAATTTAGTTTTTGTCAAACTTCTTTTATGTTGCATATATCTATATATTATGTTATATATTTAAATATCATATGAATACGAAATTCTTATTATAGATAAGAAGTGACATTATTGTTCTGCATTTATCTTGAAATCCCTCAAATTCAGGACTTATGCTTTACTTATAATTATAACATCTGGAATTATTATTATTATTATTATTATTTTAAATGCTTGAAGTTTTTTTTTTTAAGATTTATTTATTAATTCATACAGAACTGGGGTACAGGCCAGAGGCTCAGGGGCGGTGAGAGGCTTCACCAGAGACAGAGTGGGGAGCAGAAGAGGCAGATCGACGAAGTACACTGCTGAGGCGAGTAGCGGGCGGGTCAGGAGAGGTCTGGCTCGCCATGTGGTCTCCTCCGGGGCAGGCGGGAATCGAACTCATGCGGCATTGGCTTCAGCTTCTTAGCGCTGTGCTTTAACCCGCTGCGCCACCAGGGAGGGCCATATCTGGAATTATTTTGTAAAATATCAAGTTGAAGCCCTACTGCAGTAGGCTGGAGAGGTTATCAGTCTTGTTCTTGTAGCCTTTCCTAACATTGGTCCAAACTGCTTACTACTGTAACATCTTTACTCCAGTTAGAATAGTCCTTTCAGTTACAGCAGTTAAATCCTGCATATACCACTCCTGGAACATTAAAACATAGGCACAGGGATCACAGACCTTGGCTTCTAGCTAACACACACAGCCAACATTTTGGGTTCTAGTCACCTTCCAGTCAGACTCCTCTGGGATGGGTCTGGGTCCCCACTTCCCTTAACTTCCATTCAATGCATATTTTCTGTTCTACCCACGCAGGATAGTTAAAGCAAACTCTTCAATAAGTTTTTTTTCAAAAGGTGAAAATGTCATCTCCTTTAAGTGACTTCTGCCTTCTCAGTGACATTTTCTGTTGCAAGTAAATATCAATACTGAGGATCTGGCAACCTGTTTAGAATTCTGGAGAAAGGGAAAATATAAAACATAAAAATGTGTTAATATTGTGGGGGAAGCATATCTCCACAAAAACCAACTAGTAGACTGGCCCTGAGATGTAAGCATTTATAAATTAAAGGAAGGATCAGAGTCAGGACTGTAGTTACTTTACTTGTTCAACAGGCTGAACTCAGGAGATAAGGTAACTCTCGGTAATCGGTGAGAAGAAGAAATAAGTTTTGGCAGGTAAGAGGCTAAGGATTTGTGAATGAACAAAGCTGTAAATGTCAACACAAAGAGAGGAAGGGTCAACTGAGGATAGAGGAACTGGGTCTCAAGGATAAGATCAAAGGAACCCACATAGGACCCCAACTTATGTTATATATTTAAATATCATATGCATATGAAATTCTTATTATATAAGTGACATTATCTTTCTGCATTTATCTTGAAATCCCTCAAAGTCAGGACTTACGCTTTACTTATAATTATCTCCATAAAGGGATTCATCCCCAGAAAGGGATTCAAAGGTTAACCATGTCCAGAAGCACGACTGATTTCATGTTGGATAGCTGAAACAATGAATTACTTAAATATGGTCCCAGAATTTGTCCTCTAATAGGAGAGAGGAAGGTTGGTCTCCAAATTGGTGTTGGGACTAAATTCCAGCCCACAACAGAAATCTGAGTTGCCCCAGGGATGGAAGGGGGTGGAGAGTAAGTCAGGCAGGTCATTAAAGCAGGCGTTTCGATGCACAGTCTTCGATAAGGATACTGACATAAAAATTTGTCTTCACACACTTCTCCACACATGGATGCTGTCAACACCTAACTTTAAACAGGTTGACTAAAATAAAAATGGCCTTTTTTTTTTTAAAATCACTACTTATATTTCCTTTGTAAAAGCACAATTGTCATAATTTAAGGTAGAGAATGTCTTGTATGTTGAAAAATATAGTGACAATATTGTTCTGATAATGACTGTTAGTGAAGTCTAAAGAACAAATAGCACATTTTCTGGGAGGATCAGAGAGCACATCATTTCATGATCGTCAGTTTGTGAACCATCAGTCAGGAAACACTTGTGTTAGGCTAACTCTAAGATCTTCAATTGGGCAACAACTGTAATTGTTACAGTGAAAACACTTGAGTGTTATTCACTGACTTCATAAGCAAATAGATTAAAAACTTTTTCCACATTAATTTATACCACATTCTGCAATCACCTCAAGCTTTCTTAAACTCTTACTTAGATATACTCTCTCCTTGCTTCAAAACTTTCAGTAGGGAAAACTTGTTTGCTCCAAGTCAAGTCCAAAACAATGCAAAGTCTCATAACTTGAACTCACTTTACCAGCCAGTCTTCTCATTATTCTCTGACAATCTCCTCTTTAATCTTTTCTCTGAATATGTCAGACTAATCACTCAAATCTGCCTTCTCTTTCTGGTTATGCTATTCATGACAGTAGAGTAAACTGTCTTCTTTTGGGTATCTCCCTCCTAATTTATTTAGTACTTTATTATTTCACTTACTCTAAAAATTTATGTTCTTCAGGAAGCATCTGGGAACCTGAGAAGGTGGTGTATGATTATCTTTTCTGGGTGCTCATTCAGATACAGTGGTGGAGCTTACTGTCTGTAAAACAGAGACCAGGCACATGACTGCTTCAGCATATGTGCTAACTAATGCCTGTGATATGTGTAGAGGGTGGAAGAAAGCAGGCAGGTGGGCCAAGGAGGACTGTGGAGAAGCTGGACAGCCTTGGTTGATATTAACAGCAAGCAGTGACGCTTTGTCTCTGCACTTAAGATAGCTATACATTGAATTTGTCCATACTGAGTCTTCGTGATGGCAGTTTACTCCTATCGACTGGACAGCCAATATTCTCTTATGGTTGTACTTACCACTCCTGACTTATTACCTGGAAGAATAATTCATAGGCATTTACCTTGTGCATCATGACCATGTCTGAAATCAGCTATCCCCTTGTTAAGAAAAATTGATGACTTTCAATTGAACTTGAAGTTTGTTTGGCTTAAGAATCAGGTGACAACTAAGGAATCAGTAAGTGTAAAATTGTAATGCAGTGGGTAAAGATCTACTCAGTGCTTGCATTAAAGTAACTTGAGATTCAGTCCCAGACTTAGGTAGATTCGCATTTCGACTCTAGCTTTGCTGCTGACTAGTTTGTGCTTTATATAGGTTATTCAATTTTCCTAAGTCTGTTTCCTCATCTGCAAATGCAATAACACTACCTAGTAATTGTAAGAATTGAATTGGTCAATTAGACAGTATTAATTCTCTCCCATGGTCCCTGAAACACAAAACTATCACCAACTATACCTTAAATATAACTTGAGGTTTATTCTAGAGGATGTTCATAGTTTGTGTCCTGTTAGTAAAAATTTGACTTGTTGATATTCAATTTTATAAAGCCCCCAAACTTAGATGAAATTTCACACAGAGAGAATATTTCCAAAACCTCTAAAAATCTTTTTATTTCAGTTTCATTCCACAGTAATAGAACATTTAGAGACCTGTTTACACATTAGGGTTTAAGACAGGATGTTTCTCAAATAACATACACTGTTTTTGTTCCATTTATGCTCATTGAGGTAAAGTTGGCTTACATCGTTGCATTTGTTTTAGGGGTGCCACACACTTTTTTTAAGACAGATTAAATTTCATTCCATTATCCTCTGGTGGCTAAAAGTCATACCAGACTTTTTGCTATATTCTATGAATCTTAAAATTAGGGAATAGAGAGGATAAAGGAGAAATTAGGATGAGAAAAGCGAGAGAGCAAGACATACTCTCCTAACTTATTTGCTCATTCATGTAGACAGTGTCTGAGCAGGTGACCTGCAGAACTGACTTCTTGAAATGCATGATTTGGTGGCATAGTGTAGTTTGGTGAGCATGAAACAGGAGGCCCACACACCCATGCCCTTCACAATACACACTGATGGGCATCTGTGACATGAAGAGTTAATGAAGGGGGAGGAGGCAGGCATGGGAGATTGGGGAAGGACTGAGTAGTTTTGAAAAGTGGTTTTAAAAACCAGCAATAACAGCTTGCTTCTTGGCTTTCAGTATTCTCCTAGCATAGACTGTTCATATTCATAATAATTTAGTTTATAGTCAGACTCCCTACTGGTTTCTAAGCTTGTCTGCCCTGGCATAAGCATTCCATAAATAGTTGATAGAAAGATGAATGAAAAAAATGAATGAAAGCTCACAAAGTTAAGTAGTCTGAGGTTACCAAGCTCTATGTGACTTGCAGTCTCAAGATGTTGATTGAACTTGAAGTAAAATATTTTAAGAAGAACTCTGTCCTTTCATATATCTGGAGAAATAGTGTCATTCATTGTCACAAAGTAGAGGTCCACAGTCTTGATTTTACAAATGAGGTTCCTATGCTGTATGCAATTTAACACTTTTTTTAAAAGATTTATTTATTTACACTTACAGAACTGGGGTACAGGCCAGAGGTGTGGTGGATACAGGCTTCACCAGAGACAGAGTGGGGAGCAGAACAGGCAGATCGACAAAGTACACTGCTGAGGGGAGCAGCGGGTAGGTCAGGAGAGGTCTGCTACGCCATGTGGGTCAGCTCCCTGGCCGGGGAGTGAACTTGTGCTGCAGTGGCTTTGGAGTGCTTCATAATGCGATGCTTTAACCCATTGCACCACCAGGGAGAGCCTGCAACTTAAAATTTTTAAGTTAATTAATTACATATAGACTATGTCATAAGATTTTTGGATTTGTATCTTGCTTTGATTAAATCTCTATTGACATGATTTCTTTTAAATAACAAAAGGAATAATTTGGCTTAGTTCAAGTGCTCATGTGAAAAAAGTAAGTTACTTCTCTGTAAGTAAAGGAAAATTGGTGAGGATTTTATGCCATGGGCCTCTGTGGCTGTCATCTGCAGCCTGATTAGGCTAATGCAGAAGGTGCTTAGGATTTTGGGCTCTGGGACTCTATGGCTAATGGTGGTCACCTGGATTGTGGCATGGGCATGTGTGAGTGGGCTGCACCTGAGCCTGGAGGATGAGAATGTCAGGGCAGCTTCACTCAGACAGAAGACTATGAGCAGATGAGTGACTACCTGGCAGGACCACCAGAGAATGCTGGAGAAAGCCCAAAGAGTAAAGTAGGGGCTGACAGTCTCCCAGCCTCGCATCCCCAGGCCTCCCTAAGCTTTGCCAGCCTGCAGGCTTGCCCCACAATTGGTGTAGAAAGAGCATTGAAGCCTGAAAAAGCCACCCACAGCTCTGGACTCTCCTTTACCAGTCTACCTGAGTGGACAGAGGACCTGACCTGTGCCTTGCTTCTAGAACATATTCATTGTGCATGGAACATGTAATCTGTAATTTTATTCATTTGTGTTATCTATTCAATCCCAAGTAGCCACTTAAATTTGTGTTCCTGAAGTAACCTAGTTATAAACAAGCATGCAAGGGAAAGGGGATCCTTCTTTTCTCTTACTGTGTGACATCTGGTGGGACTGGTGAGCAGCTGATGTGCTGGAGTTGGGGGACATGCACAAGACCTGAGTAGCTGCATTTGGGGGCAAAGCTGATACACCTATTTGCGAGCTGAGATGTGGCAGCAAAGGCAATGGAAGTTTCCAACTTCCACTTCAGTAGGCATCGTAATGGTCCTTCATGGTAAACAAGCATGTCTTCCCAGACTCAGGGACCTGCAATTAAAGAGCTTGGTGACTGAAGGGAAAAGAGCAGGATGGAGGTGGGCTAGGAGCATCCTCAGTCCAAACTACCTCATGTAGTTCTCTGGTTCTTAGAAGTCAGCCAATTCAATTTACTTAGATTTGGCTTCCGTGTTCCAAAACATACATTGGGTGACACAACCTGTTTATCAGATTTACTAATATTTTATAGTGATGCAGCAAAAAGCAGGCCAAGAGTTTTATGGCCAGTGATTAATCTGTAAAAATAACGAAGGGCCACCAAAAATGGGGCGAAAAAGAGATCCCTTCCCAACAGGAAAGGAAATGTAACCCACTCATTTGATGGATGAGGATTTCTTGTAAAAAACAACAATAAAACCCCAAGCAAATGGAAAACACTTGAAATCTAAAAACGTCTCACTTTAAGCACCCCAGAATCAGAATCTTCCAAAACTGATTTGGAGGGTACAGTTGGCAAACTGAATCTGCCCTCTCTCCTTCACACCATGAGCAAATTGCAAGGGATACTCTCAGAAGAAGCACAATATTCATCGCTAGGACTTGCGGCAGGAAGATGGCCTAAGGTTGGCAGACTCGAGCGGAATCTCGCACACAGGTCCAGTTGGAAAGATGTGGATTCAGGTTGCAGTGAACAGCATATTTTTCTTATTATTTTTGTGTGTGTGTATTTAGCCTTTTGGAAAAAGATAGAAAAAGTCTCTGAAACCGAAACTCACAAATAAAAGCCATCCTTTTGTTTTTTTCTTCCAGTTCTTCCTCCACCCCTGCCCCCAGCCCCACCCATGATTTGAAAAGCAAGGGAAACATGAAATTAATGCCTTTTTATGGTTAGAGGAAAAGTAATTATGATTTTTTTTTTGAGGAGGGTTGTGCAGCAGGTTGGCTAAATCTATACAAACTCACATACTATATTGTTGGCTGTGCTTTTTTCACTATTATCACCTTTTAAAAAGAAACCCATCTCATCTGAAAAGGTATTAACTTATAATACATGTTTTGTTTTTGGAGCTTTATATAAAAATTCAGAGGAGTCTTGCTTCACTGGTTTTTCATGAAAGAAAACATTTCCTTTGCAGCTTGGAATTAAAAAATGCAACTATTGGACTTGTTTTCCTTTTCCTTCCTCTAAAACCAAGAAACATATTTTTCTTTCTGTACTGAGACTATTACTGAACTATCAGATGACCAGTTGGGTCTTGAAACCAAGATATTTATAGTCTGTAAATATTTTTATGGTGGTGGTGGTGAAGAAAGGGGTGGTCTTCCTTATGTATACAAACTGCCTTATAATTTCTTTTTTTAACATTTAAAAGTAAAGTACATTTCCTACAATGAAAGTAAAGCAAGCTAAATCTCTGCTGGGATAATTTATCATGACTTTATGTTGTTACATTCTCAGAATTACGGATCTGTGAGTTATACAGATTTTAGATTGATTTTTGTGCTTCTCCTTCATGTACACTAAAGAGACTGAGAAATAAAAAATGCTAATAAACATAGACAAAATTGCATGTCAAACATTGCAATTTTTGCTGAATCAGTTTTAAATCACAGCATATAATGCTGGGAAAATGTAAATTAGAAACTAATTTAAAAAGAAACCATAGGAGTTTGTAGACACAAGATCACTTGTTTGGGTAACAAATTTTGGCTCCACCATCTCAATAACTTGGAAGAACAAACATATCTGTGTATAGCTTAGGGTTCTATTGCTGGTGTCCCCTTATTCCAGAATCCAGGAAAAAGGAGCACCTCTTGTTAGGAACATCATTGTCACACCTCAAGAAAAGCCGACCATGAGCCTGAGCGTCTTGTTTGCGTGGCATGCTGTGGGGTTGTGCTGTGCACCAGGAAGTCACATGGCCAAGAATGATGTCAGCTGGGGAAAGGAAGTATGTTTCTCCCGCAGGAGCCACTGCTGTTTCCATGGCAATGGGTAGGGTGAATAACCACCCCAAAGGAAACAGGGAGCAAATAATTGAGGACTATTGACAATCTAGCGGGATTAGCAAGAGGAACATCCATCAGCTCGTCCAGGGTACTTTCAGTCTCCATTCTGTTTCCACTGTTTATTTCAGTACTCTCCCTGCTGTGAAGGACACACCCACAGTTTCTCTCTCCTGTTTTTTGATATGCACTTGGGATATTACAAATTAAATTTTGTTACTTGCATAAGCAGAGAAATTTTAGAAAGTTCAAAATTCTAAAAGAAAAGCATTATATTATGGCCTTCAACTGGAGACTCAAATTTTGCTTGATGGTTTCATTTCTTCTACATTCTCTTTTCCTCTGTCTTCTAGACTCTTTTTCTCCCTTTCCCAAAGTACTTAATGTTTCTTTATTAAATTTTTCATGTTTTCTTAATTTATCTTCTTTCTCATTCCCTTTTCTCTTGTCATTTTATTAGCTCATTCCTTTATTTAAACACTATCACATCAATGCACTCAATCTATATTGCTTCTAAATATATCTAGGATACCAAAACAGACATGGTCCAACCCAATTTATTAAAAAAAAAGAAAGTGCTACTAATTCTGTTCATGGTCGTTTTTAAATCTGAAATTCTATGATAATTTACTCCATAGTGTATGCAGATTTATAAGAAATACAAAAAGATACAAAATTAGCTACAAGGCAAGGTAAATGCCTTTAAGTGCGAGGAAAAGAAAATGATAAAATACTATGGAAATTCAATAGGAGATTATTTTTAGGATGGGTTGATAATAGATTTGTTATCTGAATTTTCTAATTCATTAGTCTTTTTAAATTTTTGTTCTCCTTCATTGTCTGCCTCCTTCTGCCTCTTTCAGATATTTTATCCTTGGTGACTAGCCAAGCACTCTGAATATAGTTCTTAGACACCAGGACTCTTATTTACAAGTTTCAGAAACCCAATTCAAAGACTTAAACAGCAAAAAAAATGCGCTGGCTCATAAAATGGAAACATGTCAGGCATATAGACATAGAAGCAAGATATTTAAAGGATGTGTTTAAGAATCTATTTCTCTTCCTTGGTTTTTCCTTTTGGGTTTTGACTATTCAGATGCAGGCAGTCTCCTTATGGCCCCACGACAGCCACCAGACATACAGCTCACCAATTTCGCAACCTCAGCAGCTCTTTCAGGAGTTCAGCAAAATTTCAACTTTCATCAGTCTGTCTTGGGCAAGAGTCCCATTCCTGAGTCAGTTACAGTAATAAAGGGAATGGAATGCTTCCATTGGTCAAGCTGGGGCCTCTGCACCACTCTTGAAGCCTGGAAGAAGGTGTGCCTTGCTTGTAAATGAACTTAGTGTGAATGTGGGTTTTCCTGAAGGAAAATTAAATTGCTCTTTGCCAATAAAGGCTAAAGGATGATTGATAAGCAAGATAACACAACATATATCTGCTCTATATTAGGAATCTGATAATGCATTTTTATGAAAAATGAAGATGTTTTTGATATTCTTTGTATAGATATATGGAATCATTTCTTTTTTCTCTCAAACTTTATAATCCTCAACCACTTCTTCTGATCTCATTCACTGTCCATCCTATTCCCTGTAGATATTGTCAAGCTTGATTTTTTGAGAAGCAACTGAAGGCAGTTAGTTTGTATTTTGATTATATTACTGTTTGGAGTCTTTGTGGGTCTATTTATGTTGTCTGTTGTTTCTTGTTCACAATGTCTTGTGTGTGTGTGTGTGTGTATGTGTGTACGTGTCTGGTCATCTTTTATTTTGTGCTTGTCATTGTATTTGAAAAAGTATTTATAGGAATTATGTCAAAAGGAAGATATTTAATCCACACACAGGGTTTGAATTCATGCTGCTGCATATGAGGTCTTTACAGTTAGGATCAACTTAATTCAAATTCAGTGCTTAAGGAGACCTAGCACACCCAGGTGATGTTAACCAGGTATGCCTGGTGCTGTGAGGGCTCATTTCTATGGAAGTAACCTCACCCCGAGGGCAGCACCAATTCATTGAGAGCAGGATCTTCTATTTAACTTCTAAAAGTCTGTACCCTGGGTTTGAATCTCTATTTCCCTTCCCACAAGAGACCCTCCTCTTCCTGTGACAATGAAAACTCACATTTTTGTGTTGGGCAAATAACCTCAGGATGAAAGTGGTTTTTGTGCTTACGTCCCTGAGTTCTGGTTTGGCTTGCTATTCTATATTATCTTGTTAGCTCTTTGTGGCTGTTGGAAAAATGTTTATTATATCATATTCAACATTTTAAGTTGTTTTCAGCAGGAGGTTGTTTCAAATAATTCAGCCTCCCTTTCTTGGGAACTGGAAGCGTGTTCTCTGAAACCCCGCTCTGTTTGCTCTCTCTATTTCCTACCCTATTCCTTCATTGCACTCTGCTCACGTCAGCTCTTCTAGAATGGGATAACTAATTGGTGTGGCATTGTAAATCAATTTCTCATCCTTGTATATGTTTCTATCTGGAGGCTGAAGGTAAAGGGTTTTCCTGACATCTCCAAAACCATTATCATCTTAGTTTGCTTTGACTCTGGTGTATTTCTGAGATAACTTCCAGTATTAAATCATTGCCTCCCATTTGAAAGCATAAAAATTACAGTGTGAGACAGGCAAGGGGTTACCAAGCATATAGATAATATTGGATATTTACCACTGTATTACCTGGATGCCTTACATAATATTTTCTCTACATCCTAAGGGGACATTTGCTATCCTTGGTTACTTGTTGCTATTGGATTCATGTTAGATTTTTAGTTCCTCCTCTTTCTCAAATTTCCCCTTGTCTTACCCATTTGTTCCTTCCACTAGACCCTGAAAATTTCATACTTTTTCAAGATTTTCATTCTGCAATTTTGCCTTCCTATTCAGACACTGTCTTCTATTCCTACAGTTTCAATTGCATCCAAGTGGACCTAATAGTAATATTTTTTTACATCTTTAGTTCAGCCTCTGAAATCTACTCCAGTTTCTTTTAATTATAAAAACTGAACTGCTATTTCTACCAGAATATGGAATATTTCTACTATGATGCTGAAGTTCTACATTTTCAAAATTATATCCTCTCCTTTTCTTCTAGACTCTTCTTTAGGGTTTCTCTTTTTGGCAGTAGCATAATTAACATTCACCTGGTTTTCCAAAATAGTAACTCAAGCATCATCTTTGCCTTCTACCTCTTCCTATTCCCACACTTAGTTAATCAAATCCTTCCTTTCAGTTTCCAGAAACATTGTACTGGGTTAGTTTCATATATGTGTATATGTCTGCATGTAAATTATATATCCACATATACATAACACATTTACATTATACATATGTGTTATGTATATGTATGTATATGCAGTTGCTCTTATTTTTGATGGATTGTATTTTTGAAAATGTGACTATTCAAATTTATTTCTAACCTTAAAATTAGCATCTGTGGCATTTTCTCAGGCACATACAAAGTGGCCAAACATTGGAGCCACTTGATGTGCATAGAATTAGAATGTGACCTCTCTGCCTTTTAATTCCAGGTCTCAAAATGTGCACAGCTGTCCTTTTTGAGAACTGTTTAGTGCCAGATTTTTCATGTTTGTTGACTTTTGTTGGCCATTTAGCTGTTTAAGATGGCAGTTCCATCTAGCGTATCTCTGTGCAAGAAGGTGAAGATGTGCATTGTAGAGCAAGCACGTGCGTGTTAAATAAGCCTCAGTGTCAGGTGTAGCACAGTTGCCGTGAGCTTGATGTTAGTGAATTTACAATATATATTAAATAAATGCTCTAAATAGAAATGCACATAAAATAAGGCTATGTAGTGATTGGTTAGTGAAAGGTAGCAAACAGACTTGCAGGAACATAACTATTTTCCCCATGGTTCAGTACTTGCTTATTCAATGTTCATAGTGACTTTATAGAACTTAAGTACCATGAGTTATAAGAATCAACTCTGTGTGTATTTGTAACCTCTGAACTGGTTTCCTTTCAATGGATTGCCAAAATAATTATCTTTCTAAAGTAGAATGGAATGTGTTATATTTCCTACTTTAAAAAAATCCTCAATTCATGTTGAAGATAATGTTCCTTTTCATTATTGTGTGGAAGTCCATTCAGTTACAATCTATTTGCCTACCCAAATCCTCAGCTTTCCTTTCTCCTTCCATTGTCGTGCCTCATAAACATACTTCCATTTATACCTGTTTTTCCTCTTCCTATTACTTTTAACTTAAGTGCCCTTTCTAGCTTCTCTGATAAAATCCTACCCAGCATTCAAAACTAAGCTTATGTATCATTTCTGTCAAACACACAGCAATAGCACTGCATACACCCAGATCTTGGTTTCTAAATGTAACTCTGTGCTAAAAGGAGACAGGACAGTTTGGAGAAAATGTTGGAACCTTTCCGTGACTGGAATAGGGAGAATACAAGATGAGCATAGACATTATGGTTATACCTAAGTTGGAAAAGTAGTCTAGGAGTGTTTGGGACATATCAAAAGGCCACAAACCCATTTTAATATTCTCCCATAGTGCAAATCTGGGACAAATTGATTTAAAAAGTGTGTTTAGTAACACAGTGTAACCCAACTAACAAAATAAAAGTCTACAGCTCTCTACTGGGTCATGGGACAGATCAGCATTGTGTTTCTCTTGAGAGAGTAAAACTCAAGGCATATAAATCTAGGTGTGCGCTGCAGATAGAACGATTGCAAGAATCAGTAACTAGAATTACTTTACCTTTCCAAAATCAATATTGGAATGCAAAAGCCAATAGGCATGTCTTCAAAATATACAAAAAAGATTTCAATCAAAAAGTTTATACTTAGTCAAACAGTTCTGAGGATAGAATGGGGACATCTCTGGACATGTAAAATCTCAAAATAGTTCATACCTCTATAAAAATTGCGAAGAAACTCTTGGGGAATATTCTAAACAACAGTGAAGGATTAAGTAGAAATGAAGAAACTCTGGAATGCTGGAATCAGAAAATACCCCAGAGGTGAGAGGTCAGAGCACCAGCAAGGCACAATGCAGGTTCTCCATTGATCTTGGCAGATGGGAAAGAGGAGGCCTGGAGCCCTTAGTGGCTGTTAATGATTTTTCTAAACTATTTGTAGTGAGGCAACCAGGTGAAGGGTAAGCAGAACTTCACTCTTTCTGGGCTCTCTGGCATTCTCTGGAGGTACCTTGGCTGGTCTCTACTGCACCCCATTGCATGTCAATCCTTTACCACCCCATGTCTGTGCCACCCCCCCACCCCCAATATACTCAGCCTCCAGGCTCAGGTGTTCCCATTCACGCACGCCGATAACCACATGCCAGGTTCTGTCATCAGGCCCGCGTGCCAAGACCATAGGTGTGGCTCATTGATGCTAATGGCAGGAGGGCAGGGAATACCTGATTACTTCCACTTACCCTATGGAGAGGAAGGGAATCCTCAAGAAGATGGTGAAGGAACACCTCAGAATGATAACTGGGTATCAGGTGCAAAGGCAGCCAGTCCAGTAAATCATGCTAGAGACTTTAAGAGGAACTTGACAAGGATAAGACCAAGGGCCCAGTTGGCCAGGAATGAATGAACATTTTAAGAGAACACATTAAGATATCCAGAGGAATGTTTGGGTTAATGTCCAGTAAGTCACAGAAATATCCACAGAGGAGAAAACAAGGTAATGATAATTCCAGGGAAAACAAGAAAGTTGCCTAGGAAAATAATAGTAGAGTTTACATGACTCAGCATTGAAAAATGTTTCATCATAATATAACCACTCAATATTGATCTAAACATATTTGGCATGTGGGCAAGAAAGAGGAGGAAAAGGGAATATATTTTTATAGTGAAAAAATTTTCTCATACTTTAGAGTGTAAAATCAATCCATGTCCAATTTGGTTAAGTCCAGGAGTCTGTCAGGGAGTGTTATAGCTGAAAGAGATCTATGAAATATATCTCATACAGCTGGGAGAGGAGATGAGGAAGTGAAGATCTAGAAGGGAATTGTGACGATCAGAGGAGCCACCAACAAGTCTGAGAAGCTGTGAGTGTTAGCCACAGTGGTGACACAGCCAGGGCAGAACTGGAAGAGAGGTGTATGGAAAGCTACCGCCTTCCCTGTGGCTGGTGGTAGGCCTGGGGTCTCTGAGCCAGCAGGGCCAGGAGGCCGGAGGAAGGACCCATGTGGAATAGAGTGAGTTTCAGACTGGCGCAGCTTGTACCTCTGCTCCTGTTCCTCATTGCTCTCGCTGTGAGAAGCCTTCCTAAATTTTTGATCACTGTGTTGTTTTTTTTAAAATCTCCTCAAGACTCATGTAAATTCCTTTTTTAGCCATTGCTAACTCAACATCATTACCTAGCAGGGCATTTGGGAAATACAGTTCCTCCAAGTTAACCCTGTTGTCAGTAAAAAGCACACAACTCTGACTCTTGACCATATGGCATTCAATATACATCTTTTTAAACCAAATTTATATTCCAAATAAAGACAAAGAAACATTTATGCTTCTACTAAGATGGCAAGCCTATCCCCCCAAAACATATTGACCTTACTGAAAGAAGATACACAGTCTTAATTCATTTTGGGGTACTAGTCATCCTGTGACTGAGTCACACTCATTAATCCAAATTCTGTAGTTTAAGTACTGGGATATAAGGTTAATTGCAATTTGTATGACTTTTGTTAGATAGAGTGAGATATAACAAAATCTTGATATTGGGGATAATGTTATCAAGTCAGCTTTAATATTATAACTACTATAGTCTGTGTTTCTGTGACATGATTGTAGCTGATATTTATTACCTATAACTGCTTCCCTAGGACTGAAATAGGTGGGAGGCCCACTAACATCTTCCTTGGTTTGTATAACAGCAACACTTTAGGCTTGTGGTATGAAGTGATTCACCACAACAGAGTCCCAGCCCCTTAATGGATCTCACTCCAGCGGCTCACTGCCCTAAGGGCTCCTTGAATGAAGAGGAGGTCAGGTCTCAGGAGCAAGAATCTCACTGTCAGTCTTCCTCCTGGCTTTCCCCAGCAGACCTTAGGGCCATTTACTCTGATGACTCTTTTTAGGAAAAGAAATAGCCAGTTTTGGGGGGACTATAGGGCACTAAACCGACAATCCCTTGATACCCAAAATATTAAGAATAAGGGCTTACAAAATTGGGTGATTAATGAAGTTTTGGCTTGAGTCCATCTCTTAAAGGTTCCAGTGGATCTCCACATCCATACCATGGTGACTTCCCCAGCTCTGGAAGGAAGAGTTAAAGTGACATATTCAGCAGCTAGACAAATTCCCATTTTGGTTCTCTGTATATGTTTCTGTATTTTCATGTATAAAATGTGTTTAGTATTATTTAAAAATTTTTCCATATCACTCCAAAGTTAAAATGGCTTATAAAAACACATATAATATTGCAAAGTAAAATATATTAAAAAATAGGTGAGGAGACTATAATAAAGGGAAAGTAAGAATATAAACACAAACTTGAACAAGAAATGAGACTAACACAAAAAGCTTGCCTATTTTGTACCTTTGTTCTTGAGCAGTCACATAATTAGTTATAACCATAAGTGCATACAGGGGCCCTCCTTGGTGGTGCACTGGGTTAAAATGCAGCATTATGAAGCAATCTACAGCCGCTGCAGCAAGAAATCCAGCACTGGTTCAATCCCCAGCCAGGAAGCTGACCTACATGGGCCAGCAGACCTCTCCTGTCTTGCCTTATACTCCACTCAGCAATGTATTTCAATCAATCAACCTGTTCTGCTCCCCACTCTATCTCTGGTGAATCCTCTCGCTCACCCCCCACCCCCCCCACCTCTGGCTTGTACCCCAGTTCTTGTGTGCATAAATAAAAAATCTTTTTTAAAATGATACATATGTACATACAATCATATATGTGTATATCCAGCTATCCAGTTGCTTAGAAAAGGCATTTCTACTTTGGATACCAGAATTGAAACAACAGTTCAGGGGAAGATATTACCTGCTCTTAGCGGATTACATGTCCTATTGTTCATATCAATTAAGATCGTTAATTGAGTGTCTGTAAACAGTGAAAAGAGACATTCTCTTCGTTTTTTTTTCAAGATTTATTTGTTTATGCGTACAAGAGCTGGGGTGCAGGTCAGAGGTTGGAGTGTGGAAGTGTGAGAAGTCACCAGAGACAGAGTGTGGAGCAGACTGGGCAGATGGACTGAAATACCCTGCTGAGGGGAGCAGTGGGCTAGACAGGAGTGGTCTACTCCGCCATGTGGGGCAGCAACCTGGCCAGGGATTGAACTAATGTTGCAGAGCAGTGCTAAGACTTTACCCATTGTGCCACCAGGGAGGCCCCTCTCTTCATATTAATGAACACTGTGTCTTCTTAAAACAGCAGAGAATCTTTAAGAGTCTCTTTATTAACTGGGTGTATAACACTTCCTTTCAGCAACCACATTCACACCAAAAAGAATGGAAATGCCACAGATTACTTTAGTTCAAAAGAGTTCAGAGCACACAAGATTAACTGAGGGAAATAATTTTAAAACTTCAGGTCAGATCTTGAATTGTCTCTTTTGAGCTGGTCTAGTTGGATTTCCTTTGAAGTCAACAAGACTGCCTCCTGGATCTCATCCATGGGATGGAGAGCAAAATGAGAAATAGGCCTTATCACATCAGTCTACAAAAGAGTTTGTAAGTGGCAGGCCCTAGTAATAACATTTGGAGGAGACAAATATTTACACATTTTTCAAATGTTAAATAAGTGATTATGTGTGTTTTTGAAAAACAAGTTAGTCTGGATAAGGATTGGTCAGTGACCTTGTTGAAGATCTTTCATATTAATTATTTCATACAAAATATAAGAAATGAACATAAAGTGTCACTTGCAGCTAGCAAAATGGACATTCAGCTTATATTTATATTAAACTATCAATAATTTATCAACTATCAAAAATACCAATTTCCCCCCTAAGTAATTAAAGAATAAATTCAAAGCTAGAAAACTCAGGACAACAGCAAATACCATCAATGAATAAATGATTGTGGGAAACTTTAAATCTGAGAATGTGAATATCTGATGACATGAAAGATAAGAGAAATGTAAATAAATTACCTAGTGAGAATGAGGATTAGAGCTAAAGTCAAGCATAGAAGCATAAATACTTAGGGAAAATTCTAAAATCTGTTCTAAGAGCCCACATGATATACTTATAAAATCACTGGTAACCTATGTGTTGAGTATTGAAAATATCCCCCAAATGAAAATGAAAGAAAAAAAGCACAGGGAAGAACTTTTTGAAGTATGATATAAACAAATGTTATATGATCCAACTGAGAAATTTAACTATAAAAAATAGTTAAATTTTTTTCTGCATAACAATGTGTACCAAAAGTAAAGAGGCAAATGATAAAATTAGAAAATTATTTGTAATTCCAGTTACAGAAGATCATAAAGTTCTACTAGTTACATATAATTCAATGATGCAAAAATAAATGACCAGCACACAACAGAAAAATATGATAAACAATATTCCTCAGAGTTCATGAAAATGAAACATAGATGATTTGGATGTATTAAAGACACATTATTTCATCTAAGTGAAAAGAAATAAAATTAAGCCTTTACCCAGATACTACTTTTTGTCAAGAAGTATCAAACATCAAGACCTGTTGGCCAGTATAAGTGAGAAAGTCATGTCCATATATTGCAACGTGATAGGAAATTTTGTGAACATACACATACATGTACAGCCATCTGTTTGATCCATTTTTCTACTTTTAGGAATTTATAATGCAAAGGCAAAATGAGCCATGAAAAAGTTAATTGAAATATTGCTTCTAGCAGAGAAAGAATACAAATAATCTATCAGCAGGGCACTGGCTAAATCCAGCCCTGCAATGTAATGACATATGATGGTACTGAAAGACAGGAAAAGTCCTTATGATCTGACACTGAACGAGTGCTAAGATCATAACAAAATGGAGGTGCAGAGGAGAGAATAAGCATTTAACCTGTTGCATAAAAGACTGTATTTGTTTGTATATGCACACATCTTTGTCTGTACATACACACACATATATATGTACATACAAAAATTTTTTAATGAGCACAGTCTCTCTGAAAGCATGCTCAAAACCTGAAAGTTACACACATAGGACTTTTTCTGAAAAAGAGAAATGGCTGGTTGGTGAGGCACCTCTCCCTACATGCCCCTTCATAAAGATTGAATTTGAACTGTATGGATGAATTCTGAGTCAAAAACGTAAAGCACAAAAGTTGTCTCCTCATTTATAACATCATCCCCATCTCTGCCTCAGTTAACATTCTCTAATCACCGGTGAGTGTGTGAAGTCAATCTCATCAGTATGCTTCTCTGTAAACAGACACCAGGCAAAGGTCTATTTACAAAGCTAGCTTAATGAAATTCCATTTAAATGCAGAAGGAAAAGTCCACTGAGTCTTCAAAATGGAGAAACTGAACTTGGAGGCTCAACAACAACACATTCAGAGTTTAGAAATGAAAGGAAGTAGGATATGGGATTAAAGTTAATGATAGTTTAGGATCTGCTAGCATTGTATTTTTTAGTAGCAAGAACATTCCTGAGTTCTTGAAATCAAGAAAAATATTCAGTGAATGGCAAAGAAGTCTGTGTTATCAGTAAACTTGCTCCAAAGAGTTTAAATGTGAGCATCACATTCAGCATCCCAAGAACTGTGATTTTTGGGGTTCAGTAGTACCCTTTAAAAAGCAGAGATAGAGAAAGCACAAGCAGGAAATAGGAAAATTTTCTCGCAGAGTCCATTTTTGTTTCATTAAACTCATTAACCAATGTTTAATAGAAGAGGTACTGTTAACATTCTTTTCATGAGATGGCTCTAGGGATTCTGTAAATTGAAAAGCATCGCTGGTTAAAAAAGTGCCAGATGTGCCAAATGATTAAAATTATGTAAAGTGATTTTGAAGACAAGTTGAAATGGTCTGTAAATTTAACTAAGGATGGGAGTGGCTAACTCAAATCTCTTTACACAGAAAACCTATCACTGATCTTTTGCCTTCACACTGTTTAGACCCCATAGCAAAAATCTTGGTAAAAATAGAAAACTGTAGACCAGAACATGGTAGAGGTCAAGAGACCTTGGTCTAATTTATTAAAAAATAACCACCCAAGTGTCTAATGGTAGAGTTAAATCTACTTGGTTTTGTGCTTATTTTGACCTTTAAATTTTTAAAAAGATACTGAAAAACACTGATTTTAAATGGGTCTCCATGCTGAACAGGAAAGCAAGGGGTTTATTTGGAGATGATTTTATCCTTTCATTTACTTAACACCTTTAGACATGCAATAAATCGGGTGTGTGCTCATGAGTGTATAGGTGAACTGACATTAATGATGGTGGCAAGGATATTCACTGGAACATCAAGTCATTGTGTCACGCTGGCCTACTCTTAAGTTGAAATGTTTCTAACCCAGTCCAAACTGTGTGATAAAAATCAAAGACTCTGAAAGCTGAAACAGTTCAGTGTTTGTCAACTCTGTTTGGGTGCTGTGGGCCCGTTTCAGGGGCTGAATTGTCTTATCTAGGAAATGGAATCAGTGATCTCAACTCAGATTTATTTGGGTGTTCTCAGACATATCTAGAGGGTATAACCTGAAATTCTGAGCACATAAATATTGTTATGAAATAGTGATGCCCATAAGAAGTTCTGGATAGGCAATGATGGAACAGTTAAAAACCATGACCACTCAGTGTTCTTTCTGTGGCCCTGTGATTGTGTCAAGTCTTCAAAATTCGTAAACACCTTCTGAAGCCCAAGACATCGAGAAGAAAGTTTAAATGTACAAACGCTAGCATAGTATGGTGGTAGCTGTAGTTGTACCAACAGAGACATTTGGACTTCTGGGATTAGCACCGTCATTTCTTGTCTTTTCCTTAAGGAGCAAACACATTCATTCCTCCAGTAATGAATGCATTGCAGAAGATTTCACCAGAATGGAACCAGAAAGCAGCAAGTGTATTTAATTTAACATTTAGTCAAACAATGCTTACTCAGAAACAAAGCACCTAAAAGTTTTATTTATAGGGGGAAGGAGGCAGGAGGATTATGAATGAGACAGACTTCAGTGGCGAGTGACTATTCTTTAAAAAGCAAGTCCCATTTTTTGAATATTGGAGGGGAATGTTGCTGTGTTTTTAAATAAGTGTTCCTGAAGGAGAAACAATTTGGTGAAGAAAGAACACAGTGAGGATAAGCAGAAACTATTGGAAACACTTTCATTCCTTAAACTGATAACCGATCTTCCAGCGAAACGAAGCCAAGACTTGAAAAGTGGCAGAGGTGTGTCGTCTTTCGAGACGCGGCTTAAGTTAAAACTCCGCTTGTCAAAAGCAGCAGTCCAGGCTGGGAACCCAGGAGCGAAAGTCTTGGAGAAGCCAACAGTCAGATTCTCCCGCAGGAAGACGGGTTGAGGTTGAAACTGACCCGAGAGACCCCAAGAGGACTCCTTGGGGGCGAAGACAGCCGGGCTCCGCGGGCCAGCCGGGTCAGGGGGCACCCTCACCCCAAGTCCATGACGGGTTAGCTACTCACTCCCGGAAAGCCCGGAGGGGATTCGCCAGGGGTTCAGCCGGTGGAGGCTGTCAGCGCGCTTTAGGACCTCAGGGAAACCCGAGACTTTCTGGCTTTAGGACCCAGGAACTCCAGGGCAGCCTGGGTTTAGATACCTTGGATCATAGCACCACCTACTTATAGAAGCATCCCGAGCCTCAACCCACTGCATCTCCTCGGAAAGTGCGTTAGCCACATCCCTCCGGTCTCTCGGGAGCCCTCGGTCTCTTTCCGCCAGTGAAGGGCGCAGTCCTAGCAGTGAAGTGACTGGAGAGAGCCCGGGAAGCGGCACACTTGGATAGGGACCCAGAGAGGGAGCGCGGGCGTGCCCCTCGCCGGAGGATCGCACTGACGGGCGGGGACTCAGCATCCTCGCGGCTGCGGACGCGCCCGCTCTCCGCGCCTCTGCCAGGCGCTGCTAGCCCGAGCACCTCCGCGCACCCCAGCCCGACGGCGGCGGCCAGAAGCCGGGAGCTGCCAGGCGCTGCAGGCGGGTTTCAGCAAACTTTTCCCCAGCCCACGTGCTAGCGAGGCGGCTCGTCCCCTCCAGCCGGGATGGAACGCCGCGCCTAGGCACGCCGAGCCGGGCACGGTAGGCGACCGAGCGGGCTTCCGCGCCAAGGTACCTCACCGCAGGACCCAGAGGGCTACAGGGCGCCCCTAGGACCTCGCGCGCTCAGAGCCTGCGGAGCGCTTTCCTTTCCCCGGAGCGTCTGCGGCGCAGCGCCCTTTCCCCCGGGTGGGAGCTGGAGCTCCGCAGAGGTTGCTAATTCACTGATTGTGGCCACCTTGCTCGCAAGTCGCCGGCAGCTGCGCGCTCAGGCTTAGGCTGCGCCCTGCGCGTGCCAGGCAGAGGTTCCCTTCCCCCGCCCGCCCCTTCTTAAATCGGGACGCTCGAGGGGCAGCTGCTCCGCCGGGGCTTTTCCACCCACCACCGGTTTCTCGTGTTGTCTCTCAGGTTCCAGTACGCGAGATGGTGCTGGCGCGGAACTGACAGGCGAGGCCCTGGGGCTAGCGGCTACTCGGCGTCTTTCCCGGCTGCGCGGTCCGCGCCGCCTGCTCGCAGGAGCCCTTCAGCTCCCCGACTTTGAGAGGCGTCTTTCCCAGCCCAACCGCCCAGATGCAGTTTCGCCTCTTCTCCTTTGCGCTCATCATCCTGAACTGTATGGATTACAGCCACTGCCAAGGCAACCGCTGGAAACGCAGTAAGCGAGGTGGGTCGCATCGGCTGGAGGTGCGTGGGGTCAGGGTGGGGGGCGGGTCGCGGCACTGCTCTGGCAAGGGGGCTCAGATGGGCAGGACCTTGCCCTACACCCCAGCGCTTGCGCCCCACGGATCCCACTTTCCGCGCCTCAGAACGCTGCAGAGCACAGTCTTTCGACCGTCAAAAAGCGCGGCCAACGGGAGCGAGGCGCGCAGGGAGGGGAGCGCGCCCGGAGTCCGGTGGCGCTCGGGGTTAAGCTTGCGGTCCCTGCAGTCATTAGCACTTCCCACTCCTGAACTATTTTTTTCTCGTTTACTGTTGCTTTTCTTATCTGGCATCCATTTGTTGTTGGTGCTCTCCTGTCTCTTTGTCTTTCTTTTTTAGTTCTCAATCATCTCTCCTGCAGCTCATCTGTCTTTTCCACCCAAGTGCGCCCCAAATTCTTAGTGCATGGCCTAGCACTGTGCACCTCAGAGGTGTGTGTGTGTGTGTGTGTGTGTGTGTGTGTG
>NW_004567110.1:21277767-21290300 GCF_000260355.1 Condylura cristata
AGAGGAGGGGAGACAGACAGAGGGGAGGGGGAGCGATGGAGAGAGATGCAGAGTGGGTAGGGGGAGGAGGACAACAAGTGGGAGAAAATTATGAAAGTAGGGAGAGGTGGGGGGGATGAGGGTGGGGAAGGTCGAGGTGTGAGGGAGGGTGGAGGGATGGGGGTGAAGGATGAGAGAGTGCAGTAGGGGTATGAGAGACAGAATGAGCTAGGAAGAGGTACCGAGGGGTGGATTTCTAGGAAAAGGACAACATTGATGTCTTTCAGAAACGTAAGACTAGATAAGTATGCTTTACCTAACTTTCTGAATCAAGCAGCAATTTGTGGACAGGTTTTCTGGGGGCATTCCTCCCTTTAGGAATGGTGTTTTGGGAAGCTGTTTGACTTTGTCCTCTCCACCTTCTTCCCTCAGAAGCAGCTATTTGTGTGAGGGATTTCTGTTCTCAATGAAATTCACTTGTGGCTTTTTAACCACTCCCTCCTTTGCCATCATTTGTGTGCGCTGTGGGGAAGGGGAGTGGAAGCCTCCAGAAAGGTTTCAGAGCACTGGAATCCTGCAGATTTAGGGCGTGAATTTCTGTCCCGGAGTTCTGCTGTGGCTGCAGCTAATCCAACTGCTAAGCAAAATTAAGTCTTCTGGGAGGTTTAAACAGAATGTGAGCTCTTTTTCCCATTTCCTCCTCTCCCAGTCTTCCCCCACCCCTAACCCCCATTCCCCATTCCCAGACTTGGAGGGTACACAGCAGCAACTTAGAGCTCCGTCTTTTCCTCTTGCATTTTTGGATTTTTGTATCATTAGGATTTGTCATGAGGTTAATAGATACTGATTTTTCTGGGGTGTAAACTTCTCAATCCATCTGTAATAAGGTTTGTTTACAACCTGTTTTTATGAATCTTTTATGGTCCTACATCAATTTTGGAGAGAGATTTTCATGCCCTAATTTCCATAGGGTTTTTAGATGGTCATTAAGCTATTCTCCGCTACCTGTAGGACTGGAAGTTGGTGTCCTGAGCTCAGAGCTGAGGTGACTGGTGGTGTGAGACTTCTATAGCTTCTGCTTTCCAGTGGACACAATAGATCTGCCAATTTATAAGGATACTCCTTTGTCTCTCATTTTCCACATTTGAAAATGCTAACTTTCAAAAATTATTCTGCATAAAAATAACAGTGAAGGGAACATTTCTTCCCAGAGGCTATGAATGTCTGATATTAGTGTCAATATTGGGAAAGCCCTGCCATCTCTCTCCTCCTCCTCTCTACTGCCTCCTCTCCTCCACCCCAGTGTTTTCTTTCCAGGCATTATTTGGTAAAACAGGCAGTTTTTCCATGACACTATGGTCAAAGTGTTTGGGGAGACTGCTCCCCTAATGCACAGAGGTTGCAGTCTACTTGGTTGAAAAAACTAAACTGCTTAAAATTTGCTAAGTATAGACATAACTACAATCCTCTGCCATGTTCTTGTTTGCTTATTAGATGGTTTACCAATTCAGGGATGTCTTTTTAATCCACAATGCCTATCCTGCTGTTTTCTGGTTGGGGCTGAATCAGGCATATTCCTTCAGTAGAGGAATATGTAAGTGAAGGTGCCATTTGATGGAGAATAACATCACAAGATCCCGTGGCCAGAGGGGATGGCTGTTCACCTTTCTCTGTGATGTCATCTCTAAATTTGGGTCTGTCTTAGGTACCTGAGGCCAGAACTCACTTCTTTCAAAACCACTTTAGACACATCTCTTGCAGTTATCCCAGGTCTCCTCAAGGCTTAGCATTTAGAAGCCCAGTTCAAATGTGTAAGATAGTAACTTTTGCCAAAGAGCCCTACTACTGAATAAAATTCAAATGCTTTTAAGTACATTGATAAGGTTGTAAAAAAAAATTATCAAAGTGTACATGTATGTTTTTCTTTTTTAACAGATGTCCCTTCCCAAATTCCAAGTTTCTGGCTAACGTAACTGCAGTCCTTAAAAGTGACCACACTATCTGTACCAACAAAGGGTGTACTGTGTTTTTAATTAAAAGTGGAACTACTTAAAGGGCTGGCTAGACAGTGTAGGGTGATAGTAGCTTTTCTGCTTTGCAAGGAAGCTTAAGGATTGCATTGTGAGTGTATTGAAATGAATAGAGATCTAACTCAGGTTGTGTGAATTGTCCCTCTTCACAAACTTAAGCTGGTTTTAATTGATCTCATGTCCACTGATTGATCCTACACCAATTGTTGCACATACCAAACAATTGGCTTTCCCAACGGAGATTGATTTAAATTAGTTCCTTGGTGAATGCCTGACTGCTAGCCAAATCATGTCAGCAGAAACAGTTGACAGGACAGAGCCTATTGTGGGACCAACATTTCCCCCTTTCCCTTTCTTTTGCATTGTGGCAGTTAATCACTTTTCTTCCTAGAAAGTAATATTTAGTTTCTTAAAAAAAAAAAAAAAACTGTGGTGGCTAAGATCAGTTATTTTCTTGACTTTGTGCTAGGATGTAGGCAGCGGTGGCACCAGGATTGGTCCGGCTAATGCCTGGGATTTGATTCTTTTTCTTTTTTTCATATTCCATCTGCAAATAATCAAACCTTCACCGTGGAGCATTCTCAGAACTCCTTTGGCATTATGTTTAGTCTGTTCTATGATCTCAGATGCTCTATAATATCATTTTCTTAATGAAATAAAATTCTTGGCAGAGATCAGATAATTTAGTCAGTTAAAATCAATTGCATCCAGTCTGGAGTAGAGAGCAAATATATCATTTAACTGTTTTTTTTTTTTTTAATTTACATCAAGCAGCTACACTTTTTTTTTTTAAAGATTTATTTATTTATGTACACAGAACTGGGGTGCAGGCCAGAGGTGCAGGGGCAGTGAGAGGACTCAACAGAGAAAAAGTGGGGAGCAGAACAGACCGATAGAGGAAGTACATTGCTGAGGGGAGCAGCGGGCTAGACAGGAGAGGTCTGCCACGCCATGTGGGTCAGTTCTCACTGGGGATCGAACTCCATCTTGCATTGAAGCAGCTGCTGCCAGCTTCACAGTGCTGTGCTTTAACCAGTTGCACCACCAGGGAGGGCCCTTAACTCTGTTTTATTTCAAAATATAGGCAGAAGATTGAGACTACGATGTCACCCCTCCCTACTCTGGACAAAACTGGTGTGGGAGGCGATCATAAACAGCAGCACTAGTCACCTAGTGCTTTCTTTACCTTATTGAGAAAAAGGCATAAAAATGCATCTGACCATTACAAATAGGACCTGGCAGCAATAGATTTTTTTAATTAATGACTTAGGCACAAACAATACTGAGAATTAATATCTGTGGCAGACATATGCCAACATTTTGAAAAGCTGATTGACAACTCATGTTTTTGCCTACATGCTAAGAGCCGGTCATAACGCCTTGGCCCACCCTATCCTCCTTCAAAAGCACAGTCATTATTCGCTACTGTTAACCCCTGTGGCCTGTAGCTGTCTAGGGACTTTTTATAATTTACTTCAATGGTGAACTGGTTTATTTGACTGGGGGTGGGGGGTGGAGCCGGAGGGGAGATGACTACAAACCCCAGATGGAATTCAAATGAAATTAATTATTGAAAGGTGGTTCAACAAATCATAACTTTATTATGGTCTTCCAGGATTTTTTGAACTTAATGTGTAGTGACTTAACTTTATATCTCTTTTATTCTGCTGATACACCTTTTCACATTTTAACCAGGGATTTGTGAAAGCTTCTTGATAACTCTTTCAAAGCAGCTGGCTCCCTGATATATAATTGGCATTTCTGGTGGTCTGTTGTTAGGGAATATGGATGATAATATTTCCTGTTCTAGCCCCTTTCAGACTGAAGCACATTTCTCTTTCCTCTATAACACTGTATTTCCTAAGATTAGGTTTGACTTTTACCATGAAACTGAAGTAGTTATCAAAAATAGTGTGGTGTGTTTCTGGCAAGTGAGGTTGGTAAAAAAACAAATATTTTCTCAAATATTGTAGGGCTAAACTAATTTTAAAATATTTTTTTTCAAATTGAATGAACAGATTTGGAGATGCTTGGTTTTACGTGTACTTTTAATGATAGCTCATTTCTCATGGTATTCTTTTAAAATACAAAATGGCACATGGAACATATTAAACTACATGTAAATGAAAAAACTTCAAACTACATTTTGCATGCTTTTTTTAAAGTTCCAGAGTATTTCAGGAAAAAAGCTTATGTGATGTTTAAGTTTGCAATATAAACATGTTCTTTTGTGCTCTGTTGTTAATGTGCTGCTTTTTCTACCAGTGTTTCTGAGTTTTTCTAGCTAGTATCTTACCAGTACCCAGGGGTTAGAAAGTTGCATTCCCCAACCCACATCTTATTATGCTACTGAAATTTGGAAGTGATTCAGACTAGGTGATGTTCCCTCAGGCCTCCATTTAATTCTGGCTTTTTTTTTTTATCTGCTTATAAATCCAGCTTGGGTAGGATCCAATATTTGCAGAAATCACAAGTTGGAAATGACATTTCTAATTCCTTAATGCAAAACCACCTCTTGATTTATTCAGAGACTAACTGCCCAGTTTATGGATTTTTCAGGCTACTTTTTACTTCTTCCCTCCCAATGACGGTTTTAAACCACCCTCCCTCCCTCCCTAGGTCCCCCTCCCACTTAGGCATTGTTAACCCTTCCAAGTCCAGAAAATAGAGTAGTGACAAACCAGGCAATACAATTGACTGCTAAAAGGGGGTATTGTGCTCTGGAATGAACATAAAATGTTAAATTTCTCATTTCCTTCCAAATGTCATAATGGTCAATATTTTTTCCCAATCAAGAACTGATCATTAGTAAACTGTGTTGCAGGTCCATATTGATAAATGTTCATGTTTAGTTGGAATAAATATGAAAGGTGCTAATTAATGCTGAAGGTATCTATAATTGCTTAAGGTATAGATATACATAAATATGTAAGTATGTATAATGTGTGTGCAAAAGCAGATATGTACAGGTGTGTGGCTATGGGTTGAGAGTGGGTGGGGAATGGCATGACCCTGGAAGATCAGATTTTCATGATTAAAAAGATCTTCCTTCTGTTTCCTTGTTCTTCCTTCTCTGACAGGATGACAAGATACAACAGGGGAGGGGTGGGAAGAGAGGGAGGGGTGAGGATAATGTGTTTTGTTCTTGGTAAAGCCACTTCTACCTCTTTTTCTCTCCTCCTGGACTCTATTCTGTATCAGTCACCCTGTTGTTAAGCATGCTGCTCTCTCCCTACTTTTGCAATTCTTAATTTCTTTCCTCCTTACATGACTTTCCAAACTTTCCTTTTCCTTCTATCTTCCTGTTCTCTCACTTAATAATCCTGTTTCCTTCACTCTTAGTCCGTTACAGACTAGCTTCTGTGCCCCTCTTCTTGACGGGGCCTCACGCTTGTCATCCATAGTCAGTGTTCTTCTCACTGCCACTGTTGTCAGGCCGTCCCTTCCTGTTCCTCTGGGGACACTGCATCACTCCTGGCAAGGAATGTTGCTGCTTTTGGCTGGTGACGACATACTGATTTTTACCTCCATCTTCTGCCCATTTCTCCTCTTTGGTCCTCTGATTCACAGTAGTGGAAACTGGTATTCTTTTAAAAATTTATTTCTTAACGAACAACCATATACCAGAGGCATTTTGCGGGGGTGGAGTGGGGAATGGGATCAAAAATGGGGGTGGGGGAATGGGGAGGGAAGTGCACGGGATTATGGTGATGGCACACAGGTGACTTGGTGATGGGAAACCCGCGGGGATTACAATTGAGAGGGGGGAAAAATGTACAAAATGATGTAAAAATAAACTGTTGTAAGAAATAAATCTTTTTTATTTTATATCATTGTTCTCCCTTCAAGTATAGTCCCTATAGTTCTCCCCCCACCACAGCACCTGTGAGCCATCACCACAGTCCTTTGTGCTCTTCCTCTTAGCTCCGCTTTGACTTTTCTCATTCCCCCTGCCTGTTTGCCTCAAATCTATGGTCACCTTGCAAATTTTGTTCCCTTGGGGGATTTTACTAAAGACCAATCTTCAACTATTATATCCAGAGTCCTTTAATTCTAGCCTTAACTTTTTTTTTTTTTGAACTTCTAATTATTACCCGTGGTTTTCCGAACTACTGCCATATAATAACTCTTTTAGGCACCCTCCCAGGCCATAGATAGCTCATTTCACCTGCTCTCAATTTTCCTCTTCTGAGCTCTTTCCTGCGTGTGTTCTGTCTTCCTCCTTTGTATTCTTGGGGGCGTTAGGTGTTAAGGCTTATAGTTTCTCTATAATCTTTGACTTTATTTGCTGCTTTGGTCAGTTTAGTCAGTCTTAGTCTACTTAGGAATGTTTCTATCCAGCCATCTTTTCTGTCCCCAGGTAGTTCCTAGCTCCACCCTCATTGGCTCTGCATCTCCCAGCATGCACTTCTTCAGTCCCCTAATCTTTGCAGTGATCCACATTGAATTTTTCTGAACCACAGATCCAACCATGTTACTTTTCTGCTAATAAACCTTAAGCCTTCCAGGTCTCTATATTAACTACAGAATAAACACCAGGAACTTTCATGTCCCATCTGAGTTTCCACCATCTGACCACAGCCTGTTTCCAAACTTCCACCGCCACGAAAGCACGGCACACTTAAGCGACACCAGGTTACTTCATTGCCAGGCACAACACGTGTTGAGCCTGTGGCAGTGCCCAGCTAAAGTATCACTGCCTCTGTGAAGCCTTCCTGGAATTTTCCAACTTTCTGCCTAAAGCCAAAAGTAACTAGTCCCACAGTTTTCTTGGCGTTTTTTATACTGCATTTAAATAACCCAATTTCCCCCTTTATTATAATTTTGTCGTATGTCTTTTTACCTCACTAAGTTTCTCTAGCGCTGTACTTTTGCCTTTATATTTTAGAAATCAGGTCATAGAGGACATCTGTCTTCCATAAATTGTGGGTTAACAAAAACTCACTGGCTGTGAGATTTCTTGTCCTTAAAATAATTGTGGTGAATTCAGGAGAAATGGTTGAAGTTTGAGTGAATAACTAGATAGGTGGTGTGATCTCGTTGCTTACTATTCTTTAGAATTTAAAGACATTAACTTGGAGAAGCATATCCTGCCCAGCCCTCATTCTGAAGTCTCTTCTGTTATCTTAAGAATTTCACAGAATATGCTAGTCACTAGAAATGGTTTGAATACCCACCTACTTGTGTATTATTTGAAAGAGTATTCTGAGTGGTAGGTGATTTGAAGACAGGGTGTGGGAAACCCTGGGGGTGGGGGGGTTGATAACTTGTATTAAAAGCACATATGTTGAGACAGAGGCCATAAGACATTTTCATCACAGACTTTTGGCCCATATGAATAATCATTTAGAGGAAAATAAAGTGTTATTTATCTTCTTAAAGGGTATTTTATTAATAACAAAGATAAGCTAGTGCAAGAAAATATTTGATCTGTGCTATTATGTTTGTGGGTTTAGTATAATAAATAGGCATGAAGACATACTTAGAAGAGACACAGGTGTAGTTACATATTTTTGAACAAGGTCTTCCAGAGGTATTACCAGACTACATAGGTTTTTGTTTTGTTTCGTGCCTTCTGAAAGAGCATTGACATTTCACTGCTTTCTGAAGGAGGTGGGACTGGTTTGATTTATAAGGAAGGTGAACTGCTTGTTGAAATGTGTGATTTTAAAAATTAATAGTTAAGTGGAAGAGAACTAGAACCCAACCTTCCTGAATCCTCTGGCTTTTCCTGTCCACAGTATACCTGCAACATTAACATTTCTTTTAAAGAGGAGTGGCATCACCTTTGAGTCCTTTGAACTAAACATTTATTAATCCCTAGAACTTCCTACAATTCACAGCAAGTATGGTAACTGGTATTCCAAAAGTAAATAATAAGTAGATACTGAGGAATTGGAGTAATTGTGGTATAAGCCAATAACTGATCTGGTAAAAAGAAATTGCTCACTTCTGTTGCCAAGATTGTGATTGTTATTTTTGTATATGAATTATAGGAACTTTTTAATTCTGGTATTCCAGAAGGCAAAACAAATGCATGTGTGTTTCTTGGTGTGCATACATGTGTGTGTCAAAATGTACTTTGTAGGTGAGTATATATGAACTTTATGCACAGATACAAATATCATAATGCCCCATACTATCAGAATAACCAGGTAAGGTTGGAGAAAAATTATTAAATTTTGTTTTTCTAGAAAAACTAATCATTGGTCACTTTACCACTTATTGCTTGGGGAAAACTTACAATTTACTTAAAATCTTTGAATTTTTATTATCTGTTGAAGAGTATGAAAAGCACTTATTAATCAGGGTTCAACTTGTGTGGCATATTTCTTTTGAACGGGGTGTCTTAACATGGGGCCCAGAGGTGGGTGAATCTCTGAAATGAGAAGCAAAATCTTTTCAGTCTCTTTGGGGATATACAGATAGAATCTGGAGCTTTCTCTTCAGATACTAAGCTGGACTATTTCCTTCAACAGATTAAGAAGAAGTATTAGAGATAGGAGCTAGACCTTTTTAATTAGCATGATACCAAATGGCTTCCGTTGTCTATTGACACCTTTTCCAAAAGTTTATCTGCCTTGTCTGGGTTTTCTGTCATGTATATACTTCAAAATTATGCGGACACATTGGCAGCACTTTTTCAAAAGGTATTTTCATAAATAATTACTGTCAATAATCCTTTAATTCTCTCCAGTCCCCTGAAAGGCTAATACAAATACAGACTAAGCACATAGGATAGAGGATTTTGTTAAAACTTCTCATATGGTCTAATTTTTATCTCAGGAACAAAAACAGCCAATCGCGAGCTTTAGAAATTGTTGTTGCAATTTTTCGCAGATGACTTGAGGGGCTGGGTTTGATATGACTTAATTGCTTCAAACTGCCTGATCAGAGCACAGGCCTGACAGAGCCAGGTTCTATATACCATTCCTTCTACCAAATGGGTTTCTGTTAGGTGCGCTGTCTGCACGCTTGGGCACTTTTCTACTGGGATGGCTTTGGTCTCACCTATGGCTGCAAACAATCTGCCCACCAGTCATTGGGTAATTAAAACGCGTGGACCAATAGAGGGCGCACTTTGCATTCTTTTCCTTGGGCTTTGTTCTCTGGTCTTCTGTTGGATGCGTGCTACATAGCTTTTTTGCTGTTGGTTCAGGTGGCAAACCTGCTTGGCTCTCCCACTATGATGATTGCTGTGATCATCGTGATGGCTTCACAAAAGGAAGGGGAAAATAAATGAATAAAGAGAACTTACAGTTTTACTGGAGAATGTCTAGTTTGGGTATGTAATCTAATCTCCTCAGTTTTAATGTCTCCCAGACAGATATAAAACTAGAGATTGTGTCAGTCTGGAGATAAGAGTCTAGCTTTTATAACCAATTTGTAAAGCATTAATATTTTAAAAAAGGAATATTTTCCCAAAAAATGCATGCCTAAAAAATTTTAGCAAATGGTAAAATTTGGAGTAGCCCTGGAGACTCCGAATGAATACTTTCAAATTGTTTATCAGTATCTTTAATCTTTATGATGAGTCATTTCTTCCAGTGAATCTCACATTGCAGCCCTTTGAGAAAGGTGAAAATTGTCTGATCCTATTTTGAAAACTCAAATTTAGTTACAAAAGGTTTTCTTTTTCCCCCACCCCCTCCAGTGCAATAAAAGTCTGATATAGAATTCAAAAATTCTCCAGCCCCTTCTTTTGGCAAACTTACATGCTGTGTTTGAATGCGTCTCATAGTTGGAATCTGGATTTTAGCATTGAGGGATTTTTGCTGTATCATTATTAACCTCATACTTAGGTTATTGGCTATTACACTGTCTTTACTTTTTTTTCCCTCAAGATGAAGTTTTGGTTTAGTGGTATAGTGGAGTTAATATTTCTATGACCAGGTGACATATCTGTGCCATTCACACTGGAAAAAAATAGCCTTTGAGAGAACTATATGTTGCTCTCAACTCTTTACACTGTGGAGCAGAAACGGTCTTAGAGAGCTTGGCGCCACATGAGAACCCTCCTGGCAGCCCATTACATTGAGAATTGCACCTGTGTGGGGCACCCAGGTATAAATTAAGGTTGTGCTAATCTACTTGCCATGTCCTCTGGGTAGTTCCTGTGGATGGAAGAACACTTAGTTTACACACGAGTGCTAATTTTTGACACTTGCTTCTTGGTAATGATTCAGAGGCTCATTTTCTCTGGAAGTGTGTAAGAGTGAGGTTATAAGAACTGTGAGGGAGCCGTGAGTGTTAGTTCTGAACTTTTCTAAGTAGATATGAGGAGGTGGCAAAGGACAGCTGTAAGGCTGGAAGACTAAAATGAGCAAATTATCTTGAAGTTTTCTGTTTATCCAAGGATTGGGATATTTGCCTAATGCTTTGAGAGAAAAAAAATTTTTTGTCCTATCTGTAGCCTCTTGTGTGGTGAAGAATTCCACGTGACTGTCCTCCCACCAGCTTCATGGTGTAGAGAAACTTGTTAGGGTCAGAAGACTAAATAATTTAGAAAACCAAATGTTGCTTGATAGTGGACAGCTGTGGTTCCCAGACGTGTGATTAGTGGGCTGAGGTTAGTTTGTTGTGGATTTGGGGAAGCCTTTCCCATCACTCCTGGTGGCCAGTAAGTCAAGCAAAATTTAATGTGACTTTTGACTGAAAACTCTCAATTTTGAAAGATTTCTTTGTTCCCTTCTTTTTTTTAATATTTATTTATTTATTCGTACAGAACTGGGGTACAGGCCAGAGATGCGGAGGGTGAGAGGATTCACCAGAGACAGAGCAGAAAGCAGAACAGGCAGATGTAGGAAGTACACTGCTGAGGGGAGCAGCGGGCGGGTCAGGAGAGGTCTGCCATGCCATGTGGATCTCCTCCGGGGCAGGCAGGAATCGAACTCATGCGGTAGTGGCTTTAGCTTCTTAGTGCAGTGCTTTAACCCGCTGCGCCACCAGGGAGGGCCCTGTTCCCTTCTTTAAATAAAATCCTTAAAATTGATCTAAGGTGTTGAAATTTCCCTCTGAAAATTGATTATCCAAAATTATAAACTTGAGGCAATTGTTACCTTATGAGAAATAAAAATAATTAGTTCTTTGGAGCTATTAGGAGTGCTCTCAATATGATTTTGATTTGAAAGTGAATACTAACTGTGCAAAAACTTTGGAAAACTTTCAGTAGTCACCTTATTGTTGAATTCCAAGTGAAAGGTTTGAAGAAATGAGAAAGGCTGGACCTAAAGAGGGGAAGAGGGACAGTCCCTTATAAGACTGAGGTCTGTCATGTGGAAAAAGATGTGAATTATTTTATTCTTTACAATTAAGGTGAGATAAAGGAAGTTACAGGGTGGAATAGTGCAGCTTTTATTTAGGAAACTAACTATTCATGGAAGAGGCCGTTTCTAAGTGCCCTGAAGTTTTGGAATTGCCCCAGATGATCTGAGATTGGGGTAACCTCACACAACCTCTGCCTTCCTAATTTTATCCCATACTTTTTTTTTTTTTATAGCTGAGGCTCTATAAAATGTTTCTTTTCAATTATAGAAATTTGATTACTAGGAAGCAGAGCTTCTATAGGAAAAGCAAGCAATATTCTCAACTCTTCGCCTTTGCCAGTTTTCAGAGTAAGGAGTTTGATGCACATTCAACTGACTGGCAGGCTGCTGGCAAGCTGATTAAAATACTCTGTGAGGTCACGCTGTCAGGTGGAGGGAACTCATCTTCCACTTGCCGAACCTTCTGAAATCCTGAATTCTTATTAGACATGTCCTGATAACACAAAACATTAACAGCTTCAGAGGAGCTCCTGAGTGAATAAGTTGGCATCAGCCTGGTGTAATCTGAGGCTCTTTGGGTAGAAAAGCAGTGCTTGTGCTACTTCAAAACTCTGGAAGGGTTAAAAAGCAGAGGAAGGAAAATATTTGGGGAGATCAACAGGAGGTTGTAGAATACCAGTAACATCACCTGAGAAGGATTAACATTTCCCCAATGCTTGACCCAATGGCGTCAACCACTTAGAAAGTGCTCTTCAAGCCCATTGATGGTTAGTTTTATGCTGTACAGTCTTTAACTTGCAGGCATATGAAGAAAGGGTCTAGAGATTACATGTCTTTACTGGATAAGTGGCAGTAAAGTTGTAAAAAATTAACATGCCTCGCTAAATATTAGTTGCAGCTGGCTCTTCCGGGCCTTGCGGAAATCTTTTCTTCATCTATTTAGCTTAGTACATGGCTACTCATCAAGTTACTATCAGTGTAGCAGCATTGAAAGCTATTTATAATACATTTGCTTAATGAAGTCGAAACGTAAATTCACGCAATTACCTATGGGGAGAGTTAAATTAGAAAGTATGTTAGAAATTTTGAAGGTAAACATGTTTGGTATATGGCTCAAAAGACACAGCTGTTGCTGGAGAAATAAAATGCTGTAGAAGTGAACCTTCTACAGGCACCTTCACAGTGTTTTTAAGAGAATCAAACGTACCTAGGAATGTGAGAAGCTGGCTATATTAAAAGTTGGAGAATCATAACTGGT
>NW_004567110.1:21290505-21463361 GCF_000260355.1 Condylura cristata
GGTCACCTCCTTGGCCAGGGATTGAACTGGTGCTGCAGTGGCTGCGGTAACTTCACAGTGCTGTGCTTTGACCCATTGCACCACCAAGGAGGACTTGCCTGGCTGCTTTTACTAATGATTCTTGAGAATTTTTACCCTTCAACTTTTGTTTTTAGGAAAACAAATGAGCTGGGGCCATTAATTAGGGCTGGTAGTTCATGGCCACTTTCTTTCATTTGGGTTTGAATGTTATTTTGGTAATAAGCTCCCATACCTGTTTATACATTTCGGTGTCTTCTCTTGGAAGCAAAACGTATAGACATTTGTGGCACTGTGTTTATATGAGTAATTAGTTTAAATAAAAAGCCACTGAGGTTTTTTTAATTAATATTACCCCAACATCTGTCCACTGATGAAAATTTGGAGAACAACACATTGACAAAAACCTACTAATGACCTTTCTACTCAGTGATAACATTGATTTTGATCATTTTAGATGTTTCCTCTTGTATATAAATATATCTTTTAAGAACAACACATTATAAGCACTTAACAATTGCTTAATAAATAATTAACATAATGCCTGCATCATAAGTTTTTGTTCAACATGAAATTTTAAAACCCATTTCCTTATTGTTGCACTGTTAAGTATTTCACTATTAAGATTTCAGAGTTAATAATCCTGTGAACATCTTTCCCTTGTCTTTTCTTTCCTTAAGGATGACTTGCAGCACTAATTTACTGCAATTATCACATTTATTGAGTACTTAACTCTGTGCCAAGCAGGCTCCATTCCATCTTACTCATTCCTCAGATGACTTTGTGAGGCAGGTTCTGTTTTCCTCCTGATTATACAGATGAAGGATCTGAGACCCAGGAGCGTAAATATCTTGCCCCAGGGCACAGAACTGGTCAGGGGTGGAGCTCTGACTCCATTCTGATTCAGTCTGCTCTTTTCAGGCGCTCATCTTCTTACCGGCTGCTCTTCAGAGTAGTGTACTTACTGCCTCTTCTCTGTAGGTGGAAAACAGTATGCCTGTTGCCTTGACTCATTTATAATGTCTTTTGAACCATCCTATTGGAATTCCTATTGAGAACAGCAAGAACTATGTCCCCCATCCCCAGCAAACTCACTACTGAAATGGAGACAAACATACTCTCCCTTTTTTTCTTGACTCCATTAACATTCAGTAAGCTGAATGTTAGACCTTTATTCAGATTTTTTCTCAGCAATAGCTATTAAATAATAGATATTTTGACCCCACTCGAGTTCATTTTGAGTCCCTCTTTTTCTAAGTTTCTTGCCATTTTATAGACGAGTTTCACTATCTTCCTCAGTAGCTGCCTAGCTCATCTTTCTGCGATCTGTTTTCCACAGGCAATTGAATTATTGTTTATAAAACAAAATTCAGAACCTGATCTTGACATTTCTTTAGTTCAGTGACTTGAGGGTCTTATGCTTAAATGGAACAAGTCTGGCACTGCATGGCAGGTGTATAGAGCTGGTACTGCATGATGTCACTTAGACATGGAATCTAAAACAAACAAACAAAGGCAAATTCAAATAAATAAGAGTAGAAAAGGGGTTTCCAGGGCTTGGGAGAGGAGGGAGATGGGAGGTGGGGGTGCTGGACAAAGGGTGTAAACTTTTAGTAACTTATAAATAAGGTCTGAGTAGCTCATAGGTAACATGACAGGTGCCATTAGCACTTCATTATTTTTGACTAAAGGGGACTGGACGACAGACTGGGGGTTGGGGATGGAGGCTGAGAGGAACGAAGGAAGCAGAAGATCAAAAGGGACAGAGGAAGAGAATTAGTCACTATTTGGACCAGAGAGTCAACCAACTCAACATAAAAAGTTTTACTAAATGATTTCAAAAGTTTTTTTTCTCTCTCTTTTTAGATTTATTTATTTATGCATACAGAACAGAGGTGCAGGGGAGGTGAGAGGATTCACCAGAGACAGAGTGGAGAGCAGAAGGCAGACTGAGGAAGTACACTGCTGAGGGGAACTGCGGGGCGGGTGGGTCAGGAGAGGCCTGCTGCGCCATGTGGGTCAGCTCCGGGCTGGATGGAACTCTCCTGAAGCAGCTGTGGCTCACTTGCAGTGCTATTGCGCCACCAGGGAGGGCCCCCTCCCCCAAAGCCCTTTAACAAAATTTATACTTCTATAAATGCTTCCATTTCCTTATTACTTGGGGGATACGCTAATCAGCTAATTCTGAAATCAGTTCTGAAATTTATGAAATTTGCCATTTGGGCACAATGTTAGCTATCTCTCATCTTCTGATTTTGTTGTGAGGTTTAAATAAGGATTCTGCCCAGACCTTGGAGCAGTGCTGCTGCCATGCAAGCATGCAGTTAGCTGCTCTAGTGCTTCGCCCACTTGCTTACTCTATGCAAGTGTCCTCTTGCTCATCTATTTTTCAACACCAGACCTCTAATATCTGTAATCACCATTCATGAGTTTGAAAGATTTCCTGAAATATCTTTTTAAAAGTCATTCGAACCCAACAACACTTTAAGCTATTTCTAAACTATCTAGGAATTAGAGAAAAAGTAAACTTTTATGAAGATGACATCGTTGAGCATGGTGCTAAAGAATTCATCTCTGCTGAAACGTAGGCAAGCTCAGAGAAAAGAACTGATTCTTTTAAATCAGCTGCTTCTGGTGAAAAAGACAAAACGTGAGAACTTAGAGATGCCAGCTATGCTAGTTAAGGTGAAAAATACACCCTTCCAGAAGCAATGAGTTTAGAAACAGGTTAGAAACCAGTTTAATTAGAGCCCTAATTCAGCATCTCTGTTCAACTTGCTAGCTTTCTATATGACCTAATCCTGTGTGATACAGTTTTAGAGGAATAGATCACTGTGAGCATGAATCATATTAGAAATTCTATACTAGCTGTGTATTATCATAGCACTTCTACTTGTTAAAAATTATATATGCAAATCAGTATCTTCACATGTACATTGCTTGGTTTGGTGTAAGTTAGTTAGCAAAGAACTAGGTTGGTAATACTCAAGAGAACACTTGAAGAGACAAACTTAAATTTACTTAACCCTGTTTGTGGTTGCGATTTCATCATTCTTTACACTCAATCAAAATCAAACATTTTGAATCTTTCACAGTTTGGAAATTATAATTACATGTTGTGTCAAGTTAGAGGTCCCGCTGGCAAAGTCAGACGTCTCTGTGGCAAAAATGTTCCTCATGGGGATGCCTGCTGTAAATCAATGCCAGTCAAACGAAACACAATTGAATATCAACATTTCAAAACCATATTTCTATAGAAGGGAAAACACTGAACAATTTAAAAAGCTAATCATTTTATTGAGGTAAAATTGACATGTAAAGAGCTGTCCATATTTCATGTCTATAACCTGATGTGTTTGGGGTTAAGTAGACATCCATGGAACCATAACCACTGGGGTCATAGACCTATCATCACCTCCCAAAGTTTCTCCCACTGGCTTGGTAATATCACCATCTAAGTATTATTAAATGCCAGCTGTTATATATTATTATTTTGTGGTAAGAACACTTAAGATCTGCCCTTTTTGTACATCATAAGTCTACGATGCAGTATTGCTAACTATGTACACTTTGCAAACTGTGTTAGTAATAGATCTATGGAATTTATTTCAAAGAATGTGACTTGAGTTCCTTGATGAAGGGTTTAGTCGAAAATGCTGACTTAAGAGGCAGGAGTTGAGTTTCTTTTCTTTTTCTCTTTTTTTTAAAATTTATTTGTGCATACAGAACTGGGGTACAGGCCAGAGGCTCAGGGGCAGTGAGAGGCTTCACCAGAGACAGAGTGGGGAACAGAACAGGCAGATCTACGAAGTACACTGCTGAGGGGAGCAGCGGGTGGGCCAGGAGAGGTCTGTCACACCATGTGGTCACCTGGGGGGGGGGGCAGGCAGGAATCAAACTCATGCGGAAGTGACTTTAGCTTCTCAGTGCTGTGCTTTAACCTGTTGCACCACCAGGGAGGGCCGGGAGTTGAGTTTCTTATAGATGGCCACCAGCTTTCTTCATGGCTATAATCTGAATCATTCCAGGCCCTTTGTTAAAAGAATACATTTGGGACATGGTATTATTTCCCCTCTTCTCTAGGACGGTCTCCCTGTCTGTCTGCATTTACTGGGATGGTGTGCACAGCTACTCTGATCAGCAGCATCATTTGTCCTTTCAAAATCACAGCCTAGAACCTGGATCCCTCTTAAAACATTCATGCATTTTCTCTGCACATTGTTATTTTATTGATGCTGTTTTTTGGTAATAGGTATTTAAATTTTTTTTTTTTTTTTTTTGTAGAACTGGGGCATAGGCCAGAGGGGTGAGAGGATTCACCAGAGACACAGTGGGGAGCAGAACAGGTGGATCTATTAAAATAAACTATTGAGGGGAGCAGTGGGTGAGGCAGGAGAGGTCTGCTGCACCATGTGTGTCAGCTCCCTGGTTGCGAAGGGAACTCAGGCCATGGCAGTGATACTGCTGAGATTTAACTCCTAGGGCCACCAGGGAGGAAAGCCCACAATTGGTAGTAGTATTTTTAAAATATTATTTATTTATCATCTTTTAGTTCCTACATTTTCTGTGCATGCAAAAAGCTATGAGCGCTGAAGTAAACTAAAAATTGTATAAACAGCTGTATTTTTAATACAAAAAGTAGAACAAATAGAACAAGAGTATGAACCTTGCCTCTTCTGAAGAAGAGTCCTGAGAGTGATTAAAACATAACATGAAGCCTGAATGAGCACATCAAGTACTGACCCTTCTGTAGAAAACTTGGTGAAGGGAAAAGTCTCAGTCTCCTACGCAAGTGAATGTGGGAATTTGTATGTGACATTGTTTCTACAAGTGGTGGGTAAAACACGAAATGAAAACAGATTTCTCTGCTACATAGTCTTGATTTCTACCTTCTGAAGAGGTCACATTGAATTTGGTGACTGCTGTGACTTGTAGATGATTTTATAGTGACTGGCCTCCCAGCTTAATATTTAGATGAGCTTAAGAAAAACATCAAATCTCAGTTTTTATTCTCTCCCTTAACATTTCAGTGATTTTTTTCTATAGCCCAATGTGTTATTGGCGGGGGTTAGGGGTTCCTGGGGCTGAGAAGCTGGGCTCCTCGCTGAAACCCCCGCAGCGGCCTGAGCTCTCGCAACACATCCTTACAAGTGGTTTTGATTTTCTGGTGTAAGAGGGCTCTTCACTTCTTGATGCATTTGTGGTATGTTGCTGTAGCCATCACTGTAATTAACCCCCCAGGAAGAAACCAGAAGGTTCAAGTAAGTCGAAAGGGAGCCCAGGAAAACTGTTCCCTGCCCCCTACTCCCTGGTGGAGAACCTTCTGTCTATGGAGATGTAGGTAACTGGTAACTTTCCTCCTGCTCTTACAGACTATGGTGCGCTGCCTTAAAAAACAAACAAACAAACAAACAAAAACACAAAAAACCAGGGCCCTCCCTGGCAGCTCAACGGGTTAAAGCGCAGCACTAAGAATCGAAAGCCACTTCCGCATGAGTTCGATCCCTGCCTGCCCCGGAGGAGATCCACATAGCGTGGCAGACCTCTCCTGACCCGCCCGCTGCTCCTCCCCTCAGCAGTGTACTTCGTTGATCTGCCTGTTCTGCCTCCCGCTCTGTCTCTGGTGAATCCTCTCACTGCCCCTGCAACGTTGGCTTGTACCCCAGTTCTGTATGAATAAATAAATAAATCTTAAAATAAAACACAAAGCTGGTATGTGGTGAGATGATGGCAGATTATTTAGTCCAGCAGGTCCTGGTTAAACCTTCCCAGGTTTTCCCTGGAGACTATTTAATTTACTCAGGCTTTCAACTTATTTCTTCATTTTGTTCGTTCCAAATGGGGTTTTATTAACACTATTTTGCCTCCTTTTGTGACTTCTAT
The DNA here is from genome assembly GCF_000260355.1 of Condylura cristata. Classification (NCBI taxonomy): domain Eukaryota; kingdom Metazoa; phylum Chordata; class Mammalia; order Eulipotyphla; family Talpidae; genus Condylura; species Condylura cristata. The sequence continues at coordinate 21,296,407 of NW_004567110.1, forward strand.
TTTTTTCCACTGTTAGTTTTGATAAGCTAGGAATAACAAAAAATATGGTAAGACAGTAAAATCCACATCCACATAAGATTTGTTTGCTGTATTTTCTTCATCGGTCTCTACAGGCCCACTTTTGTTGCTTACTTTTAATAAGCAATTCTAGCTATTTAGTACAGTCCTATGAAACAAGAGATCTGTTATGCAGGAGACTTAATCTTGTACAAACTCTTTAAAAGTAAGCATTATTATAATCAACTTTCTATCTCAAGTCAAAATCTTAGGAAAGCTAATGTTCCAGCACTGAAGTATGTATAAGTAAAAAGGAACTGGTTTTCATTGGAAGGCTTTTTTTTTTTTTCTTGGGCAGAAATTTTATTTGAAAATGCGATAGCTATAAAACAAATCTATTCTGGAAACACAAGTGGCTTGGAGGGTGCTGGGGTTTCCCAGTGTTGACTAACGAGTGGAAAGAGGAGTGGTGAGTGGTCTGGTGGCATTTATTTCTGAGATTATGGAATTATGTACAAGATAGGAAATATTTTTTTAATTTTATAATTCCCAGTTTGGGGTAAAACAAAAAGGGATGGAAAGAGCTTGTTGTGTGTTTTGTAAACATTAGGGGTTTAAATGTTTAATTAGGGGCTAACACAGTTAAGACTAAGCTATTTGTAGCTCCAGAGAATGAGTCATTTTGGAAAGCCAAGGTTCCAGGTGGATGAAAATAATTATAAATGGTGGAACTCAGAAAAATGGTGCATTTCTTTGTTAATATTAATTTTTCTGTTACTAAATTTTTGGTAATGTCACTGTTTCTTGTTGTTTCTCATTTTAACTTCATACGATTATGCAGCCTAGTGTAGGGGCACAAGTTGATGTTTCTAGGTAAGATCCACATTCCTTCCTGGTGGTCCTGGAATTTCTTTCTGAAAGTCCCTTCTGCATTTTCTTTAAACTTGGGGCTTAAAAAGAGGAGAAAGAAGGCCCTACCTGGTGGTGCAGAGGGTTATAGCACAGCACTAAGAAGCTAAAGCCACTTCACATGAGTTCGATCCTCGCCTGCCCCGGAGGTGACCACATGGCGTGGCAGACCTCTCCTGGCCCGCCCGCTGCTCCCCTCAGCAGTGTACTTCGTCGATCTGCCTGTTCTGCTCCCCGCTCTGTCTCTGGTGAATCCTCTCTCTGGCCTGTACCCCAGGTCTGTATACATAAATAAATAAACCTTTTTTAAAAAATAAGAGGGGAAAGATGGTTAGAGGGTGGCACCCTTTGTGCCTTTGACAACTTGTCAGCCAAGTTCCCCATCTGATGTACAGGTATTAATAGTAACCTTCCTCCTTCTGGTAATTGTGAGGGTTACAGAGCACAATTGACAGTGCCTAACATAATGCCTAGCACACAGTGAGGGCAAGTTTCTGTTAACATTCATTTTCAGCAGCATTATTTAGCAAATCTACAAACTCAGACCTCTTGTATATCAATATTTTCTCTTTATACTAAAGAAAATTCTTCATGGGGATAAATCCAATCATTTTTCCTGTTACTCTGGGTAAACACTGTATCTCTTCACTTGTATCCTCTGCCTTACTATTTTATCAAGCTGTTCACTGAGAGGCAGCTTAGTGCCCAGATGTTTTGAAGAACACGTGGTAAAGTATGCAAAAACTTCATCATTCTCAGAAGATGGCATTTCTGCTGATAGGATGTGAGGCTGCCAATGTCTCGGCATTCCCTTAACATCCCTGGCCTTCTGATAGAGGAGGAATTAAAAAGTTCAATTTAAATATTTATAATAGGATTGAAAATGGTTGAATAGTGTTCTGGTAAATGATTACTTTTTACATTTATTTATAATATTTCGTATATCGGGTTATGCCCAAAGGTTATATTAAGTAACACTGAAAAGCAGGAAAGCTTTGAAAAATGACCACTTGCTCCCCTGGGGATTCAGTTCTATTGGGCAATTGCTGGCAAGGGAAAGGTGTCTAACTGCTGAGTCCTGCTGGACACTCACGCTTCTGGTTGGTCACTACTTAATGCCACTACCCCTGCAGCTTCTGGCCCTCACATGGCTTTCCCTTTCTCCATCTTTTTACTTTTCTTGACCTGTTTCTCCCTCAGCAGTTGGTATCCATTGCTGTCCTTGGGAGTGACTAGGACTCTTTTTTCTCTTCCATGTATGTCTCCTGGCTGGTCAAACTTAGTGTTTGTCTGGCAACTCAAATGGCTTTTATTTCTAGCACACTATAATGGGGATTGTGTTCAGAGAGATAGTTCCATGGGAGTAGTTCAGTTCTTGTCCATTTCATGTGTAATTTGGCAGGATGGTCTTACTGCACCCAGCCAGACTTGAATCAAGGACTGGAAACAAGACTCTCTGAGCCCCATGGAAGTGTTCATAGGGGGTTTTGCAGATTCTTTCCTCAAGATGCCCTATTCGAGCAGAGAGAAATTGATGCAATCAGAGATCAAACTGATCCTGACCATCTTCATTATTAGTTGTAGTTCTCCTTCTACATCACATTTTCATATTTTAGTGGTTTTGTCTACCCCTGAATAGACAATTTTCTTGCTTCCTAGTCTTTTGCATAGTCTAAAAGAAGTTCTTGTTCAGTGTTTCATGGTGCATGTGATATGAGAGAAATCCATAATTGTTCTTGATTTGGACATTTCACGACGCAATCAACCTTCAGATATTATAATCCAAGATAAATGATAGCACATTTTATCTTTGCATTTGTGAAATCTTATTATACTGTTCTGCAAATGTATAAACGTTTTCTTTTCATATGGCCTTAGGCCTAAATTACAGCTGCTCGTTAACAAATGGTTTCCATTCTCTGAGACGTGTGCGGCCGAGCCTGCTCTCGGCAGCTCTGTTTGGGGTAGGGGTCACTTAGCATGGAATTCTACCTGTCTTGGCTTTTTGCCTTTGCACGGTAAAAGGCACTTCGTAGCTTATTAGTACTTGCTTATGTGAACTTGAGAAACAGGGATTCTCCTCTTCAGTAGACAAAGATGGCAAAGTAGGAAGGAGAGATTTAAAATGTAGCTGTGTTTTATATTACACAGTTTAATTTCAACCATATATTTATATCTGTCTCCTGAAGTGCAGACTCTGGCAATCTGTCTCCTGAAGTGCAGACTCTGGCAATCTGAGTGGAGTAAGCAGTTAGCAAATTGTTCTCATGTTTTTCCCTCCAATTCACTTAGGTGGGCGGAAAAAAAGTCTTTTACTGTTTAAGATGTGTGTATATCAGTGTAACATATACAGACGAGATGGCTATCTCTTCATGTCTAGAAAGGTGAATATAATTCAACAAAGCTTGTGTTGCAGCTGCTTGTGGAACAGACATTCCCCTCCTCACCCCGCCATCTTCCCTCCACACCTGAAAAAGTTGGAGTCCTTGTGAGTTTTTGTATTTGTGAAAGAAAGACTTCTGTGTCATTTTGAATGCCTCAAGTTCATCGTAAAATGAGAAAGGGACTAATGTACTGAGAGTGTTTGGATTTTGAAGCTAGGTGTCTATTGTATGGATTTTGTCATCAAGAGAAACTTTTGTGCTGGAAATTAAGTTTACCTTTTAACATCTTTTTGAGGAATTAGGAAAACAGATAAGTAGAGTTACTTCTTAACCTCTAAAATAAAAAAAAAAATTCTTTCTTAATCACTCCTAAATAGTCAGAGATTTCTTTCAGAACTATAGAATCAGTGCCATTCATGCCTGCTCTAAACCCCCTTCAGAATTGTAGCATCGTTATTGGGGCATATCAGCTCTTTACGAGATAAGGATTCACTGAACAAAGGTCGCTTGAGTTCCTACTGGAGGGGATCAGACTTCGTACTAGAAGTGGATATTATTTATAAAACAGTAAAATCATTGCTTTTCCCCTTAAAATTATTTTAGTAGAAAACTGAACATTTTTTTTTTCTTCTTTAAAGTGCTATTGATTGCAACTGAAATGGAACTCTACTCATGTGATGCCTTTTAGAACTCCTGGTCATTAAAGCAATGTTTTGTGCCAGTGACATTCATTTCCCCTCCCTCTGGAGCATCTTGGCCCTGAGGCTTTTCCCCTTGCCCCTGCTTGGGTAGCCCTGGCCTGGCTGCAGATTTTTACATTCCTTTGCTCCTTGACTGGTTATCACAATTAAAAGTTCAGTCAAGTTGTCATGGGTATCTCTTTAATTTCCTTCAAATTAAACGTGGAATGTGAGAATGTTGGCGCGCTTCAGGGAGTGAGGTGCTAAGATTGTCTTTGGGATTTTTTTTTTTAAGCTACTACTTTTTCTCAACATGTGTTGGCACCAAGTATAAGCAAATTAAAATACTGTTTTCCTGAGCAATGTAGCAAAAAGGGTATTACAATGTTTTTGACACAACTTGAAAAATTTGTTTTCTTTTGTTCCTTACTCTAGGAACCAAATATTATTTGATATTATCACAGAAACTAAATAGATGGAAAGTGATTCTCACCTTACAGAATAAGAACATCCCTCTTCCCTGCAAGGTGGTCTCTTGAGAGTTGCCAGTGCTTTTAAAGCATTCTTAGTGGGTTTAGAGCAGGAAGCTCCGGGCGAGCCTTAGGAACACAGAAGTGAAGTGACAATCTTTCGAAGTTCTGTCATGGGATAGGTCTGACTCCCAACAAGGCCTGTGATCCCTCAGCTTTTCGCCTTGTGCTGTTCTGAGTCCATCAGCTTTATGCTTCCTTCATCTGGTCCCCATCATTGCAGCTTATCCTGCACCTCAGTAACCATCACCTCCACTCCTTTCTTCCCTGCGCTGTTCCCCACTTGTCACTTACTTTCCCTGGGAGCCAGGCACATGCCATGTCCCTGACACAGTGGCTTCCATTTCTTTGGTGATGACTTCTTCCACCTTCTGCCTTTTGCGAATTCATGATCACCAGTGTGGAGCTGCAATGAAATCTGATGACAGACAATAACTTGTGGAGGCCCCTTCTTTATTTGTTCCATATTTCATTGGAAAAGGATAAGCTGCTACTTACACTCTGTCCCTTTCGTGGCCGTCATTTATGGCCTTTGTACACTCTGTCCCTTTCGTGGCCATCATTTATGGCCTTTGTTAATTAAGTCTCATTCCTTGTAGTCTACTGCATTCTTTCTGCGGTATTCCCCAGGTTACCACCATCTCCAGACAATCAGGACTCTTTCACCATCCTCAGTGAGCTTCTTCATCTTGGGTCAAAGACTTTTCTTTTTTTAAAGATTTATTTATTTATGCATACAGAATCGAGGTGTATGCTAGAGGTGTGGGGTGGTGAGAGGATTTACCAGAGACAGAATGGGGAGCAAAAAGTACACTGCTGAGGGGAATAGCAGGTGAGACAGAAGAGGGGTCTGTTGCACATGTGGGTCACCTCCAGGGCCGGGATCGAACTCTTGCTGAAGTGGCTGCGTCTAGCTTCCTAGTGCTGCACTTTAACCTGTTGTGCCACCAGGAAGGGCCCAACAGGTTTTTCTAAACAGCACCGACAAGCACCATGTTGGGCAACCATGAAAACTTGTTCTTGATTTCATTTTTTCAATTTTGAATTGAAGTGACTGAATGTTAAGGACTTCCAGATTCCCAATTCTCAAAATTGTCATTGAATGCAGTTTATATGGTTCAGCCTTTCTTACCCTCTCTTAATAGGGTGGGATGGGATCATCTGCCCTACCCTGTGTCTCCTGGGGCTTCACATCATGGATTATCCCTTCTTTTTCCACCACGCTAATTCTCCCTCTCCTGCTACCAGGTGGTTTAGGATAATTATTTTGGAAATAGTGGATAAATAGTATACATTTTTTTCCTTTTTACTGTACCCAAGGCCCTTTGCACTGTCAATGGCAGGTGACCAGACCTAGAACCAATCAGAGACATTCTGACCTGGTGACAAATTTTAGTCTCTTTGCCCAGTGACATATGACAGCAGCACTCTGCTCCCGTGGGTTTTCTTTCTGTCTAAAATGCCTCTATTTCCCACTACCTTCTATCTGCTATTCAAAGTCTGGCCCATAGTATCCAGTTCACGTGCCTTTAGTGATCACCCAGTTCAAGAAATTAGTTGATGAAAGCAGAGCTGGTGTACAGGTCAGAGGGACAGGGGTAGTGAGAGGCTTCACCAGAGACAGAGTGGGGAGCAGAACAGGCAGATTAACACTGCTGAGGGGAGCAGAGGGCCAGGCCAGGAGTTCTGCCACGCCATGTGGTCACCTCTGGGGCAGGCGGGGATCGAACTCATGCTGAAGTGGCTTTAGCTTGTCAGTGCTGGCTTTGACCCCCTGCGCCACCAGGGAGGGCCCTGTGCAGGTGTTTTAATACCTGTGACAACCCTCTGACTGGACCCTTTTCAAGGATGTCAGTCATGGCTTTTGTTTTCCTATTCCTCAGAGCCTTCTGGCAACAGGTGCTCTGTTACATATTTGGTTCCTCTTGTTGATACTCTCTGGCCACCAATGATGGAAGCTGGCTGTGCCTGTTGCCGTAGCTGTCACGGGCAGGCTTTTCAGGTCCATGAAAGGGGTGGTGGCTGTGTGGGCAGGTGTTGAAGGCTGGAGGGTGAGCTCTGGTCGCTGCAGTACCCAGCTCTATTTGCCATTTTGAAAGGCAGCTTATGATACATCTATTCTCAGCATTTATTTGTCTCTTAAACACATAGACAACACAAATTGTTCTTGCACTGTAGGCACTAAAGATGAACTGCCTGAAGCTGCGTTCTGCTTTGTCCCTTGGTGACTGAGTGACCTTGGGCAAGATACATAACCTCACTCTGCTTCATTTTCACCTTCTATAGAATTGGAATAACAGTCCTTCATAAGGTTTTTATAAATATTAAAGCAGCTGGTACATGTGAAGCATATTGAAACAGTATGACATCGAGTCCATTCTCAAATGCTGCTAATTAGCGTTATTATTAAGCAATGAGGAATTGCTGGAGAAAATGGGGTGATATTAAAACTTGTAATTTCTCAATTACTTACCAGATGACGATCTGCTGTGAATTTTATACATGAGGACACGAACAATTAAGATTTAGAAACTTTGAAAATAGGGAGCATAGTGAAAGAGAGAATGAAGGCAGCCGTCAGGGGAAATGATGAAATCTAGTCTCAGTTTTATTGTCATATACACAAGGGGGCCAATCACTGACTTAATTACTCAAACCATTCAAGAACATGGGTGATCATTTGCGTGGGACCTCGTACCCACTGAACAAAGCATATATCACATACTTCTCAGGAGCTGGCGATATGCATATGAAAATGCATGGTCTTTGTTTTGGGATGCTCAGACTTGTAGCATAAACATGAACAAACGCTTAATACTCGTTGACAAGGGCTATTGATACACGTTCATATGAAGTGCCACAGGCTTTTTGTCTGGGAGAGAGGCAGGGGTGAGCTCTTGACAGAGGTGGGGGTCAGAGGAGCTGAATAGTCAAACAGGGTTAGATTTTAAGAGAAGGGTCCAGAACACAATTTTGCTGCAGCAAAATTTTAGCACATTTTAACACTGTGAAATGGAGTTCTTTTTCTTTGCTTTCCTAAGGTCTGTGAGGACAGCCCGGAGTCAATGGCAGTAGCGGTTTTCTTGGTATGAAGGGAATGCTAATAGGGCTGAATGTTTTCTTAAACAAAATGATTTGGATTAATACAAACGCTTTTGAAAATGTTGCTTTATTTGTACTTGGAAGCCAGTAGGAAGATTCACAGGATGTCTTTGTAATACATTCACAAAATCAAGAAAAATGTTTCTATTGACATTAGCAAAGCACATGAGGTCTCTGTAGTTCCTAAACCTGAAAATCTTGAGACTGACCTGGGGCACACATCAGCGTTTAAACATCCAGACCCTGGTTCAGGGAAACAGACTTCTGCAGGGAAGCATGGACTCTGTGACCAGGAATTGAGGAAGTTTAAGATCTGGGGAGAAAGCGACCCTTGTCCTAAGCTTTGTAAGCTGCCACTAATGTCCTACTGAAGCTAAGTAGGAAGGATCACCAAAGGTTTGACTTTTATTTGTCTGAGACCTTGTCTATCTGAGGAAGCAGCTGCAAAATAACAATATAACTCAGAAAAGGTATTTAGAGTTCTAAAGTTCTGTTGCTACTGCTAACTACTCAGGAATCACTTGGTCCTTTGTCCCCATCATATTTTCCTGGAAAAGGTTAGTCTTCTGTCCCCAATTTTTTCCCCACCCCCTACTGAGTTTTGGTGACAACTTAAAAGGTATTTAAGCAAGTTTTGATGTAAAACACGTATTTGTTATGATGGAGTTAGGAAGCCATATAACCCTTAGGGGCAAAAGTGAGTAATCTCAGTGAAAAGATGAGGGGGAAAAAACTTAGTTTCTGTGGAGGAGTCTCCTTGGTCATATGAAATTTTCACAGACGAGGTATTCTATGTCCACACTGTGTTTTCTAGACCTTTAATCAGGGTCTGGTCTGATTTTCACACAGCTTTGGCCATAGTCTGCTCATAGCAAATCAGTTTTTATTTTGATTCTATCATGGTCCCAATGGCTTCTTAGCTGGGCTGTTGCTGCTGTTATCTTAAATCCTACATGGAATGGAAATGCAGATGTTAAGTTTTTTTTACTATATGAGAATTTTCAGTCAAACCACAAATAGAGACTGTATATGTCCCCTGTATTTTTCCTTTTGTTTCTGCTGAAGTACTTTGAAACAAATTTTGGGTGTTTTATCTTTATCATACTTCATTACTTATTGATAAAATATATGTTTTGATAGCCTTGATCCTATATTCATACTAAACAAAATTGATAATAATTCATTATTCATGCTGTCACAACCACATTTCTCAGATTGTTTCAAAAATGGCTTTTTAAAGTTTGTTTATTGGAACTCTGATCCTAGTTTGGAGAAAGAACAATTTTTAGGGTGATACTAAAGACATACTTAAAGAACACTTTATTCCTGATGTAATTAGAATGAGTTGGGTGGGGGGGGGCGGTCCATAGCCTCATGGGATTTCTTAAGTATTTTGTGGAAGGAACTAATACTTTCTCTCAATTTTCTGTCCTTAAGGAGTGCTATGATCTATCCCCTGAGAATGAGTGATCCAATACACTCTTTAAACAATGCAAACCACAGTTTCTGGTTTAATGCGAGATTGCTTTTCACATTGCATTCCACCGTCAGTGCAGATACAGTGATTTCATGTTCTAAAGTTAGTCCTGCAATTACCATTTTGATTGCTCTTAGAAAAATGCACACAAAGAAGACAGTGACTCAGCAAAGGGTGTTGCCAGTGGACTGTAGATTTTAGCTTTCCAGTTGTGATAGAACTGTATAAGGGATGTACAACTTGGTTTTACATTTTTCTGCTCTTTATGCCTTCTTGCCACAAACCACCCTGTCACCAAGTACACCAGTCTCCCTTTCCACATTTTTTTATTTTTTTTATTTAAAGCTTGAGAAGAGTCCAGAAAACACAGTATACAGGTGAATTGTCACACTCTGTAGAAGAGCTTCTTGGTAAAAAGCAAGCTATATGTTCCCTTGTGTTGACAACTATTTAGAAGGTCATATTTAAAGAGAATAATTCAGAGTATGAAAGAGGTCTGGGACCTCCGTGGTGGTGTAACAGGTTAGAGCACAGCACTATGAAACTGTCCAAAGCCAAACTCCCTAGTGGGAGTTTGAACTCCCGCTAGGGAGCTGACCCAAAGCAGACCTCTCTTGACTTGCCCACTGCTCCCCTCAGCAGTGGATTTCAGTGGATCTGCCTGTTCTGCTCCCTACTCTGCCTTTGGTGAATCCTCTCACCCCCTGCACCTCTGGCCTGTGCCCCAGTTCCATATGCATAAATAAATAAATAAATCTTTTTTTAAAAAAGGTCTAATTTTGAACACCAATAGATGTTAATATGGTACCTCAGTCCATGAGGTAAGTGAATGTTTTCATCTATGAAGGAATATTCACTGTTGATAAGACATGCTTGAAGGGCATACCTGTCCTGTGAGAGAGGTTCATCTTGGGGCATGGAGAAGATTAATGGTTTGGGGGGAGAAATTTGGAATTGGGCAGATCAACTTGAAAGTTTGTAGTAATCTGGCCCAAGTTACTGAACATCTGAACTACGGTAGGGGCATCAGGGTAACATGAAAAGATGCTAGAAAGATTTAGAAATAGCTTCTTAACTTGGTGACTAACTAGATGTGGGGAATGAGAGAATGTGGTGACCAAGGATTCATGCCAAGGTATAAAATAAAAGATACTTATGTGCATATGAAAAGAGAGCTGAAAGTTGTTAGGGTGAGGTGGACTTTTTAAGCAAGTGTTATTTAAATATCTTTATATTAAGTCCCAGACATCCAAGGGGGGAATATTCACTAAATATATAGAACATGTGGTCAGAATGCAGAGCAGAAATAGGAATTGTTTTGGAGAAAAGTCACTCACTAGCTTCTGTACAATTTATTCTCATATACCATAATTTGCATTGATTCCAGTAATAAAAAGTTAAGAGTATGTACCCCAAAATTCATCATTCATTAGGAGTGAAGATGACTGAGTAGGTTCTCAGTGGGATGGACTCTGTGAGAAAGCATGTTATTATTTAGACTTATGTCAAAATTCGGGAGAACCAACAAGGATATCTAAAATATCCTTTTTTTGTTTTTTTTAAGAAAAATTCTAATTTTAAAATAGACAGGTATGCATGATGTTTTTGCTGAAACTATTGACTGTAGGCAGGAACCTGGTGAGAATAAATGTGTTTGATCTGTGTGCCTGTGCTCCAGCCATGGTGCCTGGGTGAAGGTACATCCTGCACAAGCTGTGAGCTGTGTGGGTGACAGTCTCCTTTGGTTCTTGCTCTTCTGTTCTCTGCTAATCTAAGTCACCACTGTAGTTGAGTTATGTTTTATGAGCAGTGTGCAGGCAATCTTACTTTATTCTATCACCCTTTTTCTGCTCTACCTTTCTGATTGTGCCAGGGGTACAGGAACCTTATCATTCTCTCTAAAGGACTACAGATAACCTTGGCAGTTTGATGTGTTCCCTGTTTCAAGATCATGGTCCCTCCACCCCCTTTTTCATTAACAGATAGAGGGAGCAGTCCTCCCTGGTGGTGCAGGGCTCAAGTCTCCGCACTATGAATCAGTCCACAGCCATTGCAGCAGAAGTTTGATTCCCAGCCAGGGAGCTGACTCATGCGGCACAGCAGACCTCTCCTGTCTCGCCCACTGCTCCCCTCAGCAGTGTGTTTCAGTCAATCCTCCTGCTCTGCTCCCCACTTTATCTCTAGTGAATCCTCTCACCCCCTCACCCCAACATCTTTGGTCAAAACCCAGTTCTTGAATAGATAAATAAAGTAAATATTTAAAAAAAGAAAAAAAAGGGGGGGGGATAATGGAACAAAGTCTGCTAACCAAAGATTCCATCTCTAGTATTGCCACTCTCAGTAAATACTGTTTTTACATTTTCATTTATGGTTGATCTTAATATTTCAGTGTGCAAAATTACAGTCTTGTACTCTGATCTAAGTCACTTCTCATTATTCTCACCCCAGTAACACTTACTGTTTACACTCCTCTTTTCTGAAGTGGCATCTTATAAACATGAAAGGTTTGGTCCTTTCTTTAAAAAGGATTGACAGTCTGTGTATTTTTCAAAGTGCATGGGATGCATAGTGTTTTTAATAATCAGTAATAAACATTACAATTTGATTTTTTAAGTTGGTAGCATAATAAGGCCATTTAGTTATACCACAAGAAAGGAACATTTGTAATGGACTCCATCTGTTCACTCTTACAACTTCCTGAGTGGAGTGTTCTGCGCCGTGTAATGGTGATCCATTAGTGATGCAAGATCTTTGGTATCTTTTAAGTACTCTCCTTATAGCCATTATTTGAAGAAAGATTAATCTGGTGGTAGGTTCAAGCCTATAACACCATGACTTATAAATAGACTGGTTCATGTTATGCTTGTTCCAGTTTAAAAATGTGACTTACATGCATATCCTTTGAGATACAAGATTAATTTGACAATGGAATTGGTTGATTCTGAAAGAACTCAATAAATGGGGGACATTAATTCTTCAGTAGCATAAACTGTCATCTTGAGTCTCAAGAATGTGTTGACACATTGGTATAATCACCAGTAGCAAAACAGTGGCCAATTCTCCAGGGAACCCATACCATGATTTCAAAGAATGTTAGATACCATTGGTGAAATGTATTCTACTTTTAAGCTGTATCTTGAGAAGAAGGAAAGCTACAGAGTTGACAGAAATGTATAAAAGAGAACCATTTCATAGCAAGGAATGACTTTCCTTGCTACCTTCTTGAAAACATGTCTTCCTTAGATTTCTCTCTGACTTGCTGTCACTAATGTGGATGTGAGTCCCTCTGGACTCCTGTGGGGCCCTGGACACACTGTATCATGGCCATTTCCATGTCATACTGGCTTTATTTTATGTGTATCTAAAATGAGCAGACATATTTAATCCAACAGAGGAATGACTCAAGGACCATGGTTCTACTTGCAGTCAAATCTTCCAGTTAGTTCTGGGCATCACATGCATCCATTTATGGATTTCTTTCCTTGTTTAGACACTACTCAAAGTCTGTGACTCATGAAGCCTTTTGAGGGTGCCTCACATGGCCACTACTCATAACAGTGCAGGTAGCAGGCAGAGCCAAAGACTCTTCTGAAACTTCTCAAGTTGTCAGCCTGCAAGGTTCAGAGCCACGCTGGCCTCCGTGCAGAGGTGGGGATGCTGGCACGCTCTCCACCTGCAAGCTCTACTGGGTAAATAGTACTTGGGTCTCTCCACAGAGTCTCCAGCCAGCTCATGCACTTATGCTTTCTTCCCCTTCTAATTTCTGAAACTGAAACCCAGTGCTCATGCACTGATACTTTCTTCCCCTTCTAATTTCTGAAACTGAAATCCACTCCATAGGTCTCACCAGCATCACTGCCTGTCTTGTTTTTTGATCTGTCCTAGGACACTCCCTCTTAAAAGTCTCCTTTTGGTCTCAGGCAAAACTGACAAGGGGAAAGTCTCATTCTGCTGAACATATTTAAGCTTCAGCTAGAGGACTTCAGATAACTCTGTTAGATGGATGTCTGTATTCCTCACTGGATTCTGAACTCTTGTTTTTTACAAAGGGCTGGAACTATCTTTATCTTGGCCCTTGACACTTAAACACAATGTTAAAGAAGTCAAAGTTAATGGAGGAAGAATTCTTGCAGTAATCTTGTTTAGGCTTAATAGTTTTCACAACTCATTTCAAGCTGGAATAATATTAAAGGTATCCTCCACTTCTCATCCATTAAAGAATATTTGATAGGTATCCATACTTACTGCTTAAGCTCTTCTTTCAGATTTCTGTTACGGGGAAAAAATGGTATATCTTTCATTTCTCTTGAGTTATCATTGTTCTTGGAACACTATGACGAATATTGTCTTGCAGTTTTCCTCCTCTTTTAGATTTGGAATATTTCAGAATAGCATGGTGTGTTAATTTTGTATGTTCACAGGAATTCCCTTGAAAAAAAATATTGCTTTAAGTATTGTCACATTATTTAAATTGGTAAGTCACCAACATGCTTGCCACTAGCAATAGATAGCACGTGATCTGTAATCCTCATGGCAGTCCTTAAAAGAAACATTTGCAAAAACTTTGTAAAGGACCAAAGAGTAAATATTTTCAGCTTTGCAGGTCATGTATCACCTTAGCAATTCCTCAATTGGGAAAAAATTGGGTCTGAGATGTTATGAAAGGTGCCCCAAATCACCTTGCTAGTAAGTACCAGCCCAGGATTTGAACTGACTCTCCTCTGCCATGATTAACAAGAAAAAAGAAGAAATGTTAATAGTAAACCTGTTTTTTCCTCTTCCTGTTTACTCCTTGAGGAGTGTTGATTGCCTGCAAGACACGGTCTTGTGTGGTTGCTGTGGAGGTGACACGGGCCCAGGCATAGGACTCTACAGTTTAGAGGAGATGGATCTGAGTGATGTCATTATGAGTAATGGCAGGAGAACATGGTCTCCAGAGGACAAAGCTAAGTATCATTTTGTTACCAGGAAGACACTGACACTAGAGAACATGGGTTACAGTGAACATTAGTTTCCTTAGATTCAGACAGACACATCCAGCCAGAAACATACAGCATATTCGAGCTCAGGAACCCATATAGAGGCTTGCTTTATGACATTTCAGGAACACAAGCAAATTCCAAAGAGGAGAAGATGGAGGTGGATACTGCCTGCAGGGCATTGTCCTTGACTCAAATTCTGCATATAGAGAACTCTGTTCAGCTTTGTTGGGGAAGAATTAGTAGAAGACCTTACATAGTGTTAAGTGAGTAGATCTTACCATTCTCCCCTCTTCCCCAGAAGCAAAAACCTGGGCTGGGATAATGTGTCCTCTCTATTCCTGCTCCATATAGAATAATTGCTTTCTTGGAGTTTACAGTGAAGCCCAATCACTCTGTTGGAGAAGGTAACATCTTTGACAGAGAAGGAAGCATTTGCACAGTCCTTGAATGATTCTCACTTGGAGATGATGGGGTGGGGAGCAGGATAAACTAGTAAAAGTGATTATCAAGAGGTCAATAGATCAGTCATTAGGTCACAGAGCTAGGGTGACCAAATGTCCCAATGTGCCTGAAGCCTCTGTAAGTCTCCCTTCCTTGGAAACTGGATCTCCCTTCCTGGGAAACTGGATGGTCAGTTTCTTGAATGCCAGCTAGGCATTTAATTTGTTGGATGGTAAAATATATAGGATGGATCTGTGATTATGGCTGGTCAAAATTGTCCCACACTGGACTTCTTGAGAAGTTTGCTCTGTTTCTGTCTCTGTCTTTCTATATGCCTACTTACTTCTTCAGACAAGTCACAAGGCTAGAAACATGGCCTAGAACTATCAGTAGACATTGGAGACCACTGAAAGTGTTGGAGCAGTTGAAGATTATATTGAATCTTGGTATACAAAATAAAGATGTAGAAATAAGCATGTGGATTAGTGAATATAAAACCAGATGACAATGTATTAGGATGAAGTCCTAAAATAATGCAATATCCCTTTTTATTGTTCCCATTAGCATCTGAATAGTACTTAGAATTCATTCCCCAAACTGCCTCCATCCCAATCTGCCCATTCTATTGCATAGTGGTTTGCATGATGTGATACTGGTATTAACTATTGCTACAGTAGTAATCATATAATTGCAGTATATGTCATACAAGTCAACACATTGTATGTCTTAAACTTACACAATGTTACATGTTAATTATATATTAATAAAAAAAGAACCCAATACACAGTAGTGACGGAATGAATTGGACTCATGGATTGTCTGAAATTTTTAAATGCAAGTTCTCTTGTATTTTCCCAGATAAAAAATGCTTTTGTAATGAAGGATACATTTCCAGTAAGTTCTTTGAAATTGTTAATCAAGAATTGTTTTCATTACCAGACTGTATTGAAAGTTCTTCCTACGTGTGGTAATTTTACCAGACTGGCTAGATTGGTAATTCATTTGGTAAAACCCATTGGGTAAAGTTTATATGGTGATTTCTTGTTGACACTGAACTACTATAAACTGGATAAACCAGATGAAGAATTTACTCATCGAAACATCTACACAGTATCTTTCATTCAGCAAATATTTCTTAATTAACCAGCTGGACAATTTTCTCTATTGGGAAATTGAACAGGAAATGCATTATGGTTGGGTATAATCGGTCTTTTAAGTAATAAGCCTTATTTTCTAAGAAATATCAGTGGTTGTTCTCATAGTTTACTCAGAAGTTCCAAGAAATACAGAAGTGATGTAGAGATTTGGTTTCTTAGAAAAAGTGGGAGTGTTTTTACAAATCTACCTGATGGCAATTGCTAAAATTTTTAATAGGTAGTTATTATGTTAATTGCTTGAAATGGACTGGTTGATTATATTTTAATTGAAATAATTTCAGAATTATAGAAGTGTTGAGTGTGTATAAATCTTATATCCCATTTACCTAGATATCTCAAATATTAATCTCATATTAATACTTAGTACTAAATAGTAGTTAGAATTGAATGCTTGCTATTTATTGCCCCATCTTTTATTATTTTTTTTAAAGATCTATTTATTTGTGCATACAGAACTGGGGTACAGGCCAGAGGCTCAGGGGCAGCGAGAGGCTTCACCAGAGACAGAGTGGGGAGCAGAACAGGCAGATCGACGAAGTACACTGCTGAGGGGAGCAGCGGGCGGGTCAGGAGAGGTCTGCCACGCCATGTGGTCACCTCCGGTACAGATGGGAACTGAACTTATGCAAAAGCGGCTTTAGATTCTCAGTGCTGTGCTTTAACCCGCTGCGCCACCAGGGAAGGCCTATTACCCCATCTTTTTCTATCATATTTTCCTGAAATTTTGTGAGTCAACTAGACATGCTTTTGCAATACACCAATGTATATTTCACACAAACAAAACTTTCTCATTTGTAATCATAGTACATTGATTAAAGTAGTACTTCAATAATACTGTTATCTACTCTATAGAACTTACTCAGATTTGCCCAATTGTCCCACTAGTGTTTTATGTACTAAAAGGTAAAACAAAACAAAATTGTTTCACAGCTAATCATGATCACACATTGTTTTAGTTGTCATGTTTATGTTCTTTTAATCTGGACAAGTTCTTCTGCCTCTGCCTGTTATAACCCTGACATTCATGAAGAGTGTCAGTTATTCTGTATAATATTCCTCAGCTTGAGTTTGTCTGATGTTTCCTCATAATTAGATTGAAATTCTGCATTTTTGCCAGCGTGATGACAGAATTGACATTGTGTTCTTTTCCTTGCATCCTATCAGGAAGCACATGATACTGGTTTGTTCCATTTCTGGCAATGATAATTTTGACCACTAAGAGCGCATCTCTGTAAGATTGCCATATTCCCCTTTGAAATTAATAAGTATCTTCTGGACAATATTTTGATAGTATATAAAGTCTTGCTTCTTTTACACCGTGCACTTACTCAATAGTTGGAGCTAGTTAGTGCCTGAAATTATTATTACTATGTAGATTTCAAAGCAGGGATATTTTAATTTCTCATTTATTCTATACTAGTTGGAATTCTATTGCAAAGAAGAGTTTTATGTTCTCCCTAATTTGCTTATTCATTCAGTCATCTAAAGCATTGTAGATTCTTGGTTAACTGTTTTAATCAGTGTTGTTACTCTGTTGCTCAAATTGTCCTAGATTGGCTACTGGGAGTTCTTTGAATCTGTGGCTTTTTGGATATGTTTCCATCATTCTTTGAAGACTGCTTTCTGGCACAAGGTGTCTTTGCCTGTTTTTGTACTTTCCCTGATCCAGTCTGTGCATTAGCCATTTCTTGAAGGAACTAGGTAGCCATTTCTTGAAGGAACTAGGACTCCTTTAAATAGAGAATGGTATTTAGAAAGCAAAATATGGGTGTTCGGTATGTTCATTGCTATTGTATCATTGCTGTTGTATCACTACTTCCATCTATCTCAATAAATAAAAGTAGGAAATCCATGCATGTATGCTTGTGTGTTTATATACATATATGCACATATATAACCTTTTTGTACAAATTAAAAATCACACATTCATGCAGCCGTGGCTTCCAATTCCAATCTAACCCTGCAGGATTCATTCTAATATTCTGTCTTTCCATACTTTTATTTTCTCTAGCAGTGCGAACCCTAATGGTCATTCAGCTTATTTTTCTATTTGCTTCATTCTAGAATGTGCACAGAATCATTGCAGAAGTCCTTACCTATACTACTGGGAAAAGCTAACCCTGCTAAGAACCAATATGTGTTAGCCATTCTTCTGTAGTATGTATTCAAATACTGCACTTCTGAGTTAGTTTTCCCCTCCCACTTCAGTGTAATTCTGTCAGTCATTTGATTGAATTTGCTTTTCTATTTTGGATTCTTCTCTCCCACCTTTGTTGTTTTTATTTATTTGTTTTTATAGCATGTCAAATATTAGCAAGATTCTAAATGTCAGAGCGCCTGGAGAGAGCTGCACTTTCCACACCATTCCCTTTCCATCTTGCCCTATCTTTCCACTCATCTTACCTGCCGACTGCAGATAACCAGTCTCACAAGGGTCTGGTTTATTCATGTTGTGATTCTTGTTGCACAATGAGCATATTTTCTAATATATTTCAAAGGTCACGTAAATGAGATATTAATTTGTGCTTTGCTAAACAATATATCCTATAACTCATTGCATGTTACTTTAAAGATCTCCTCTCCCTCATTCATTTTTATGGGCACACTGGAGCCTGCTGGTGGGTGAAACAGTCACTTTTGTATGTGTGTGTGTGTGTGTGTGTGTGTGTGTAGGACATTTTAGGTCACTTTCAGTATTTTTCAGAGAAAAACAATGCTGCAAAGAATAATCTTGTGTAACTGTATTTTCAGATTAAACATTTTTATTTCATTGAAGTGCCTAATCCTAGTTTTCCCCAAGTTGGCTTTGATGGAGAGGATTTTAGAATTATGTATGCGTTTCCCACCCTCGGAAATATCCTCAGTGTATAAAATTGTTAAATTCTCCTACTTTTAAACTCAGAAACACACCATATTGGACTATACACCATGAAATTTCAGTAATTTAATTCATGTTTAATGTGTGGTCAAAAGAGCCCTTATGCTTCCTGGCTTTTTATTATCTTAGGTAATCTGAGTAGCTTCTAACGAGAGGGTCTAAAAGAATTTGGGTAACTGGTTTTGTAGCCGTAATTGAGACACAGCTCTGCATAACTCCTTCCATCCACCACTTCCTCCTCCCTGTACAGGATACAGGCCTTCTAGACCACAAGCAGGGCCATGAGCTTTGTGAATTAATAGTTGTTCTTTGCTATCAGCACTTTCTGAAACAATGTGTTTTCTAAACACTTGGCTATCTAATAGCTGTTATCTGTGACTATAAATGTCCTAGTAAATAGAACCATAAATAAATATGTTTATATATATGTGCGTATATATGCGTATGTATAGATTTCCAAATGAAGACCTTTATAGCGTTGCTCTGCAGTCCCCTCCTGTTAACACATTTCTGTTCAAATGTCACCACCTAAAAGAAGGCCAGTCTTAATTTTATTTGTACATCCTTTCTCTTTAAGTGTTTGCATTCTGCTGGTTTCTTAACTTTTAATCTAAAATCAAAGCATATCATTTTAGTTCAGATGCCATGTGTTGTGTTTTATCTGATCCTCATGCACTTGAACTCGAGTTTCCTTGACAAAGACACCGTTGTTTCTACATTGATTGACTTTAACCAGAAGCTGGTGCTTTCTAAGCTGCATTTTCACATGGGCTCTGGAGCAACGTGCCATGCTCCTTGGGGATGCTTAAGTGCTATGACGTTTTTCTCAATTCTGAATTTTCTGTATTTGATTAAAGTGATGTGATTTTATTCCTTGGCAGTAACCATGAAGAGGAGGAGTTCCCACTATTTCTGAAGTGTAAATTAATAAATAGTAAAATGAATTCTAAGGGAGTTTAATCTGCAAACTTGATTGAGCTGTTTTATTCTAAGGAATCTGTCTAATTCTTTTCCTCCCTCTCTCTTTCTCAATTGGGTTATACCTGTAATACACAAATGAATTCTCATTGGGGGAAAAAACAAAACATAAAAACATGTCTTCCATATCCCCTTTCATTATCCTTCTGGATGCAACAACAGTTCTTGTTTTTTTTTTTTTATAACTTTCTCATATTTTCTGTGTTTGTACTGCCACACTTACAAATTCTCGCATGTATTTGGGAACTTGGAGAAGTGTTTCTCCTCTCCAAAGTCAAGAGTGAAGACAAAGAAAATTAGTCCCTAAATTTTGCTTCTACTGAGAGAAAAGTAAGAATAGCTTGATAGCCTGATTGGGATCTATGTAAACAGAGCATTGTCTCTCTCTCTCTCTCCCTCTCTCTCTTTCATGATGATGACATGAGTAATGCATCTAGGAGAAGCTACAGATGGAGCCAGCATGTTTGCAGAGTAGAGGTTAGGGATAATGGTCTTCACAGACCAGAGTGGACTAAGTTGACTAAGGTGATACAGGATGAAGTCTGTCAGCACAGTTAGCTGGAAGATGTGGGAAGACTTGTAGAGGAACTGAAAAGCATAGAGAAGTTGGTTAACTCTTCACCAAGAAATTTCCTTTTGATCATGAAGGGGTTGATATCACTTTTCTTTGTTGAGCTCCTTATATCAGTTTACTTATTGTGTGCTTTGTATACTGGAGAAGGATTTAGTGACAGATGTTTGTTGAGTGAATAAATGAAATACAGTCTGATAAAAGGCTTGAATTTTGAATGTAAAATAACTAAAGAATAGGAGTGGGTGGGGGTGAAAGTTTTCTAGAGGTGAGACTGGTTCTCTTGGTAATACAGATTATGATAGACTTATCAGTAGAGGAGGTGATAGGGTTTTTATTTCATGTTTGGCTAAATCACAGTTTGAGGGAGGGGTGAGGTGGAAGCATGGCACTGTGCAGTTGGTAGTGAGCCCACATTGGTCAGCTGACATGGGATGGAGTGAGAGATGCATTGGAGAGTCAAGATGGGTAGGACTTGGTAACTGGAGGTGGTGAAGGGGTGGGAATCTAGGGTGGGTGTAAAAGTTTTGATCTCTGGGTAGGGCTTCAGGAAAAGCTATTGTTTTCTTCTTAAAAAGAAAAACAAGGAAACTCAGTTGGCATAGACTATATTCTCTGTCTAGAGTGTCGGCAGTGAATGTCTACTAACTATTAGAGGGTTTAGAAAATCAGTTTTTTAGCCAAGTATATTGTCTTCCTGAAGACAATTGGGACCTTGAAAAGAAGGGTAGGCAGCTAGGATTGTCACGTTAGTGACTGGTTAGTCTTACCACCACTAGAACTAGACAAAGAATATAAAGTCTATTTTCAAAGAAAATTGCAATAAAAACATCATATCCAACAAGGGATTACTGCATCTGCCAGTAAATGCTAGTGGCTTGAATGCTAACACGCACCCTACCCAGTGTTTTAGAACGACCTAAGACTATTGTTCTAATCACACTGACTACCAAAAATAAAAGAAACCAAAAAGAAAGGAGGTGATTGTGACCTTACCCTGCTTGATTTGAGTAAAAGTAAAAAAAAAAACAAAAAAAAACCCAAAAATGATTGAATGATAGTGTAAAAGCAGCAGGTCAGTGTGTGACCACAGTGTGTGACATTTTGAGTTGAATTCATTTTCGTAGGCTTGAAAATAATAGAAACTGGGAGGCCCAAGACCAGAAACCTAACAATAAATCTATCATGTTTGTTTTATATACATCTCATATTTATTTTAAAATAATCTCTATTGTGTTGTCGCTGCTAAAATATACCATGTAAGTCAGTTTTCAAATTGATTTTAAACATGAATGCAATAACTGCAGTTTTATGTCTGGTGTGAAGTCTGGTCTCTTAAAGTATGAATTGTTAAAAATAATAGCCAAATTCGTAGAAGATGATGGAGCCATGACATCAGCGGACTGGCACTTTTAGATTCCTGTGTTCAAAACCTTTTTCGCATTTGGTAATGCACACGTTAATTTTTCATGCTTTATATGGATGTTCTATCATGTACCTACCATCTCTCCATTCCTGTTTAAGATGTTGACACATCTTGGCATAAAGGCACAAAGAAACTTAATTTTTATTGAATATGAAACTCCTCAGGCCTGGGTAATGTCTGTTTTTGCTAAGTCTGGAAAGACGTAAGTTTTAGCCAACACTGGAACAGCTTGAGAAACTATTGAAATCATACATGTATTGTTTTAGTCTCTTGTAGGAAAGTACTTCTGTGTGGCCTGGTTTCACTTGATGTGGTCCTAGTTAATCTGGTTGGCTGCTTGAGGTCTCTGTGTTGACCTAAGGGAGGTTTGGGAAATATTGGTTAATATACCACAGTGTGAGAAGGATTTATTACAAATGCCATGTATCATTAATACAGGCATTCCTTCCTTGTAAACCCAATATTTTATATAGGAACGCATCACGATAACTTGGATTATTTCCCTCATTTTTTTCCAGAGTCAAGTAAAAGACCCATAAAAGGGTTCATCATAGAATGAGGTGAGCTGGGTTTCTGCTTTAAAACTCTTGTTTTCTGCCAAGATTTAAGTGAAGTCCCCTTTTAGCAAAGACTTATAAATATGAATTAAGGATATAATTTCATACACATTAAGTAAATAAAACACTATGACGAATAATGCTTTATTTTTTTGTCTACATCAAATAAATTAAGTTTTGTTCAATGGCTAAATGATGCAAGATACTGTAGAATGAGGCTTTAGATTCTAAAGGCTTTTGTTACTTTTCAAATTGGTGGCAATTAGAAAAATCTGGGAATTTGAATATTGTTATAGATAATGAACTGTTGACAGCCCACAAAATATTAACATTCAGCTGTATATTTCTTTCTCTTTGACTTTGTAAGTACTATATAATTGAATCTGTAGTTTGGAATTCTTAATGTAATCCTATAAAATTGAAATTTTCCTAAGTGTCAATAAATCATTCATTAGTAACATTACTAGGAAATAAGCACATCCTTTGTCTTAAAATTTTGTTTTTATCAAAGTTTCACACACACATAATTTAAAGTCAAATGTTTCTTCCAGGCTTCTTCTGAAAACCCACTGTCCTTGTCCTCCTGCCACCTCTCCCAGCTGTCTTGGAATTTAGCATCTCTATGCGGGCATGCTTCCTGGCTTCACCTGTGCTTTTAAGCCTGGGACTTCATCTGTGGAATTTCCTTGTTGGGAAGGAGGTAGCTCATGGTCACCACGAACCTCTCTGCGCTCTCAAGCCCACTTCTCTGCCCTGCTCCTCCACTCTGGATATATTGCAGTTTTGGACAAACAAACAGCAACTGTTCTTCTCATAGTACTACAAGCACGGCTAAGCCACAGGGTGAATCTCTAGCGTATTCCATGCCTTTTCCAGTACCGCTTACTGCTGCTGGTTTTCTGTGGAGGTGGGGTTTCCTCTCTAGATTGCACCTCTGATTCAGTTCTGAACTCCATTCAGTTCTGAACTCCCTTCAGTTTGCCTAAATCTCGGCTTAGTATTAGAGTGCACTGTTTTATTAATTTTATCTTTTGATGAGACTTCTGTCAGAGTCTCTGACCTGATTCAACCTGGGAGTGAGACTGCTTCACCGGTGTCACCTCAGCTTTCCTCTCACCACCACTTGAGGAATTCCTTTTGTCGCTAACTGGTCCCTGAGTCCCTGTTTCCTAGAGTCCATCTTCCACCACCACCTCTCTTTTTGTTTGAGATCCTTCATGTCAGAAAACATCTTTATTCCTTTTCACAGTTCTGTTCTGTATGGCCCTACCCACTTTGTAGAGATTTCTGTAGCTCTGTCCTCATCCGGGGGTTCAGCCTTCAGGTGGCCGGCTTGTATTGCTCCCTGCAGGGGTGCTCATTTCTCCTCTCACACCAGAGGGAATAGTGGAAGGAGGAACGTGAGTTTCTTTAGAAGGGCTGCCTTTTTCCCCTGTCTCTACAGCGTTACTTTCAAAGTGTCTTGATTGCTAATAATTGGTATCTTACTTTTCTTTGTGATTATCAAAGAACTATAGGTGAAGTAGCAGAAATAGATTTTATACAGAACTAATGCCACAGGAGAAAGAAACTGTAGGAGAGAATTAGGTTCAATGCCAAATACAAGGAAAAATGAGGATTTCCATCGAGGATGAGAGGCAAGGATGGGAGGGGGTTTGTGATTGCAAAATAACTAAGAGGTAATATCAAGGGTGAGGAATTCTTACTAACCCTTAAACCATCTGGAAGGATTCTTGCTGAAGACAGAGTGACCAAATTTCAAGAGATGGGGATGAAGAATGTGATCTGATATCAAGGATGTAGGATGAGGAATTTGGTCAGGTATTGAGAGTGATTTGATATCAAGGGTGAAGGATCGTTTCTAAAGTGATTTTGCAGAATTCTTGCTACTACAGTTTAGTCAGGCCCAGCAAGGACAGGGTCAGTGTTGAGACCTGGTGGAAAAGAGGACTCAGAGGAGCTCTATTAAGTTTGATCAAAGGAAATCTTTGTTGTGGTTCCCATTTTTGTATCACATGGGTTTATATAATAGGAAAAAAAATCTCAGTTTTTATTACTTCCCCGAGTGACGTAGAACTAGCACGTAAAATACAATACTGAAGAATGTAACCCACATGCCTATATGATTTGACTTTGTCTAAGAACACTTGTCATTATGTAATTGGAGAGTCTGCTTATGTTGCTGATGGTTAGCAAGCTGATTTAGACTAATCACAGGTGGAATGAAGGACATATTTCTAGAAAGGAAGTATGTAGCACATGGGCAACTTGAAGACTGATAAGAAGTGTAGCTGTAATTTCCTACTTGAGTACACAAGTTCCATTTTTGGCTGTTGCACTTTTGGATGCTAATCTCCACTAGTCAGTAAAAGTCCAATCCAATGGGGAGAAATTTTAGGGCAAATTCTTGAGCTTACCCAAGTGTGCAGAAATACAAAAAAAGCAGATGATTTTATGTTCACATAAGTTTAAGGGTGAAGGCAAAACAGAACAGAAGGAGGATAGAAAATTATAAGCATGTGAAGCTAGGTTTCTAGTTTCTCTTGTGTTACTATAGTGAAGGGACTTTAGGACTCCTGAAGCAGAAAAGGCTTTTAAAATTAAGTAGACACTACTATCTTTGAATAAGTTAAGACAACCCTTTCCTTGATAATCACTCCTGAATATAACAGAATATATTAATGAAGTTGGAGAAGATTGACAAATTCTAAAATGATCAAGATGGGATTCTCTGCCCATAGAGGGAGAAAAAAAGCACTCTGTAGTGACACAAACACTGTGAGGAGATACACTGCCTTCTTTGACAACATTGATGAGATGTATAATTATTTGATAGTAATAAAACTGCCTTATTCCAAGACTTGGTGAGCATTGGGACTAGAAAATATCACCTTACCCAGCTAGTCATAAACTTATGGAACTGATTACTCTAAGAGGAAGTAGGGGTGGAAAATATAAATAACCTCAAAAATGGTTTAACTAAATTTGTGGATGACAGATCCATAATGGCTTATTACAGGGAACTAGGATGTTTTGGGTATACTCCTAACCTTTGAGGTTGACATCAAAGAACAGCCATCCTCCCCACAGCGTGTCCCTTGGTGCCATCATCAGAATCCTGGACAGGAAGGATTGTGAGTCTGATCCAATGTGGCAAGACCCATTAGACTCTGATCTGTGCCAGATTTGTGTGGGTTTTAAATTTAGGGTAAATTCCAATATGAGGGTTGTAAATTTCATTGAATGAAAGCTTGAAACCCTTAACTTTTGTATTTTCTAATATTTAGTCTTTTTTTTTTTTTCTTATACAGTGTACTGTTAAGGCTTCCTTTTCAGCTTTGGGGGAATAGCTCTCTGTTATGTAACCTGAACTAGGACAGAACTTTGTGACCTAGTAATTTCCCATATGGCAGGTTGCATTAGGTCAACTAATTACTCTGGGGAATAAAATTTCTACCCTTTGAATTTCTTTGGCACATCATTCTGCTTGCAATTTGCTGTTTGGGGTTGATAAAATAGGTAGGTTCTACTTCAGTTATGCCTTCTGATTTTTCTGAAAGACACATACATGATTCCTTTTGGAATTGATTTTTGTCTGTGTGGGAGAGGTAGCACAAAGGTAATTTTAGTATCTTCAGGTGCAGAGACTTACTTTCTTTATGAATTTTTTGTGGGGGAGGGTACAGAACATTGATATGAATGCCTTCAAGCATTGTATAGAAATCATGGGGATCTTATTATGTGGATTTTGATTCACTGGATGAGGCCAACATTTTGCCTCCAGGTGATGCTGCTTTGGAAGTCCAAAGACCACATTTTGCACAGCAAGGCTTTCAAGTTTTGCTGGCTCAGGTAGTGTGGTAGTGTGAAAAGCCAATCTTGGTTTCAGCTGTTCCACTAAATATGTTTTTGGAAACTTTAGGGATAATTAAAACAAACTATTTATATAAATAGGACCCAAATTCTGTATGTGGATGCTAAACTAATCTGGAAATTCTTCTCACCTATTCCAAATTCATCCCGTCTCTATCCTTTTCCTTAAGTGTTTCCATTCTGTATTGAAAAACAGGGGACTAAGTGACAGAAATGTTTCTTCTATTAAATTTAAATATATACACACACTCAGTTCTATGTACTTTGTCTAATTACTGGCAATAAAACTCAGTAAAGGGATTTAAGGCTTATGAATGTTCTACTCAGAGGAAATTATAATTAAAGTTATTAAGGCCTTTGGGTTCCAGTGTATATTTTAAGCAAATTAGAATTTGTGTTTTTTAAAGAGACAGTAATTCTTCCTGCCCAGTTATTATTTTTTTTTTTTTCAGGTAAATCACAGATGTAAGTTAAGGATTTAGTTTTCTGTATTTTGCATCTCAAACTCTGAATAACTTAAAGTAAAAACTAAGAAGTGTGGAGAATTCTAAATCCCACCAAATAAAGAAACTGAGGACTGAAATGTTGTGAGAACATGGTCAGTGAGTCCTCCCAGTAGATTACATATATGATAGCCCACAACATATAATATGTTTGTTTAATAACCAAACAGAGCATTCTAAATTGTTCTTACAATCAACTCCCCTCCTGAATTGTTCTATATGGAAAGAGCCATCTTTATATTTTAAGCAAAATTTCTATGTACAATAAATGACTTAAAGTCAATATTTTAGATTTAAGTTATTAGTATTCTACTAATAATATTTTGTCTGTTTACCATCTTCTTTTGCTATTTAAACCAATGCTGTGATGTGCATGGTATAACTATGTATTTGTCCAATTTGTCAAGATGTCTAAAAGTGACGTCACTAGGTTAAAGGAAAAGTTCAATATTGCTAAATTATACTCCAGAAGATTTGTACTAATTTACATTCCCGCCAACAGTATGTGACATGCTCATTTCCTAGATGTTTACTGGCAGATTTTTAATCATCAGTTTCTTAAACCTTAATATGGTGAGGTTGACTCATTTTAATTTGCATTTTTTTGGTCATGGTAAGGTTGAACATATATTTATGTGCATCTTTCCATTTCTTTGTTGGTTATTTCTATTTGTTTAAAGAGTTTGTTTATATCCCCTACTTCCTCTTCTAGGAGAATCTTTATGTTAATTGCAAATATACACTATACCAAAAAGGACCCTTTGTTGTATGTGCTATATTTTTTCTATTTATCATTTTGTCACATTAAGTATTGATTTTTAGTTAAATCTGTTTTTCTTTCATAATTTTTGACTTTGCCACAGAGTCCTTGAGGAGATTCTTTTAATTGCTCTATGAACATAGACTACACTGAACAAACCATTTTACTAGGTGATTATTTTGTATGTAAGAAATTAGGGCACATTTTAAATATGTGTAAAAGATCTTAATACTTGTGCCTATTCTTGTTTTTCATTGATATCACTTAGATATAACATCTGTATTCTTATTTGTCCCTCCTAGGTTCTAACTAAAAAGCTATCCTATCAGGCTTATTAATCCACAGCAGGGAAGTCTGCATTAGTTTGCAAGATGACTTCAACCTCCCAGTTTGTAGGTAAACTGGAGATTAGGAAAAGGATGTCCATGAGCATGAGTTTAGGGGAGGGGTGACCCTTATAGACCTGGCAGCTACTTCTGTGAATAGGGTGGTGACCAGCTAGGAGAGAGAGTGATAAACTGAAATGGAGTGTGCACACATCTGCTCTACAGCTTGAGTTGATGGCTATCAACAGGAAAGTGGGCATTACTGCCTGTTCATTCCAGAAAGACTAAGAAATACAAATTTTCTTGGTGAAATGAATAAATATGTGATTAAAGCAAATTACTTCTGCTGATTACAAAGGGCTCATGGTCATCAGGTGAGAAATTCTGCTTTAGGTCCTTTTTAGCAGAACTGTTCTATATGAACAGTGCCCCTAGCGCTGCAGGGCATAACCATATATAAATGGTGGCCCTAGAAATACTTGTGCACCACAATGATGAACTGACTTTCTCTGAAAGCTGTTTTATTTGTTGCACTCCTTCGCTATTATGTATGCGGGTGCATGTCTACATATTCATGCATGATAGACTATAAGTCTCATCAATGATTCTTGCACTGAGTAGAAACAAGATGCGTTGTGTGAGTTCTTGTCCTCTTTTTCTACACTCCTTATTGAAATATATTCTCAGTACTGTGAATAAAAAAGGAAGTGAAGGGCCCTCCCTGGTGGCGCAGCAGGTTAAAGCACTGCACTAAGAAGCTTAAGCCACTTCTGCATGAGTTCAATCCCTGTCTGCCCCGGAGGAGATCCACATGGCGTGGCAGACCTCTCCTGACCCATCCTCTGCTTCCTTCAGCAGTGTACTTCGTTGATCTGCCTGTTCTGCTCCCCACTCTGTCCCTGGTGAATCCTTTCACCCTCCGCATCTCTGGTCTGTACCCCAGTTCTGTATGAATAAATAAATAAATCTTTAAAAAAAAAAAAAAAGGAAGGAAGTGAACAGTGTGAACAGTAAAGTTCTAGATTCCTGTGGAATTAAATTGGGAGTAATTATTAGAATAGGTCTTGGTAAGGATTTTATACAGGTGTGTACTCCTGGAATTTTTTTACCAGGAGCAGCACAGTGTTGTCCCATTTGAGGTGTTCAGTTTGATCACATGGCCAAGTCTCTCTATCATACAGGCAACTATTCCTCTGGAATTAATAAGTAATGTCCCTCTGGTGATTATTTTCTCCAGTGAACTTTTATCTAATGGTGTTAGGATGATGATGACTCCTGCCTTGAGGAAATGATCTGGATTAAATGATCATATTAACAATGGCTAGATGGTGAATTCAATTATGTGGCCACTGTCATTCAAATGCAGATGTGGGATATCCTACAAGACAAGTGGACTGGGATCTAAAAATAACAATATCAAAGTAGACAAAAAAAAAAAGTGGGGGAGCTATCTAAATTAAATGGCCTGAAGAAACAACCCACAATGGTCCTTGATTTGTGGAAAAACAGAATGTGTTTTGGGATAGCTGAGTAAATTCATATAATCTTGGGACATTATTTTACCCATGTTCAGTTTCCAAGGTCTGACAATAGTAAGATGATTATGTGAGACAATGTCCTTATTCTCACAGTGTGCATGCTGTAGAATTTAGCATGAAATAGTGTAATGTCTGCGATTTACTTAAAATAGTTTACAAAAAAATTGTATATGTATGTATTTCCATGTCTTTGATTCCTTGTGATTGGTGTGTATATAAGTAAATATTTATAAATGTAGGAAAAACAGGGGAAGATAATGAGGCTACTATTGATATGAGTTATACTATTAGGAGACTAATAAACATCAGGATAGGTGTTTGTGATTGTTTTATACTAGAGGTTCTTACGATCTGGTGTCCTAAAGTCTCTTGTAGACTTTGGAGTTTTTAAAGTTCAGTTTCTCCCACCTACTAAAAATCAGACATTTATCTGTTTCCATTAAAATTCTTTTTTTGGGGCCCTCCCTGGTGGTGCAGCAGGTTAAAGCACAGAACTAAGAAGCTAAAGAACATATACTGTGAACACAAACCTATTTCCTTCCAGATTTTAAAAATATACATTTTTAAAAGTCCCTAATAACACTTCTAGGGTGATAGCTTCTCTATTCTTATTAATTCAATTTCTGGTTTATCAACAGTCCTTTCTTGTGACCAAATTAAATATTGAACAGCTTGCTCTGCTGATTTTGCTACTGTCTGAGCAATAAATTGTTAACAGGGTCAGACATACTGAACTTTTCATCCTGGTGTCCTCCAACTCAGTGTATACATGTGTGAACATACCACTTGGTCTTCTTGGCATATCCTCCACTGGCAAAACCCTACTTTAAGCTCAACTCATATTACAACCTATTTCTTAGCTCTTTCAGTATAAATCAGATTTCCCTCCTGTCTACTTCCCAAAGCATTTGGTAGTATGCTACACATACTAATTTGTATAAATTGCTAATTTGTATAAATCAGTATGTATGCTGCTACATTGTTTGAAATACAATTTTAAAACCACAGCCTCTTGAAATACTCCACCAAATGTAGGATAATTTTACCATTAAATACAATTAAAAGTTATAATCCACTGATAAAGTTTATGACTCCCTACTCATGTAAACAGACAAGCAGAAAAAAAAGTGGGGAGAGATGGGGAGAAGTCTCTTCCTAACTCTCTAGAATGCCCACAAATAAATGAAGAAGAAATTATAGTCAGAAATTACCTCTGGGGCCTCCCTAGTGGTGCAGGGGTTAAAGTCGTAGTATGATAAAGCTATCACCAGCCAATACAGCCAGGTAGCTGCAGACTTCTCTTTCCCCCCTTGCTCCCCTCAGCAGTTTATTTCAGTAGATTTGCCTGTTCTGTTCCTCACTCTGCCTCTGGTGAATCCTCTCAATCCCTGAACCTCTGGCCTACACCCCTGTTTTGTATGCATAAATAAATAAAAAAAAATCTTAAAGTCACCTTTGATAACCATCAGATTAATGATTGACGTAGGTAAGAATCATCAATGGATGCTAAAACTAGTGTGTGAAAGCTCAGCGAAGAATAGGATACTTATTTATATAGTTTTTCTTATATCTCCAGAAAAATAACTTTTTAATTACAGAAGGAAAAACCATGACTTCATGGTATAGAAACCTTGCAGACAACATCTTAACCAAAGGAAAAAGTTAACCACCAGTAGTGCAACCAAATTCATGATGTACCTCATAATGCCCATAAGGAAAAGACTAATATTACTTTGTGTGTTATCCCCCAGATGTGGGACCATTCTCACAAAGGAACATTCAGCAGACCAAATGGCCATTCTGCAAATAGCGAATCTATTCTTTTTCAAAATTTCAGGCTCATAAAGGAGGAACTCTTCCAGATTAAAAGAGGTGGAAGAGACATAGCCTAATAATGCAGTGCAGTATTATGACCATGGATGGGATACCTGTCTAGAAAAAAGTAGATATAAAGGTCCTTTTTGGAATAATTGTACATGGTCTGTGAATTAGAAGATAGTATTGTATCCATTTGGTTGATACAGTGTAATGTCTTTCTTTTGGCATACTGACACTGAAGAACTTTGAGAGCATAATGTTCATAACATATATAAAAGTGGTTCAGAAAATCAGTGCATGTGTACGTGTTTTTACATCCATGTAGACCTTGTGTCTGTATATACGTGCACATGCACTTTTTGAGAGTGACCAAGCACTATTTACAGTTTTCCATTAATATATGTGCCTTGCAGAGCAGCATAAATTGTTCTCCAGAAGTGTCTAGAATAGAGGTTTCTCCTTGTCTATTGGGTTGGTCAGTACAGAGCTCCCCCATCAGCGCATCTTTAAAGTCTAGTTTTGATCCTCTGAGTGTGGGTCCCGCCTTTCTAATTACACAGGTGTGCTTGCTGTGTCACTTCAAAGACCCCTTGGCCAGGACAGGATCTGTCTTCAAAGACAATGAGGAGAGTGGCTCATTTGCAGGAAATTGCATGGTTTGGGGTGATGTTTTTTCTTTGAACTTGTCAAATGGATCCCTTTTTAAAAAGTCCTGTATGGCCAAAGTTAAAGACTTACCTTGTATAATTCTTTAACCCCTGCCAGAAGAAACCTATAACTCAGTTTCCCTTATTACCCTTTTTGATTTATTAGCAGTTTTACTTGGAAGTGTTTTTTAGAGGACATCTTAGTTTTGTTGGTTTATGGGGCTTAATATAGTTGTAGTTACGTTAAAGAATTAGTACAGTGCTCTTAGTGACTAACCATCAAAAGGAACTTTGATTATTTTGCTGTAGCTAAAAACAGAGTAAAGGAGTAGTGAGCAAATTACAAGGATGCAGCCTGATTTGAAAGAAACTCCTCACTGTTTTAATTGTGATCTTAATGTAATGTTTTCCCTAAGTGCTTTGCATACATATCTTAAAGGGGGGGAAATGCCTTATGAAATTGGAGGTCAGATCTAGCTCCAACTTTGTCACTGACAGGCTGTATGACTTTGGAAAGGTTTCTTAAACTCTCTGATCTGTTTATTCACTTTGATAAACAGAGATTGAGTAATAAGCACTATTTTCAAAAAGTATGAAAGCCCATAGCCTGCAATTTGTCACGTAACATGTTCCTCAAAGTTCATTTTCTTTGTTTCCCTGATTCTGATGTCCTTGTTTTTTTTTTTTCCACTTCTTTTTGTTCCGAATAGACAGATCTTTCTCAGAATAGATTAGTTAAAGCAATTAGATCACAAATTCTAGCTAAGGTATGGATTTCTGTGAGGTTAGGGCAGCTGCACAGAATGCCAAAACAAACTGCTTATAAATGTTAAATGCAGACAATCGGCTGAAAAATTTCATAATTAAATTCTGTGTAGGTTTGGCAATTTAGTTGTGAATCATTCTGAATTTTCTTATTGTATGTGATATTTTACAAACCGCACCCTATATTGAACATAATACATCTCTCACTTTTCCCTTTGTATCAGTGTATTCCTGAGTACACTATCATAACCCTCAGTTAACTCGATTTTTCCCCTCCTGTCTTCGTTTAAAGAAATTTTAAAACCCACGGAAGCTTCCACACCCGACATATGTGGAATCTTAAATCTGGTTACTTATGACACTGAAACTTCTTGAGGGCTGTATTTACTACATCAGATCATCATCTAGTTTTCTTTCCACTTAGTTAAAATAGTGGAATAAACAGGAGTTAGCAAACTAGTTCCTATTTTGGGAAGCAGGTGGCACAAGTTGGATAGCTGAGGAAGTTATATACGATGGGAATATACATTGAACTGATTCTCCTTCCCCTTTTTAAGATAACAATTTAATTTTAGGATAGGTGGCAAGGAGAGATTTTTCCCACAAGCAATTGCCTAGGTCGGGCATTATGGCACTTTTGTTACAGTCCTTAGGAAGTTTGCAAAACTATTTTGAGGTTGTGTTGGTATAAGAAGTATTTAAATACTTTCTAGAATAAAAATCTGGCTCTGTGAGCAGTTGGTTTTTTCTATTTAAATAATTGGATTATCTCTTTGTGTAAACTTCAGCCCAATGAGAGTGGTGGTTTCGTAATCTTCATAAATGTATATATTTAGATCTGCTCATGTTGGAGTTACCATTAGCACCAACAGTCTGTCAACATTTCCATGGGGTCTTTTAAGTGTGTTGTGAAAACCCAAGCCAACACTTGGCACACGCAGTGTGCCGCACAGCACTTTCTAGTTATGGCTTATAGGATTGCACGCATCTGAACGTGAAGCTTGTTGTTTTTTGGCATTAGAACAGTTTTATGGAGTAAATTTTCTCTCTCATGGATTCAATCATGTGGCTGTTTTATACAATAATGTGACCCTCCCTTTGTTTCAAGACATCATCTATCTTTAGAGAAATGAACAGTGTCGAACCACTTTGTATTTTTTCCTGATTTGAACAACCAGTTCTTATTGGTGGCAGCAGCTGTAATGCTAAAGAGCTAGTGCTTCTGGTGTCATATTTTGTCCATTTTAACAGCTTAGTTTTGTGACTATTGTTCCTATTTGTAATTGTACATTTTTTTCCATTACCTGTCAGAATTGACATCTAGTGTAGTGATACACATTGGGATTTTGAATTCAAAGTGTTTGGGAACTCATAGAAGGGGAGATTATTACTTAAAATGCTTGGCTTTCCAAAGTGAGGGTACGTTGTAGAAAACATTTCATCGTTTATGATTTTAATTTATCAGGATCTACGCATAGCTCTGTGTGTTTGTGTATTTTTTTTTATTTGGTTATTAAATGTTTTTGGAAACTTGTTTCTGGAGAATTTGTAAATGCCATTTAATTAATTTGAATTCCTAGGTTCTACTTGAATCCCTCACTCTGCCATAGGCTGGAATATAACTCTCAGTTGATTGGAGCTTGGAATGTGCCTGTCAATGTCCCAACTATAATTTTCTTGAGTTTCTTTGTGGTGCCAAGCCCTGAGGATGAGGCCCTGATGGGTGCTGATAAAAAAGCATGCTAAAGTGCCTTGCAGTGCAATTGACATACATGCAGAGCTCTTCAGGGGGTGCCTGGTTCCCACCTCCAGATGTGCAACACACGTCTGCTTCAGCTGCTTACGTTTTGGGTGAAATATGTTAAAGGGATACTGCTTTGTCTCAAGGTAAAATGTGTTGAGCCAAAGTTATTTTTCTTTTGACTGCATGATTGTTTGATTTGGTACATCTTTGCAGTCTCCTCCAGTTTTGGCAGACTGTCTTGAAGGTTAGAAATGTCTGTGACTTGTTAAATTAGAAGGAAAATATGTTTATTATCTTCTGGAGATCCCGTCTACACTACTTTGCACCCATATCTTGGTTCATCTTCTTCCTTAACCTGCAGTGATTGACTGTGGACTTCTTTGTGACATCTTGTGAAGTCAGACTCGGAAGGCTGCAGGACATGTGCTTCAGAAGTCTTTCTGATTCCCTGTTCATGTAAATAATATCCAGTAAACTGCACAATGATCAGAGCTGACTGTGGTTGTAAATGTGTCCCTGAGTGCCTGGCTAGCAGGAGGATGACACAAATGATGTCGGTACTGGAGAGTAATTCATAGCGTATCATTGTAACTTTCTTCATTTTGTTGTGATATAGCACTGTCTTGTATTAAAATTGTAGCTTTTTTTAAAGATTATTTATGCATACAGAACTGGGGTACAGGCTAGAGGTGCAGAGGGGTAAGAGGATTCACCAGTGACAGAGTGTGGAGCAGAACAGGCTGACTGATGAAGTACACTGCTGAGGGGAGCAGTGGGCAGGTCAGGAGGGGTCTGCAGCACCATGTGGGTCAGCTCTGGAGCAGGTGGGGGTGGGGGTCCAACTCATGTGGAAGTGGCTTTAGTGTTGTGCTTTAACCTGCTGCCAGGAAGGGCCAAACTTGTAACTCTTTACCCCAAAGTTTTGATATCTTAGTTTTGGCTTTAAGTTTTATACAGTGAGATTCATAATTTGGTAGGGCAGCAAAACCACATGATTAAAGACCTTTAGTCCTGATATCTTGAAGAATATTTATCTCTCAAGATGATTATCCATAAATGGGTCGGGGGTGGTGTTGTAAAGTTTAGGAAATGTTATCCCAAAGAATACTTCTGCAGTTAAGGATGTATTCAGTCTTTCCTGTTTCACCTATTTTAGGTGGACAAAATAGTTTATGAATGATCAAATAACGTTTCAAATGGCCAATGAATATATATTTCTTAAAACTTGTACTTTTTTGAGATGCTAAAGTTTTGTAAGTCTTATTCCAGTATTGTCTTGATTGAACTCATGATAAAAGACACAAAGAGATTTTGCAAAAATGTGGCGCAATTCAAAAGATTGTAAAATCTAAGAATTTTGAATCCAAGTGTTCCCTTTATTATGCTCAACTTTTTATATTAAATTCATATTGTGAATCTAGCTTCTCTAAATCTTTAATGGACGTTTAGAAATTTGTCTCTAAGCTTTATTAACACTTAATTTAAGCATCTGTTTTCTATCTAGGACATGATGATTACAATGGTGAACATCCAGGCTGTTAAAATTTATTGCCTCTGCAGCAAAGATCAAATTACATGTTTTATGATAATATTTTCTATAAATATTTAGAGTTTTATGTCAAACTAAGCAAAATACCCTAAGATAGGCACTTCTTATTTTGGTTAAATCTCATGTAGCTCATTAATTCATGACCTTGATTGCGTGGTTGAATTTGAGCTTGGTAGTGATTACAGGATTTTATCCCAGCGTTGCCAAGCTCAAGTGGAGCATCTGTGTCCCACTCAATTTGTATAGGATCCAACATGTAAGTTCCCTGTTTTTGGTGCCAGAGAGAAGGTTTTGTTTTAAATATATGTCTTGAATTTGGGATTAAGCAGAAGCATATATTAGTAATTTATGACATAACTTGATTGATCATGTAAATAGTAATTATTCATTAAAAAATCTGTTGGACTTGTACAATTAACCAACATATTGGAGTGAGGCTAAGATACCAAGAGCCTATTGTTCAGTCCCATTATTTTCAGAGTTAAAAAGCTGTACCTTTTGTCAGGAATGAATGTTTTCACCTAGAAAGAATTTAGATTTCTTATTTGGCAAGGGCTGTCTCCAGAAACAGGGGAACACTTTAAAAAAGTGCTAGGAGTATATTAGAAACAGATGGACAATCAACACCTACATAAAATGTAGTATAGGATAAAATGTTAATAACTGTATTTGATTTAACAAAAGATCAAACTTATAATTCCAGAACTCATTTAAAAACCAACCTTTGCAATCAAGAAGAACACAATTCAGTTAACATTAAGAGTAAAGTATTACACTTAATACTTTTCCTCTCAATACATTTTTAGTGATGTAGTGTTAACCTGGTATTTACCTCAGGATCTTTTCTATATCCACTTATCTTCTGCCTGTCAAGGAGATATGTGTGAGTTTGTGGTAGTTTCACTGTAACACCTTTTGAGGATTTGTAATTTTTTGTGTAATATATTTCATCTTTAGAATTTTGGGTGTGTCTAGATTTAGAAAAGTGTTTTGGTTGGAATGATGAAGCTCTGGATCTCAGCAGGCTTTTAGGGTTGGAAAAATTGAAGCTTACAGAGAGAGCAAATAAACATGGTCATCAAAGCTGGAAATTAAGATCTGTTTATTCACCTGCACACTTGAATTCAATCTCAGATTAATAGGCAAAGCCATTTGACTTATTAACATCCTGACAAAGTATGTTTCTCTAGTCATGTTAAAAGGTCTACTTCTGCCTGACTTTTAACACAGTGATAGGTATAGTCATTGGCTAACAGATACAGAAGTTCTTGTTGAATTGTTGCACTCTTGACTTACAGCAGGGAGGTCATTGAGGTGATTGACACTGGACATTGGTCAGTTTAACTGAAAAGTATTTGAAGTTTGGGACATGAAGCCTCAGATTGCAATACATAGGTGTGCACTTATCCTTCAGCATGGAGAAGCAGTAGTGATGATGATAGAAGGTAGGAGAGGGGAAGAGAGCCCTGGGTTGGGTGTGGTTCACATCATTTTTGTGTTACGAGAATTCCTCATGTGCAGGGTTATAAAGTTCATCTAAGATATGGGATCAGGTAAGCATTTCCTAATTCCTTTTCATTAATTCAATCAAGGCTCAAGTAAATGGAGCAATATTTTAAATGAGTTTAAAGTAGAACTCAGTTTGTTGACTGAAATTTTTGTGGTCAAGATGAAAGTTAGCTTCTTATACATGAAAAGAAAATGAAACAAAGTCTTTATGTTGATTTGGTTGTTAGTGTAATTCTCTTCCTTGCTAAGGAGTGTGACTGATTATCACACAGGGCTTGGTTTTCTTTAGGAGCTGGAAGGTAAATGTAGTTTCAGCTTCAGTATTGACCGTGGTATAGAGAAACTTCACTTTACACCATTCTTTTCTGTGTGTCAGTCTCCTAGATTCTCTTTTGATCAAGTTAAGTTTAGCATTTGCTGCAGTTCCAGCCAGCAATACATCACTACTCTCATCTCCTGGCTGCTCCTGTTATAGAAGTTTCTTTTTCACAAAAAGAGTCAAATTGCTTCCGCAAATATGCCGTATAATCTCTGAGTTCAAGGTGAGTTCTAGTCATAGACAACCCTGACTCTACCTGTGGGAGTTAGGTTTTCTCCAGTCACCATTTACCCTGCCAAAGCCATTTTTTCCTCTCTATGGCTACTGACTAGCCCTCGTTAGTTTCCCTCCCCCAACTTTCCACCCTCTGCCCATCCTCCCACGACCCCAAATTGCAGAGAAGTTGAACTGAATCTGAGTTTTTAAAACATGGCACTCCTTATACCCTGCTCAGGGCAACAATAACAATATCAGAGTAAAACTTTTTCAGAATGGAGCTGGGGAAATTGTGATACAGGCTTACTCTAATCAGCTATGTGAAAATGCATTATAAATCATAATTATCTCAGTGGCATTAAGATTGAAGATGTTAACAGAAATTTTATAATGAGCTTATAAAAGTAAGGAAGTTGTCCTAACAATAGTATGTATAGTGGGGTAAAGGAAGCAGACATGGAGGTGGGGTACCATTCATTACGAAGTGAGAAGTAATAAAGGCCTGAGTTATATGAGATTGACAGAACTCCTAAGTGAGCTTTGGAATTAAGTCTGTAGAAGGAGATCTTATCATGGACTCTAGAAGAGGAAGAACACGTTTAGCAATCACCCAGACATTAAGAGGACTGGAAACTGAGAATGACCTTTTGAGTTAAGGACTAGTAAACTGGTTGTGGTCTTCATAAAAGTGGTTTTGGGGGTAACGAATTAGGAGGAGGTTAAGTAGAGGGGGCAAATTAAAGGGCCGTTTCCAAGTAGTAGGAGAAAGACATTGTTCTGGTTTGTTACCATGAAAAGATATTTATGTCACTAAAATTGAGCTATTTATGATAGCACAATAAGGTATAATCAATTATGAAAATATAAGTCACATGTTATATAAACATATGCATATATTTATAAAGGGATTTATGAAAAAGTATTGGCTAACATTTTTATTAGGAATTATTTTGAGGGAGCGATGTTCCATGAATTTGATTGGTTTTCATGACAATTGTAAGACTTAAGAAAACAAGGTATTAAAACCAGAAATTATTTGGAAGGATAGAAATGCAAGCAAGAGAATGTCGATGGACATTCTGCAAAGGAGGAGCTAGAGGAGGGAGAAGGATCAAAACAGGAGGGCAGAACCCAAGAGACTATGGTGATTGGTGCACAGGTGAATGGGTGGTGGGCATTTTACAGGGACTATACCTGAGAGGAGAAAGCAAACATTGTACAAAAATGAACAATGATTTAAAATATATATAAATAAATTAATAAAAAAAAACCTTCTCAATTAAACAAACTGAAATATGGCCGGGGAGGGGGGGCAAAATAGAATGTCTATGAAATAGATTTTACATGTAGATAAATCTTGATAGAACCAAGTGCTAGAATAGGTAGACAGATGTAGGTTTCAGTGGCCAATTTAAAGACCTGTCTTGGCCCTGAGCCCTGGCTAGAAGTGACATGGTTCTTTGGTCCCTTCTCTGAAAGGCAGACTTAGTCATTGTTTGGGGAGTTGAAAAAAGGCCAGTTACTGACTGCTACTGAAAGCTGAATTATTAAAATGAAGGGGGAATGTGGTTTACAATGTACTCTGCTGTGGAACTACTAGTCTGAATACTTGTAGCCAATAAGAGTTTAAAAGCAATAAAAAGATTATCAGAAGAGTGAATAGGGTGTACTGACAAAGTTAAGTTTCAATAGTTGATGAGTTTTCTATTTCTCCTCATTGCTTTCTTTTTGAGTTAACCAACAAGATCAAGTCAGTGTGACTCCTACATCTTGTTATATTTATGATCTGGTATAGTCATTACTAAACATTACATGAATTTTTCATATTTTAGAAATTATATTGGGATTCAGATTGTATTTCTAAAGCTTATACTAGGAGGGTTAGAACAATATTTTATTTCTTCACACTTAAATTAACTTCTTTAAAAAAACTACCACATAGAAAAAGGAACTCTCCTGCACTGCTGGTGGGAATGCACACTAGTACAACCACTATGGAAAACTGTTTGGAGCTTCCTCAAACTGCTAAAAATGGAGCTTCCCTACAACCCAGTAATCCCACTCCTAGGTATCTACCCAAAAGACACAAAAACACTGATTGAAAAAGATACCTGCACCCCCATGTTTATTGCTGCTTTATTTATAATTGGAAAAACATGGAAGCAGCCCAAATGCCCACAAGTAGATGACTGGATAAAAAAGATGTGGTACATATATACAATGGAATATTACTCAGCAACCAAAAAAGAGAAACACATGTCTTTTGCAGCAACTTGGATGGAGCTGGGAAAGATCATGCTTAGTGAGATAAGCCAGAAAGAGAAAGAAAAATACTGGATGGTTTCACTCATAGCAGGAGTATAATGGAGCAGTCGAGAAAATAACAAGAATAATGAACAGCCATATACCAGAGACATTTTGTGGGGGTGGAGTGGGGAATGGGATTAAAAATGGGGGGGGTCTGGGGAGGGAAGTGCACGGGGTCATGGTGATGGCACACGTGTGACTTGGTGATGGGAAACCCGCGGGGATTACAATTGAGATGGAAAAAAAATGTACAAAATGATGTAAAACTAAACTTATAAAAAAAACTACCACATATAGTAAATATATCAATTTTTAGTTGCTATTTCATTATTTACTTAGGGCTGCAACTCCTGCTCCATTTTCCTCCATTAGGAAAATT
Organism: Condylura cristata; assembly: GCF_000260355.1. Classification (NCBI taxonomy): domain Eukaryota; kingdom Metazoa; phylum Chordata; class Mammalia; order Eulipotyphla; family Talpidae; genus Condylura; species Condylura cristata. The sequence continues at coordinate 21,336,729 of NW_004567110.1, forward strand.
GACTCAACTAATAGAATGGTGGGAAATGATATGTGATGGAAGTGACTAAGTAAGGAGTGATAAGGGCCTGAGTTAGGAGACCATTGGAAACCGTAGGAGTGGGGCCTGTAGGAGGGGTGTTAGCAGGGAATGGGGAGTGGAGGCTATGTTATTTTGTATGTCCATGTAGTTAAAAACCTGAAATAAGAATGTTTTCTAGCTGAGCATTCAATATAATTTGTAGAATCTTCAAAAGAGATGTAGTTCATGTTGATTTTCAATGAAGTGTACCTCAAACTTCGTTAATTTAAAAAATGCAATATTACTACAATTAAAAAAAAACCCTACTGTAGTATGATGGCTTTCTTACCCATTTCTTTTTCTTTAAAAAATGGCCATATCCTTTATTTATAAGTTCTATGTGTTACGTCTAGAAAAATGCACATAGTGCACTACATAGTGTGAATTTTGTAAATATATACATTGGTGTAACCAGTATCCAATCAGACACTCCCATCATCTCTTGAAGTGGGTTAGTTCCCACCCACCCTCACCCTAATTCCTACCCCCAAATGTCTACCTAGAGTATCATACTGTGACATCTGAAAATAGGGGCTTTGCAAGTAAGGTAAGGATGGATATTAGATCCTTCTGATTAAGGTGATCCTAGATTAAGGTGAACCCTAGATGCAATGTGAGTTTATAAAAACAAAAATAAGGGTACTTGCCCAGTTTCCCTAATGCAGGGTTGAAATTCTCTTTTCTAGCCAGTTGTAGTAGGGGACTTGTAATATTGATTTCATGGACTAACAGCTCTCATGACTTGTCTACCTGACTTGTCTACCTAAGAGTCTAGTGTATAAGTTTTGGCTGTGATTCAAGCCTGCTATCCAGAATGCCTCTGTCTGGCCTATCACCTTCACCAGCCCTTCTCTTCCAACTTGCCATCCATCTCTGCCCCTGACTTCCTCCTGTTTTTAAGTTTAGTTACTTATTAACCATTTTGGGTGTGGGGGTGGCAGAAGATATCTTACTTAGGGTTTCTGTGTATCAGATAATTAAACATGTACAAGAGACATCTCTGCATGTTGCATTGGCCAATAGCCTAATCAGATTGATGTTTGAACATTATTTGTTTTTTCCTTTTTACAGCTAGTTATGTATCAAATCCCATTTGCAAGGGTTGTTTGTCTTGTTCCAAGGACAATGGATGCAGCCGATGTCAACAGAAGTTGTTCTTCTTTCTTCGAAGAGAAGGCATGCGTCAGTATGGAGAGTGCCTGCATGCATGTCCGTCGGGGTACTATGGCCACCGAGCCCCAGATATGAACAGATGTGCACGTGAGTTGTCATTTATTTCTGTTCTACTGTTCATACGACTTAACGGGATGAGCTAAGTTGAAAGTTTTGACTGAATAGTTTGATACAAATCGTCCAAGCTTAAACTTAAAAATTGGAATGGTAGAATGAGAACATTTTTACTTACCTTTTGTATAGAAGGATACTGCATTCACACTCACTTTTTTTTTTAGGTGATCGAAGTGTTTTTTCCATAGCCAGTATCTCAAACACCAGCTTCTTAGATCTTTATAAGGCATACTTTACTCAATACTGACAAAAAAAACCAACCAACCAACCAAACAAAAAAACATTGAGAAACTTTTATTCTGGGTATGCATTCTCTTCAGTTTACCATACTGTCTTTTTATAGATTATTTTTCTGCTTTTTACCTGTGTTTGCAATATCTCATTAGTGCATTTGAGATTTCTGTAAAGTACCATTATTGATAAAAGATATAATTAAAATACGTAGGTTTGTTTTGAAGTATTCTGATTTCTAAATTTAATCACTATAAAAAAGCTATAAAGGAATGCCATTCTGTACATAGGAATGGAGGAATAGTTTTCCATTTTCTATATCAAAAATCACTTATAGGATGATTTTAACTTCTAAAGAAGTGGTAGAAATTGGAATCAAGAGAAAAATACCAAAGGAATAGTCCTCCTTTTAAGGAGTTCAAATATTTGGAGATAGAACATAAATAAAAGGGGAACAGGGAGTGAAATTACAAATAGGTAAAAAGCTTATTCTTAAGTCACCACATTCAGAATGACTTTAGAAGATAATGGAAATGATTTAATTATTTCTCATTAATACTGTACATGACTATTAAATCAAATGAGGTCTTGGATAAAAAGAAAGTTTGAGTTGTATCATTCAATGATAATATTTCGGAAGGAGGTAGAACTAGTGGAGGGAAGTTAAGAAGATTCTAGAAAGAAGGAGTTATATAAAAACAATGCGTTTGTGCAATAGGAATTCTTGTTTTGGGTTCTGTTGGCATTTTGGCAAGACAACTTGTCCCACATTGCTGCACATTTAGCACCCTTAATCCTTCCCCATTAACTATCCTTTGCACTTTCAAATCACTGTGACAAGCAAAACATATCCCCAGACATTTAATGTGTCTCAGCAACTAATTGTACAGAAGGAAGAAAGAAACTGTTTCTAGGGCCCTCCCTAGTGGCTCAGTGGGTTAAAGCACAGCACTAAGAAGCTAAAGCCACTTCAGCATGAGTTCGATCCTCACCAGTCCCAGAGGTGACCCACATGGTATGGCAGACCTCTACTGATCCACTCACTGCTCCCTCAGCAGTGTACTTTGTCAGTCAGCCTGCTCTGCTCCCCACTCTGTCTCTGGTGAATCCTCTCACCACCCCTGTATCTCAGTTCTGTACAAATAAATAAAATAAATCTTAAAAAAAAATTTGTTTCTAAGGTGCTCAGCTAAGGTGATTGGGTATACAGTTTTGCCAACAGCAGAAATAGAAAAATATGGGCTTAGAAATTAGAATTCATGGAAATTATCTGGATTATTAACTGACAAGTAGAAACACTAATTTTTGCAAATTTGTATTTTGTTCTTAAGTTGTATGATTTTTGTGCCCTAGTAATTTACCTTTCAGTTTTGACTTCCCAAAGAGAATGAGTCCATCTTGAGACAGATTCTTATACACACAGCTTTTAGCTACTTGTGGGGGATTTGCACAAATACTTTGTGCATTTCGCATTGCAGACTATCAGTGCACAAGGATGAGATAAGAGTAGAGATAACCCATGCATTTTTTCCAAGCTCTAGGGCTAGCCTTATAAATAATGTCCATGACAATAAAGTGACTATATCATGTGTTACTCAACTTGGAAAATGACAGAGACTGTTAATAATAACTGCAGGAATGTGAGTGTAAACCAGAAGTATCCTGGCAAACTGATCTCAATAGTCACTCAGTAATACCTACTATGTATCTACAAAGCCTTCTTAGAGACACCCAGGCGGGGCTAACAAGTACATTTTGGCTAAGTTATCCCTATTCTCAGAAATAGACCAGTGACTGTAAATCAGCCTTGGAAAGAGAATCTACATGTAACAAGAAGTATGCTTGATGATCCTTATTGTCAGTGAATGCAATCAGTGTTACAGTTCACTGACCTACAGGAAATCATTACTCTGGCATGAGCGGGAAGTCTCATTCACAAGACTGAAGCATAGTGAAAGTGGAAAATTACTTCATTCTCAGTATATTACTTTGATGGCATGGTTCTTTCATACTAATTGCACTTTTTAACAGCTACTTTGCATATAGGCCTAGGTTACTTTATTTAGAGAATGCTGTTGCAAAAGCAGAAGTAGGAAAACCTGAGAGGTAGCTAGTGGCAGTGTCAAAGGTGCACTCTAATGTTTTGGTCTCATAGGTGCCTAATAGAGATGAATTGGTTGATTGACATGTCCCTGGTGTCTCAGAAGCTTTGAAACTATGATGGAGACCTCAGTAATAGCTGCTCTTCTGTGAAAGATAACCATGTGCTTACTTCCTTTTTATTAAATCCTTTCAACAGCTTGTGCAGTAGATACAGGATTATTAGAAGCAAGTAAACCAAGGCCTAGTGAAGTTAAACAGCTTGTCTAAAGCCAAGGAGCAGAGCTACTGGAGCACATATCTAATGACAACCTGTGTTCTATGCTCTGGACTATGTTTCCTTGAAAACTTTTCAGTTTGTACTGAAGAGGGATCTTATCAGTTTGATTACACTTATTCTACTTTACCAGTTAAATTTGTGCAAAGATTTTTTTTTTTGATAAAATGTTAAATGTGATCATCTAGGAAGGTGATATTACAATGGAGTCACTTGACAGGTTACTATGTATTAAGGGACAGCCCTTTCAGTATCTATTACTGTTCTTAAGTGGCAGTGTAGATGATATTATAATGGAGGGATTCTTTTCTATTAACTTGGGTACAGTCTACAATATACCCACCCGTTCATTATGTAGATAGAGCTCAGATAAAAATAAGTAGCTTGTTGCTTTATGCCAAAGAAAGTGAGTAATAACCATGTTTCAAAGAGTTCTTCAGAGAAGGTTTTTTCAGTGAACACTTTCATTGATCAATGTGTGTGTGTGTGTGTGTGTGTGTGTAGTGTCCACAACACAAGGTCTCTGTCAGGCAAGTAGAAGTGCCCTTAAACTAATTTAAAAATATATACATAGATCTGGAAGAAACCTAATTGATTCCATTCCTCTTCTCCCTCTGCTCTTCCTCTCTCCCCTCCCCCACAACAACAGTGCATTTTGGCATTTATAAAGAAGTCTTTCCCCTAAGTCACATAATTATTTAGTCGGGCATCAGTGTCTAAGATACTGATTCCAATGGAATATTCTTTTCACTATATAGTTCTTTAAGAAAAACCAAACCAAACCAAAAATGTGATACTGATAAAATTATCAGGGTGTACTAGAAAGACCTCAATGTTTCTTTGACTGTTTTGGACCATGAAATGCATGACCAACTTCAGTGTTTTAAACCTCACTAGTATTTCAAGACATTTGATTTTATCTTCTAAAAAGAGAAGCTGTAATAAATCATATCTTTCAAAACACTGAATTGGGAGAAACTCTTGTGCTCCATTTTGAACTCTGACACTATCTGTGCAAGTTTAGACAAATTATGTAATACATCCTGGAATAAATAGCCTTCTCAGTCTAGTAACTCTCGTGAGCCTATATGTAAAATAATCTCTGCTGTTGGCACTTTTCTTTCTATATTGATCTTGTGACTTCCTATGTATCTTAAGTTGAGTTCTGCAATGCTTAGTCTCTCCCTTCAGCCCTTATTTCTACTTCAAGATGAGAGATACACATTTATTGTGTCTTAGAGAAAGCCAAGTTTGGAAATGAAGTTGTTTATAATTTAAATAGTTTTGTTAGTGCAGAAAAAGATTTTGCTACAAAAATATGCAGGATAGACTTGCATTTCAGGGTTTATTCTAAACTGATGGAAATTTAATACTGAGTTTGCCAGTCATCTCTACATCAACCTTTGTATTGAGTGTTTATGCTCAGAGCTGTGAGTAGAAAGGGACCTGGTCTGTCTTCTTCATGGGGTCTCTGTTTAATGGTTGGTGGGTGCGGGGATTGTGATGAACGTAATAACTAGGAGGGCAGAGCTCTGCTACAGACATCTGGGTGCTGGGACACTGGAATCTTCAGGATGGTGCAGATGATGAGTAGGTAGGTATGTCATGTAGGTAGATGTCTAGTATGAAAGAGCTTGTGTTTTAAAGTCAGGGCCTTGAGCAGGAAGTAAAAGGGAACCATTGAAAGATTTTTTTAAAAAGATTTATTCAATGCATAAAGAACTTGGGTACAGGCCAGAGGTGGGTGAGAAAATTCACCAGAGACAGAGTGGGGAGCAGAACGGGCAGATCGACAAAGTACATTGCTGAGGGGAGCAGTGGGCAAGACAGATGGGGTCTGCTGTGCCATGTGGGTCAGCTCCTTGACTGGGGATCGAACTCATGTGGCAGTGGCTGTGGCCAGCTTCACGGTGCTGCGCTTAACCCATTGTGCCACCAGAGAGGACCCGCCATTGAAAGACTTTAAAGTGTAGAAATTACAAAAATGATTTGTGCTTTAGAGAGCTCCCCGTTGTCTCATGTGGCATAACAGGAGAGTCATAATTTGGTCATTGTTATCTAACCATCAGGGATTTAAGAAATATCTCAGATCAGAACTATTTCTGACACTTCAATAACAATAGTACTTCGACATCTTGTAGATTATTCACCTGCACACTGCAATGTTTAATGTGCTACTCCACATAGCTTACTGCTTTTTGCTTTAAATGCATTATATGACTTTATAGAAAACACAATGGCCACTTTCTCCTGTTTCATCTGCAAGACAAACTTTATGAAATATCCTTTTCTGCAGGAAACATGATTAGGTAATTTTCATTACTCTTGACAAAAGCTCTTTAATTGTGATACTAATAGTAAGAGTTAAAAACCTACCGTGCTATTTACTAGAGGACATCTTTATTGGTCAAGTTTATCTTCAAGTTTCTTGTGGGTTGGGTGGCTCTCCTTTATGAATCTCATTTCAATTTAGCCTAAGTTAAATGGTTCCCTTATAGGTCAAAGGCTACCTGAGCTCTGTGGGAGTTTGGTTTGTGACGTGTGTTCATATTCTCTCATTTCTCTGTCAGTCCTGTGAGGGTGGCAGTATTAGCCCCACTTATGGACAGGGAACAACTTCTGAGGGTCTGCTGACAAGCCCGACGGTGGGCTTGCTGTTGACTGGCACAGCCCACTCTATTTACTTTTATCACCTAACTAGATAGGCAGCCAAGACAAGACAACACTGCCTTTACAGACTTTAGTGAAGACATCAGCCCCTAGGGCGAGGAATACTATGCATGCTCTAACCCAGAGGCAGTGTTTGTAAAATTACTTTTTCTTTTTTCAAGCAGCCTTTCATTGACAAGTCGGTGCCATCTGTAATTAAAAGCTTATTAAAAGAGGATGGAGTTTTGACCTATTGACAGCTGATGAGGAGTCATAGTTCTTCCTTTATCAACAGAATGTGAAAAGCATTGAAATGTGTCCTCATGTTGAGATAGCTGAATTCCAGCATCCTCAGATTCATTTGATATTTGTCTTTTGCACACAGCCAGATGGTGCATATTAGCTATCACTGTCTCCTTAAGCTTAAATGCTACCATTTGGTGTTAAAAAAAATGAAACACTTTCATTTTTATATTTCTTCCTTCAGTGTATCCCATGATTTCAGTTACTCTTTAGCTTAGAGATCAGCAAACTATGACACATAGACAAAATATGGCCTGCCACCTCTTCTAGGACCTTCAGCTGGGAATAGCTTTTAGATTTTTAAGATTTATTTATTTATACATACAGAATTGGGGTACAGGCCAGAGGTGCAGGGGCAGTGAGAGGATTCACCAGAGACAGAGTGGGGAGCAGAACCGGCCAACTGATGAAGTATACTGCTGAGGGGAGCAGTGGGCAGGTAAGGAGAGGTCTGCAGCGCCATGTGGATTACCTCCAGGTTGGGGATCAAATTCATGCTGAAGTGGCTTTAGCTTCTTTGTGCTGTGCTTTAACCTGCTGCACCACTAGGGAGGGCCCAGCTTTTAGATTTTTAAGTGATTGTGGGGAACAATCAACAGAAGACCAATGTTTTGTGACACATGCAAATGATATTAACTTCAAACTTCATTGTTCACAAATAAAGCTGTGTTGGAAAATAGCCAAAATTAATCATGTTGATATTGTCTCTGGCTGGTTTTGTTCCACAGTGGAGTTGAATAGTTTAGACAGAGCCCATGTGACCCATAAATCCTCAAATATTTACTATCTGGCCCTTTTCAGGAAAAGTTTGCTGGTTCCTGCTCTCCTCTATTTGGAGTGTGAAGGGATTAAGAGATTCTACTTGTTTTCCTTGGATGATGGTTGAGTGAAGGGCAAGATGTATATTACTTACGTAAGCTTTTCCTTCTAGATGACTGAGAGATATGCATTTTCCAGCATTTGCTCAGAGTCAACCGATATTCAGGCCTGAAGTTTATTCTCTCTTTCAACCTTAATGTGAAAGGGTGACAAGTTACCCAAAAAAGGAAAACCATGAGGAGTAACCAAGATGAGCAATCTGCTGAGGAATTAAAAATCTGAGGAAAGATAGTCATTGGGTTTATACATTTTAAAGTTTATTTTTCATTGCTATCACATTTCTTTCTGATTTTATTTTGAGATAGTTTATCCTCCTTTCTCACCCTCTTAAAACGGAAAATAAAATCCTTTAAACACCTAGCTTTGTATTCCCAGCAAACGTGTCCAAGTTTTAATTTCAGTTGTTTTGAAATTGGTTTCAAAAATGCACCCCTTGAACATACAAGCAAGTAAGCCAACATTTTTATAGTTTCTCATTATTTAACCACATGATTTTACACAATCCTCAATGTTTCTTCATTTTTTTTTTTGTGTGGGTGGGCAAGATACGATTTGTAAACATTCAAATATTACAGTGAATCTACCAGCAACATATTTCACAAATTTGAGTTTTGGGCTTTTCTTAATGAGCTGTTGTAACACATTAAGTTTAAAATGAGTCAGGAGAAAAAACAATATTTGATTGCAAATATATCCTCAGAAGTTGAAATAAAGGACACTCTTGACATATAAGGTAGTAGACTATAGCTGTATAGAAACAATATCAACAAATGTAAATTTCTGGATGGAGTTCACAAATCAAACATGTTCACTGTATTTAAAACAGGACACTGCATACTTCAAGCACTATCTGTTGACAGGTAGGCTTACTCGGCTCTCTGGGGTGATATACCTTTTTAATGCTCCCTGTCCCTATTTAATCTTTAATTTGATATTCTAAACAATCATCTGATTTGGCTCAGACAAGTATTTTCCACTCCTGTCATGGTGAAGGAGGAGTAAGGCACAGCGAGAGAGATGTTTCTTTTCCATTAAGGTGAAAATTACATTTAGACCTTAGTTTTCTTAAATCCTAGCTCCTAATATTTGAAGTAGATACATTTTCATGTAGGTACTCAACAAATGGCTATGCTATTTGTGTAACTGTGTGATCTAAACAAGACTTTATGCTCCTGTCTTTACCATCAGCATTGATCTTTGGATAATGCCTTTCATTTGAGTAGTATATACATATATACATATATATATACACACACATACATTTATACACACATATATATGTATAAATTTTTTTAAAGATTTCACTTATTTTGTATAGAAGAACTAGGGTGTAGGCCAGAGGTCAGGGGACGAAAGGATTTATCAGAGACAGAGTGGGGAGCAGAACAGGCAGATCTGCTGAAACACACTGCTGAAGGGAGCAGCAGGTGGATCAGGAGAGGTCTGCTGTGCTGTGTAGGCCACCCCCCTGGCAGGGAATGGAATTCAGGCCACAGTGGTGATAGCACTGAGACTTAAGCCTGAGGCCACCAGGGAGGCCCTTTGTATAAAATCATTAAAAATCATCATATATAGTAACACCTACCATACATATTATCTACCTGGAGTACCTTGGCATTTTTTTAAACTTCTTTTATCTGCCCGTTGAACAGACCTGGTTGGTAAATTTTACACTCAGCATAGCTTGTATATTTTCATCACTAATTACATAGCAGATACTATGCTGAAATCTTTGCCTTTGTTATGCCACTGGATTCTCTTAACAGCTATGAGGTAGGACTGTTGTTACCTTTTTTTTTTTTTTTTTTGTAGATGAGAATATTGAGAGAGAGCTCTGACTAGCCCACACTTAAACAGCAGGAAGTGAGCCAAGATTGGAACCTCAGATCTGCCAACCAGTATAATATTTGAGAGGCCTGTGTGTTCTCAACATAGTTCTAGCTTCCTGCCTTTGACTCTTGTTCTGTGTGTCTTACTGTGCACTTAACAGAGCTGAATCTCAGCCTATGCTAACTCTCCTAACAAAGCCCATCTTGACTTAAATACATTCAGTGAGTTTTACCAGCCATTATAGCCTGACTTTTCTGTTAACTTAGTAATGTCGGTTTTCTGTGTTATCACTCAAGTAGTTCAGCTGTATACATGAAAGATCAAATCCTGAAACCCCAGGATTTGTCCATTATTATTAGCTTGAAATATAATGAAGCTTCTGATGAGCTGCATGTAACTAGACCGTGTTACAAAAAATTTTTAGGGTATAATTCTCATCAGTTCTTTCACGGGATTACTGTAATAGTACATACTAGAAATGTATCCTTTTGGTAATATAAAGCTTAAAAACCATTGCATGTTTTGAGAAGGAATGTTAAACAGCAGTCTCTGAAGTTATTAGAGAAATCTAAAAACCCTTACAGTTTTAAGAAGCTTCAGATTAAGTTGCCCCATCTAGTAATTTCCATGTGAACAAATGCTCAGTCTCATTTCAAATGTCTTTTGGAACAACCTACTCCTTTAATTTCTGTTCCAATTTTTTAAAAAGATTTATTTATTTATTCATACAGAACTGGGGTACAAGCCAGAGGTGCAGAGGCAGTGAGAGGCTTCCCCAGAGACAGAGTGGGGAGTAGGATAGACAGATCGATGAGGGGATCTGTCTGCTGAGGGTAGAGTGGACATGTCAGGAGAGGTCTGCTGTGCCATGTGGATCACCTCTGGGGCCTGGGATACAGCTCTCACTGAAGTGGCTGAGGCTCACTTGCAGTGCTGCGTTCTAACCTGTGGTGCCACCAGGGAGGGCCCTCTGTTCCAATTTTAATGTACACTGAGCAGAGACACATCTAGAGTTTTCCAGAGGTGGACTTGTTACCCTTTGATTCTTGTAACTGCAACCTGAACACTAAAGGCACCTAATAAGTATAAGTATTTGCCACATTCTAAATGGACACGCTGATGCTTCAACAGTAAAAGGCAGCTGAAGAATGACAAGTTGTGGGAATTTTCCTGACCTGCCAAGGCAGTTTGTGGCTCCGGAGTCCTGATGATCAAGTAATAAGAGACGTGGATTCTTCCATGTCTCTACCTTAATCATTTCTTCTCTTTCTCTAGAAAGTTGGTGGCAACAGATAAATTCATTTCACATTTGGATTCAACAAAGGTTGATTTTTCTCTGCTTTCAATTTAAGGGTTTCCTTTTGTGTTTATATGATTGGCATGTTGAGATACTCAAAAAAGAGATGATTCTTACCATATAGATTTGCTGGGAAGATAAAACTAACTTTCCCATGCACCAAAGCACTGAGAGAGCTTTGGGGCCAGAGGAAGAGGAGAAATGGTTGTTGATCTTTGGTTCTGCCCGTCTTTCACCACCTCCTCCTCCCTGCTCATCAGTTTTTTTTTTATTCTTCAAAACTCCTTTTTTCATGACACCTCTTAGAGTGTTGAACCTGTCAGTAGTTTTCCTCACTTTTCACTTTAGGAAGCTCCAACTCCTGAAATGATTCATTCCCAGTCCCCTTTGTATATGTTTGAAAATCCACTGTGACTTTGTCGCCTGCCTGAGTACCTTTCCTTCTCAGTGGACTGAAGATCCTGAAGTGCAGGAATCCAGCTTTTACATCTGTCCCTCTACTTGGCCATTAAGGTTTGTCCCCAAGGTGCTTTTACCTGCCCAGATGAGGGGACAAGTCAGGTATCAACTTGGTCATGTAGCTCTCATGCTCAAGATTTATGGGCATCTACTTGTAGTCATACCAAGCCCTCACCTTGAACCTAGCTTTATTGGGTTTTTTTGTTTGTTTTACTATTTTTAATTGTTATTTCAATAGTTGAAGCCATACAAAGTACAGGTCTATAACTTCACCTCTTTTTTGGAACTAAGTCAAGTAAGAAGTGATATCCTCTTCCTGCAGCAACTTGAACAAGACTGACCATACCCTTTCTCTAACGCTCAGTCTGTTCAGGCCTTTCCTCCTGGGCTATCACTCACTGTGATAATTCTCTGTTACTGCATTGCCTTATGTAAGTGGAGTTACCTTTGTGGGATGCCATTGTTGTTGCTGGGTCTGTCAAACCTGCTGTGCCGAGTTCCTGGCTTACCCATCATACTTTGCAATTTGCGTCTCTCTTGTAATTATTTTCAGGCCCTTATTGTTCTTTCAGTGAGACTTGCCGTCTTTTATAGCAAGCATGGCTTTTCTTAATCTATTAAAGCTATTTATAACATATGAGCAAGTAATCATCTAAGCCTTCAATAAATCTTTAAATACAAGATAATTGAGCTTGTAAATGTCATGGACGTCGGTTTACTTGGCAACATGATGCTACCACATATCTGACACTTAGCAACTGGGAATTCACAGATTGAAAAACATAAGAAACCTTCTGACAAAACAGAAACGGATCTCTCTTCTCTGCCTGTCACACACACAGCACACACCTCTCGGCCCTACGAGGCTGTGTTGCAATGTCTTCTAAGTGCCACGTGGTCCCTGGTTTCGGCTTTTGCACCTCCAGGACATGGGTATTAGAATTTCATGTTCTCAGGGTCTGGCACAATACTTGGCGCACACTCCAGCTTAGGAGAATGTTAGGAATGAAGTGTTGAGTTGAACGGCAGTATAATTTGAAAAATATTATAATAGCGCCTGAATGCATACCATGGAGGACAGGGAAAGGGGTACCCAGTCTGATTTTCTGTTTCTTGGCTGTCTTGCCAAGTGACAGTTCCATCAGACTCCATTTGGACACAGTTCCACTTGGACAGTAATTTTACTTAAACCAATATTGGCAATCTCTGTTTGGTGGATTACATTTTCGAGGAGGCACTGCAATTTAGAAGCATGTAAGTTGGCTAAACCAGGGTCTTATATTTCTGAACAAGAATTTAGGTGCCAGCTTTTTATAGAACAAACCCGTGTTTAGTAAGCTTTGATATGCTGTTCTCTTAAGCAGCATCAAGTTTTCTGAGGCTCAACAATTGATTTTGTGATTCTACTGCTGTTTAAAAACTCACTTATAAAATGTATAGAGATTTTCTGGAACTTTTAATTTCTGGGCAGTAGGTCATAGGCCATTTGAGTGAAGAAGGTTTTTTTCCCCTACTTTCCTCTATATCTTTGTGTTGCTCTGAATTTTGATTTCAATTAGAATGCTTTTATATAAAAATGATTTCATAGAGTTGATGTGAACCCCAATTATTTAAGGATATTAAGCTTAAGAAGCTCTTAGAGGAGCGGCCACCAACTAAAAGAGAAAGTATAGAACGAGGAGACTCAAATAGTGCTTTTCTCCAAGCAGAAAGATCCTTTCCTGAAGAAGTGGCTGAACAAGGAAGAGGGTGTGGTGACAAAGGTGTCCAGGTGCTGAGCACGTCACGTGGCAGGCCTTGGGAAGCTGGCGTGCAGGGGCTTGAAAACACACTCCTTCATAAGTGTTGGTGATGACTTGTCAGTTCGGGCGGCTGAGTGTGTGGCCGCCTCATTGCTTTTACATGGTAGCAGCTTAGCTCTGGAAGGTCAGCGAAGCTTCGAATGTCCTGACTTGGCATCAATCAAAGCATTTGCTTCAATTCTTTATCAAAGGAAATATTTTTTTTCTTATGATTTGAGTGAGGGGAAAATGTCATTCAACATAGGCAAACAAAGATTACTGGCAACAGATGGTCAAGGATTGTGTATTTTGAAGGTGAAGGCAGTTCAGCATTCTTCTGTGAGAGAAGGGCTATAATTTCATGCACCCAAATCTGCCACTTTGGGATAGGATTACATTCTTTCTTGTTAAAATTAAAAGAGTTTATTTTACTGTTAATATAGTGGTATTTTCTGTTAATTTGAAAAATCACTAATGTATATCAAAATAACTTACTTTATTTTTAATACATAAAAATATTACAATTGTGTTAGATTAATGATTCAGAAATATGTAATTTCTAACATATTTAAATTCTACCACCTCATTCCCCAATTAACTTCTGCTTGTTACATACATACACACACACACACACACACACACATGCACACTACATACGCTGTGTATCCTGCAACTTGCCTTTTTCACTTAAAATAGGTCTGAAAGTTTATTTTCTGTCTTGGTTAGGATTCACCTTGTGGGTTTCTTTTTTTTTTGGTGGTTGCATTTTGCTACAATTTGAATGCATCATATTTTTAGTCTACTTAAACTTGAGAATAACTTATTTTTTTTCCTTGTAGAATTTATTCCTGAGGAATTCCTATGGGACTTTACAAGGAATGATAGTTATTTCAAAAACCCTACATTCCATGAACGGGTATTAGGCACATGGAATGTAATGAGGATAGGAGCTACAAGTAACAGCAAAGATCGGCAAAGGGCCTTGTAAAAATTATTTCCAAATGCTTGTTGCTATAACTCTTTGGCCAAAATGCTTATTGGGGCAGGCCAGGTTTTAAGGAAAATCGGACCATGTAGATAACAGCTGATTTATGAAGTGTGTAGTTCTCTTCATGATATATGTATGCGTGTGTGTGTGTGTATATATGCATATACACACATATATAAATGCTTTGTTCTCTTTACCCTTAAGTTCTATTTTATCCATTGAAATGTTTATCATTTCATGGAAAATAATTCCACTAAGAAGGGCTGGTTGCTTTTTTAAAAAAATGTAGTAAAAAAACCAACAATTTGTGGACATGATGGTTATGTATTTTGACCATGATTAAGAAGTTACTGACCAGGGTGCACCCATTCTATTAAAATATAGGTTATAGCAGTAAGAGAACAAATGAACATTTTATGGGGTAATAAACTGTTTTTTTGGGTCCAACATCCCCCTAATTCCCTAAGAGCAGTGGTGTAATTTGACTTGGACTTCCACCCACACAAGTAGCTGATTTTTCTAGTTGTAACACTTCCAGTCTGGTAATACTTTAGAAGCTGAACTAGCTCCTTCATGGTATTCTTTGAATAGATGGAGACCTATTTAGATTCAAAACTGAAAGGCCAAGAGATGCCATTTTCTTTTTATAGGTCTAGAAACTTGTTTCTAATACAACCATTTTAAGCCTTTAAATTCTACATTCTGAATTTTTAAATTTTGGTAATCATGATTTCACACTGTGGTTGTATTTCCTATTCCATGAAGTGGTGTCATGGAGTTTTCATAGAGCCTTACATGCTGTTAATGGTCACAATTACATGTTACAAGTAATGATGTACCATGATCTGTTGAAAACATGACCTTTCAATTAATCCTCTAGCCCTCTTCTTTCCTCAAAGAGTAGTTTAACATGCATCTGTTTTCATCTGTGCTCAGCAGTGATGTTTAGCCTGGATACTACTGGCCTACCAGGGAATCTGACCTAGAAGTCAGTCTATAAATTCTGGCATTTTCCACCTTGTTGTAATGTGTAGTTTAGAAAAATACATTTTTCTAATCCACTGTCACTTCTATCGATGCATGTTTCTTATCCAAGTCAATCACTATATGTCCATTATTATAAATCCTCACAATAGCTTTGTAAGGTACGTCATGTCCCTGTTTTTTATAGGAGGGAAAAAAGGCTCAGAGGGGCACTTAATGGTTTGGAGTCACAGGCTGGTAAAGGAGAGCTGGGGTGCAGACCTAAACCTAACAGGCCTCAAAGCACCTCTGGTTCACCAACTGCTCCTAGAGAAATAACTTCATGCTCTGGAGAGAGAAAACACACACACACACAGAGCCAGATTTAGAAGGCATTGGTTTGGGGAACTTTGAGAACCAGCCCTATCACTGCTGATTATGTGACAGGTTCCTTATTTCTGCCCACCTTGGAGTACGATCGTGAAGACTAACTGAAAATGCTAGCAAAACCTTTATTTTGCACATTGCAGGTTTTCCCCAAAAAATGCCCTAAAAATCCCCCTCCAAGTTAAGACACCCTCTGATGAAAGTAGATGGCCAGCATTAATAATGCCAGTAAATTAAATTAAAAAAGTTAAAATTACTTTTTAATTAAAAATTTAAAAGTAAATGAAAAATTAAATTTAAAATTAAGAGATTTTTCATTTAGTGTCCTGAAACAGAAGATACTGGTTAGAGTATTCCTGTTGTGTTTTCCATTCGAGGTCTTTTGAAGGAAAGAACAGATTTCAATCCCAGCAGCAAAGTAATTTGTAGTGGGGGGGGGGTGTTTTCTTTTGCTTTTTAATCCTTTGTTTTAATCCCATTTAGAGTCACAAACATTTCCGAAGGGGCTTATGATGCCTAGGGCTCTGGGCTGGACTTTTGTTTTAGTCCATTGATGTGGTGAGCTGTTGGAAGAGGTGGGAGTGATTTAAGATGAGATGGCATTAGGAAACAAATGAGTTGAACACATATTTCTCTGACCACTAGAATTTCCATTGAGCTAACCGGTGAATTTGTGAGTTTTATTTGCAAAACAAGTACTATTTCTTTGATGAAATTTTTCTCTTTTTCTCTTTAAATTGCTTTTAGGATGCAGAATAGAAAACTGTGATTCTTGCTTTAGCAAAGACTTTTGTACCAAGTGCAAAGTAGGCTTTTATTTGCATAGAGGACGTTGCTTTGATGAATGTCCAGATGGTTTTGCACCATTAGATGAAACCATGGAATGTGTGGGTGAGTAGTTTTTCATATGACTCTCAAACTTCAACTTTTACTTTCACACCTGTTTCTTTAATTAAAAAAAAAAGTGTGCTCAATGTAGCCAATCTAAAAACAAATTGGCTCTTTTGTTTATTAGATTTGAAAATTAAGTTCTTTGCTGACATTGTAAATTCGCCATGGTATTGGGTAGTCTTGTATATTGTATCTTGATGCAAAATCTGCTAATTGTACATTTATTCAGTTAAGTGCTGGTAATGTTTTTATCATCAGATAACAATCAATTTCTTAATTATCTTGATAAAACATTTTACTTAGAGGAAAAACAAAATATTAAAGCAGTGCCATGTGGTTGACTATTCAATCACTTTTGTTGTGACATGGAACCTCTTAGTATAGCTAAGAAATATTAGGTGGAAAGAAGCTTTTTGTGCCAAATATATTTTGCTGATGATTGACTATATACCGAATAGTTCATTGTTAATTTTACTTTTGCAAATTGAATACAATGCATGATTTAATACATACATGTAATATATACTGGTGGTGAATAATAATTAGGGATACATGTCTAATTTTATATTTTTTGTTTGAAAACCACTGTGGTATTTTAATATTACTGATTAAAAGTCTCCCCATGCTGACATTTTGATGATTTCATCCTAGATGAAATGGCATCTTCACCCCTCCCCCTGTGCACACACACATCCATCCCTGGATTTTTTGACATGTTGTACATCTGGCTAATTTGATGTACAACAGAGCTATGTATTATAAATAAGACTTCCCATGTTCCTAAAATGGACACACAAAAAATTAAGAACTCTTTTTGCAGAAAATATTGCTGAAATACTTGCATTGATCTGAGAGCTTGCAAAGAACACATTTAAAAGTTTTTGAAGAAATGTATACTTATGTTCCTATTTAAGTTCATACGTTCGTACAGGTGACACTCTGTTATAAGGAAGTCACTAGAGGAGCAGATTCAAAATGTTGAATTTGCACTTGAAAGGCAAATCCCCACCCATTACAGATGTTCAAAGGAAACTCTTACTAACCCTGAATTCTAAAACAAATTTCGAGTCCTATGCACTCCCCTAAGTGAAAATCTAAAATAGCTTTGAGAAGTCTGAGTAACCATGAAGCCTCCTGACATCTGGAATGCTAGAATATTCATTGTGTGTGGACTCTGAACCGCAGTTCTCATCTGCTAGAGTGAAATACATGTTAATGGTGAATTGATGAGGTTTAACTGCATGTTTTTATCTTTATATCTCTCACCCTCTACATCTAAGTGGTATAGATGGTAGCCTACTTTTTCATTATATGAATTTGCAAAAAGGAGATGCCCAAAGTGCTTACATATGTAGGAAAAACATACATCTTCAACTACTTGATCATCCTTGCTTTTACTTTTCAAACTACAGTAAGGTATGACATCAGTTTAGGGGATGAAATAAATACTGTGGAAATACTTCCACTCTTCAAAGACTTGTGAGAATTAGAAAAGACAAAACAATTTCCATTCTTTTCACCACGTACTTTTAAAATAAACACTTTGCTGAGTATGTTGAGATTGGGTAGAGGAGCATTGAGAATTAACTGATAAATTTTGTCTTCTGTCATGATACAGAAACAGTATCTTCTGTAATTCTAGCTGTTGACTCTTCTACGTGCCATATACTTCAATGACTTTAGAATGGCCCATTTCATCAAAAACAAATTAGACAAATAGAAGTTACTGGCTTTTAAATGACTTGTGTGCCAATAATTTGTTGTAAACAAAAGTAACCCTATGGTTCAAAGCATGTGCTTCCCAAAGGTGAATACAGGTGTTTATGGGTTATCTAGTTTACCTTTTTGGATTTGAAGGTAGGGGTAGTGGAGAAACACTATATAAATTAGATGATGGTGGCCCAAATGGATACTAAATTGTTATCTGTGTTTGCATTTTTTTCTTTCATCTTTATTAGAAGGATGTGAAGTTGGTCACTGGAGTGAATGGGGAACTTGTAGCAGAAATAATCGCACATGTGGATTTAAATGGGGTCTGGAAACCAGAACACGGCAAATTGTTAAAAAGCCAGCAAAAGACACAATACCCTGCCCCACCATTGCTGAATCCAGGAGGTGTAAGATGGCTATGAGGCACTGTCCAGGCGGTGAGTCCTTGCTAAATTTTGTCCTTCCTATTCACAGCTCCCTACATAAAGATTATCACAAAGGACCTGATGATAACATTGGTGAGAGGACAAAGATCTTAGTTAGAAACATGCTTAAATTGTGCAGATCATAAAGCAAATAAAGCAAATATCTCACTTACTTCTATGGTACCTTGAAAATAATTTAGAAGATGACATTGCAAATGAGATTTCTAAAAGTCGGCTTTTTTTTTTTTTTTTTTTTTTGCTAGTGTTCCATAAATGTGGGTTCTTATGAAATCAGGTCATTGCAGATGTTGTTGAGTGAAGGGGCCAACTTTCAGTTGAGAAGAGTTTAGATTAGAAAGGTTTACGGAATCTGTAAAATAATCTGCATCATTACTAGTTGAAGATGACAACTTAAAATAAACTTGCCCAAACACTGGGAGGAATAAATGTTGTCTTAATGTTACCACAATTAGCCAGTTTTCTTTGTTTTGATAATAATTTGTAGAAAACAGCTACTGGTATGTGTGTGTTTATTCATGTCTTTGTAGTAATTGTGCTGATTTGCAGTAATTATTCTGTAATAACAGGATTAGGCCCATTTACAAATTAGGAGACTTGAACATAGCTCAGGTGCTGGCTGACGCTCAGTCAGTATGTTGAAATGCAGCTCTTAGCTGTCACTGGGTTCTTAAAGCATAATCGCTCGTTACTGTTTATTTTATCACTAACGGATGCTGCTTTGCCAAAGATGAAGTTGGGGTTTTTCTAGTGCACAGAATAGAAAAGTAGAAAAGGAGTTATGTTTAAAAATTGCCCTGTAAAATAATCAAAATTCTTGTTTGCCTTCATTCTTGCTGTTGGAGCATAGCTTTTCACTTTGTGGCCATCGCCCAGAGAGAGAATAGATATCTGCTTAAAATGGATTTATATCCATATTAGACTGCCTCCTGGAGACTGTCTATGACCCATGGAGGAAGACAAAATTTTTAAGACTTGAAGACTCCGGTTGGCCTTTGAGAGCTATTAGATCCAGATTCAGAAGCTACTATTAGGAAAGCAGCTTTTCCTCTTGAATTAATTTTGCTTTTCTATGCTGGGCTTTTGAAACAGTTTTTTTTTTTAGGTCTGCTTTTCACTAACAAGGATGGTTTTGTTCACTTAAACTGGGTATTTTTCAGTCAAAATATAAGAAAATATTTTCTTACAAAACTAATAAGCCACTTCTTGGATAGCTGAGAGCATTTAACCTGCAACCTGGTGCCTAAAAACAAACCCGATGTATTCAGGTAATGGAAATAAAGACTTTCTTTGTTGTATAATGTTTATATAACCACCACCCCCATTCCTTTTCCAGCAATGTGGTCCCCCAATTGTGGTTTACGTTAATAGCAAAAATTAACCTGAAAATGCTTCTTTAACAAACATGCTTATGTGTGAAAAGGGCTGCATGCTTTCCTCGCCTCCAAAACTATTTTGATCCAGCCCCACCCAGTGTTGTCTGATTTTGTAGATAAGGGTAGATAGTTAATGTGTGATGGCTACTGCATTTGTGTTTTTATGCTTCCAACATCAGTTTGATAGCATCATAAACTGGCATGGTCCGCAACTGATAAATTACTCCAAAACAATGCTCATGTATGATTTGCCCATGTTCTTTTTGGACAAGTGAACCAATAATGAACTCTCTGATTTAGTCTGTATTTAGGCTTTGTCAAGTATTATATATTAAGTGAGGCCAGTTATCACTTTAACCCCACACCTACATTTTCAGTTTAATGAATTTGATTTGTATGTAATCGTTAAAGTTAGTAGTTTTAAAAGTTACAATGGGATTGCATTGTTTTATTTCACAAAAGGAACTGGAATTGATAGAAATAGATTACCCTGCAATAAAAAAGTGCCTGTATATTCATGTAGGAAATGAACACTAGGAAATTAAGGTTGAAACTTGAGCACCAGTTGGTAGAAATTGGCATAACTTCCAGTGGAGTATCCCACCTTGCCTCAGGTGAGAGAGGGAAACGTTCCTTTCTTCAGTAGTTCACGGTGATTAATGGAAGAATGGAGAAGAAAACCACTTTATCCCATTTTACATCTTGATTTGATTTCAGTGATCTGCTTTGACAAACCATGCAAAAATGCAAGTCGTAATCAGGTTGGGAATACAGGCATTTTTCAGATCTTTGCAACATATGTATGGATTTTTCTTCTGTTGGAGTCAATCTTAACCTGATTGCACACAAACTCAGCCCTAACCTCCTTCACACTAAAGCACCGGCACATTAAAATCAGCTGCTTTTGATTACTGGAAGGCATAAGTTAGAGGTCAGTGTAATGGAATAGTCACTAAGTGTATAAGATATTACACTGAAAACTATTAAAAAGGAGAAAATGTCTGTGGGATTTAAAAACAGCAATGACAGGGTGCACCGGCCTGTTTTATACTGAGTGGTCAGATGCTTTTTGCCTTTGTTAAAGAGGAAAGAATACCTGGAAATATCCTAAGGACTAAATTGATTTATTGATTTACATTCGGAGTTCTCTCAGTGTTTATTCCTAAGCTTTTGTTTTTCATTGGTTATCTTTTCTTTCATTTCTGAGGACAGAAACTGTGCAGTTTCTTGGATGTTTCTGACTCATTTTTCACGGTCCTGGGCCAGTGGGCAGGAGACCTGGGTTTCTGTACCCTGTCAACCCACTCATTCTGTGCCCCTCCGCAAGTCACTTAACCTCCCGTGGCCTCTACTTCCTTGTTTGTGAACTGAGGGTCTTGGGGTAGGTGATCTCTGAAGACCTGTTTAGTTCTAAAGTCCAGTGATTCTAAGACTACTTCCCAAAAGATACAGGCAAGGCTGTGGTGGTCATGTGAAGGGGGAGGGGGAGATCTGTAAGCCTCAGAGCAGTGCTCTCGGGCAGAGACTGCACTCTTCCTAGGAGCTGTGCTGAGTGTTTGCCAAACCTTTCACATCTGGCAGCTCCCCCTTCCCTCCCCATCCCCCATTCCCCTCTCACAGGTAGTCAACTTGCAAAGACTAAAGCAGGACTTGAGATCTATCAGTGATCTGTGATTTCATTACTGAGAGAGCCAGAGGATAGAGATAAAAATGAGGGGAGCATAAAAATGATGGAAAAAGAAAAAGTTGGATTGGGAGTGTGAGGAAAAACTTTTGAACAATGAGTATAGAAAATCGGAGGTAGAAGGATGGATAAATTAACAATGAGGTAAGCTTTATAATTTTGTGGCACTGTCTTCCCGCTAGCCTGTGCATGCTAATTAATAGAACTAATCCTGTCAACACTAATTTATTCCATGAATATAGAATCTGTAGGGATTTTAAAAATTTGGATAATATTGATTTGTATTACCATGATGCAGAAGTACAGGGCCATACCTCTTAAGATGTATGATACCAAACCACATCCACCACATTACTCATAGCCCTCCCCACCAAGGTCCACAGGGCCCTCCCCTTCTACTTCCTCCCTTCCCTCTCCCCTCTATAAGTCTCAGTTTGGTTAATATATAGGCTTTAAGAGGAAGAATTTCGTGTTTGGACCATGTTGTACATTAGACAATATATTATAATACTAGAAAAATTAACATGCTATTGTGTATTGAAATGACAGAAGAACACAATCATGATTGCTGAGGTATAATGTGGAAAAATACACAGGAGAAAATGTTGTTATTTGGAGGGGTTACAATCTTCCTTTCATAGGATTGGCAACATAACCTCAACCTGTCCCGTGTCTGTGAAACTCTTTGTTTTGTTCTTTATCCCATGAAAACACACTTGTTTATTAGGTACATATTGAGCTCTACTTTGGTCTTGCCATGGTAGTGCTCAAACAACATTTCCCACTAGGAATCATGGTCATAAAGCAGTAAGTAGATGAGCACATGATTGCATGGAAAAGACAAAGACAGAGGAAGAGTTAGTGAGTCTTTGGGTTGGGAGTGTATATTATTTAAGGGGTTTGGGGAAATTGAGGGTAAAACAACTGACCAGACATGTCAATGAAGGAAATCTTTTAAATATGTAAAGGAAAAAAATAATTAAGCTATTGTCTCAATGACTGTGAATATTCTTGTTTCTCTATATGGGAAGAGAAAGGAACTGAGGGTTGGGGAAGCTTAGACTAGTCCACGCTGGTGGCAGGGACAATAGCTTGCTGCCAAGGATGTCCTATGCTTTCTTGTTCTCTGTAATAAAGAACTAAAAACAAGCCATGGTCTTCTAGCACTGAAGTAGCCAACCTTAAACTACTTATCCCTCCACTCCAACACAGCATCTTATGTTTTGCTCTATTCTTTTTAGAAACAACACCCTGCCATCATCACCTCCTCCCAACATCCTCCAACTTGAAATTGTTAGTGAAAAATACACCAAAGTTCACTTTCTAAAGCCAAAGTTTTGACTCACTAGCTTTGCTTCGATCCAGCTGCTCCTAAGTTCACCCTCCTCAATCTTAGTGTCACTGATCCTTAGTTTGTTGAGGAAACAAACTGTGGCTTCAAGAATGTTCTTTCTATCCTTGGTCTCTTGAGTTGACCCCTAGCTGTGTCTGTCTTAGGTGGAGACATGGTCAGTACCTTCTCCTCCCTCTTAGCTGCCCCAACCACAGCCTGCACAAAAACCCTGGCATCTGAGTCCCATCCCCAAATCTAGTGGCTCTGTGTCTGTCCAGCATTGTTTTTAACTAAAGTCTCCTTCTAGCTGATGCTTCGATATATGTTGGGACAACTCTCTCCTACCGCTCACGGTTGCCTCTACCTGTTAGTAACCATATGATGTAATTCTTGTGTTTTCTTAGTACAAGAAAACTTAAATAGCAAATCTACTAACAAAAAAGTAAAGTGTATTTCTGTCTATCTGCCTGTTCTTCTCCCTACTCTGTCTCTGGTGTTTACTTTCACCCTCTATACCTCTGACTGTACCCCAGTTCTTGAATGCAAAAAAAATACATCTATAAAAAATAAAAAAAATATCTACTAGCTATGACTTAAATTTGAAAATAACTCATTCCTCTTATGAGACATTACTTGACCATGGCTGACTTTTTGAAGTGACTTTGAACTTGATAGGAAATAAAAGCAAATATTACTTAGCAACTCAGAACCTTTAATCTCTGCAAACATCTACTTTTTAAAGAGCAACAGTAGTAAGGCCATTCTAATCTTTGTTCTCTGTATATAAACTGACAGCAACATGTGGGCTAGGTATTAGATAATATAACTAAAGATGGTTGTAGATTGTGATGGATTAAACCAAGAGCAGGAAATAAGCACATTTTCAGTAGGATAGGGTCAAGAAAATATGCTTTAGACATATGTTCTTTATTTCTCTACATTTTGTTTACATTTGTGTTGCAATTTATGTGGTCTGTTTTATACATGCCTGACCTCAAGGGTAGTTTAGAATAGAAAGGATAAGGAGAAGTTTTCTTTTGAAACTTTCAGAGCTATCAGGAATTCAGATATTGCAATTTTTATATGAATAAGAGCATCTAAAAAGGGAGAAATATTATTGCCCTTCTGCTTACTATGCTGAATACTTTAAGCAAATGGTACTATTCTCCAGTTACTCTGAGCACACAGAAGCTAATGTTTATTTTATAGTGATTGTCAACCGAGACAGTCACCCATAAGTAGAAACCATTGAAATGTTCATGTACAATTGTTTATTTATTTTAAAAGAACTGGAGTTGAGAGTGAGAGGATTCACCAGAGACAAGAGTGGGGAGCAGAACAGGCAGATCTGCTGAAATACACTGCTGAGGGGAGCAGAGGTCTCTGTGTCTGTGGGTCAGCTCCCTGGCTGGGGACTGGACGTTTGCTGCGGTGGCTCATGATAGCTTGATAGTGCTGTCTTTAGCCCCTGGGCCACCAGGGAGGCCCCTAATGTAGTGTATAACTATGACACAAAATTGATCTTAAACAAAGACCTACCTGCCTCCAAACACTGCACTCAGTAATTAAAGCATCTAAAGCTCCACTTGTGACTCTTAGCAATGAACATTTAGGTTTAGTCAGTGTCTGGGAAGTCATCTCTCCCTTTCTGTGCTCCAATGTCATTATCACTAATTTTCTTTTTTAAAAACTTCATGGGCAGTGGCTAGGGAGGGGATAAGCAATAGTCAACTGTTATCAGTGGTATCTTTTGCTTTTGTTAATTTAGTGGTGATTTATTTCACATTTACTAAGTCTCAGTATTTGAGAGGGTGAGGGCCTGAGGAAGAAGGGAAGCAGTAAAGTGGATCTCCATGCTGTGCATGGGACATCATGCTCAGTGAGGGCAACGTTTAAGGCCGCCTTGGACCTGGACAGACACTGAAGGCGTGCAAAGCACCCATAATGTGGGCCTGAGGGAATGGACAGAAGAAACTCTTCTCTCAGATTCATTTTGAGCCTGTCAAGATGCCAGACTCAGTTGCCAGAGGGGCAGAGAGCAAGAGAGTGAAAGAAACCACACCTTTGTGCCATTCTCTGCAGATTCCCATCTGGAATCTCTACTAGCCCCATTTAATTATCGTCTGGAGCAGCATGTACTAGTCTCTTTTATGGGTACTTGTAAAAAGGATTTCTTAACTACATATGCCACTGAAGGCCCCACGTTCTATGCAGAACAAGGCAAGGACAGGAAAATTCCAAAGGGGCCTTTCTTTTATGAATTTTACACAGCAGTAAGCTACTCTGATCTTAATGTAAAATATATAAAACAATTTTTACAACTCTCTAAAATAAAAACAACTTTAATAGGACACACATGGTTTCAGTGGTGGGTTCACACCCTCTATTCCCTTCTTCTATGAGTACATTTTTTTTCCTTATGAGATAAGCAAGTTTTAAGTGTAACTTCCCCAGTGGTTTCTTAGAACAAATTATTTTCCTCATCAGACACTTCTCTGGTGTTGATAAAGAGAGAGCAGGCAGTTTGCTCATTGAGATTTCCTGTAAATCCTTCTCCAGCTCCTGGACTGCCTATACAGCTGGGTTTGTGGGTCTCCTCCAATATCAGGAGGCAGAGAAAACATTTTCATGGAAATAATGACAGAGTTTTTACTGACATCCTAGTGTGACTAATGTCATCAGACAGAAGTGTTTAAGATGATAAAATTACATTGTACAACAGAGAGGAACAAAAAAGTTCAGGTGGCGGAACTTATTATCACTAATTTAAACTAAAATGTAGAGGC
This sequence comes from Condylura cristata, assembly GCF_000260355.1. Taxonomy (NCBI): domain Eukaryota; kingdom Metazoa; phylum Chordata; class Mammalia; order Eulipotyphla; family Talpidae; genus Condylura; species Condylura cristata. The sequence continues at coordinate 21,362,443 of NW_004567110.1, forward strand.
AGTTGTTTTGCTTTATCATTGACCTGTTTATATAATGCTTGAACTTAATGTCTCTCAGAATCAGTATTACTTTCATGTACTTGAAGACTTTAGAAAATAGGGGGTGAAATATTTATGCCATAGTCAAGACGTATAATAACTGATTTTATACCCTTACTCAACAGATTTAATGATCTCTCAAAAGATATAATGATAATAATATAAAATTGTCAGATAAAATGGTAAAATAAAGTAAAATTAAAATATCTGAACTAGGGAAAACTTAAAGCTCAAGAACAGTACAGAAAATGGACCATACAAATATCTGTTGTTTAAACGAACTAGTTGAACCAAAAATTTGACCTTTCCAGACAAAAGAGGAAAGGAAAAAGAAAAATCACTGAGCCATGTATGTATACATACAATACCATGTTGATACATACAATTATACATATATGCATGTACATATCTAGCTGGATGTTCACATATATCTAGATATGCACACACATACTAGAATATAATATAAACACATTTCTCCGTTCAGAATAATGAATAGTGGGTGAACAATATCTGTATCACAAATGTATGATTCCAGAAGGCAGCTTGGGAATGTTTGTCTCTCAGTGAAAGCTGTAAGTATCATTGTACAATATGATTCAATAGAGGCCTGGGCCCTATGAAATCAGGGATTTTGACTTAGTTATATTTGAATGGAACCATTCAGTTGAGCCTTTCAGTGAATGCTGAATACATTAAGAACTTCATGGTACTTGGATAATCTAAAAAATGTACATTTGTGTTGAGAGTCAGTTACCTTTGAACTTGTCGATAACTATGGTGGCAAGGTGTCTTTTCTACATAGTAAGATTCTAAAATAAGATTAGGAGTTGCATATCTCTGATGAATATGCAATTAATATTTTAAATAACCTTTTCATGATCTTTGTTCTCCAGAGCTAACCTGTGATTATTTTAACCTGTCAAAACCATTTGCTATGGAATCATTTGGATTTTAAGTAAATGCTTACTGAATTGAACTAATTTTTTTGAATGAGTTCACTATATACATATTTTTGAATAACGATGCTTTACACAGTTACTTGTGTTTTAGAGATATAGGATCTCCTCTTTCAGGTGCTCTTCTATTCCACACATACCATGAAAGCACCCATGATCCATCCCTCATGGTCTTTTGTGCTCCCTCCAGCTTTTTGAATTGATTGTATTAAAATGTTATAAGGTGCATACAAGAGCTGGATGCAGACTAGAGGTGCAGGGGGTGAGAGGATTCACCAGAGACAGAGTGGGGAGCAGAACAGGCAGATCAGTGAAGTACACTGCTGAGGGGAGCAGCAGGTGAGGCAGGAGAGGTCTGCTGTGCCATGTGGGTTAACTCTCTAGCTGGGGATGGAACTCATGCTGCACTGGCTGTGGATAGCTTCCTAGTGCTGCGACTTTACCTCTTGCCCCACCAGGGAGGCCCCTATTGCTCTTTTGAACCTACTTCAAAAAGAGGATATAATTTAGATGGCAAATGCTAGAGCTGAGTTTCCAGCGAGTCTACTCTGTTTGCATTGCCACGCCTGTAGGTTCATCAAAGGAATTATTTCAACATGTATTAATCCTGTGTTCTTGAGAAATGGGAAAACTGGGAGAAAAGACGATACAAACAAGAGTTGGTTTATGGTCTAGTTGGGGAAGAAGAGAATGTACCTTACAAAACAACATAAAAGCAAAATTGAATTTTTAATTTACGTGTTCTTAGAGACTCTGCTATTATAGGAAAAAGTATTATTTTTAACTATTGTGTCCAAGGAAGTCTTCCTAAAAAGCAGAATTGTATTAGGAGGAAGTGGTTAGAAAGCATGTTGAAAAGGGGAGAGAGATCATTTTACACAGAAAGAACATTGTGAGGAAAGATGTAGATATTAAACTTTGTCTCTTATGTCTGAGAGAGGAGGGGCAGAAGAACCTGGTTGAAGCCAGGGTTGGGACTGAAAACTTAGAAATGCACAGCAAAAACATAAGTCTTGCATTAAGTGTAAAGGTCTTCTACTGGCAACACAGGGTTGTAAATTTTTCCTTGTTCACAATGGAGAACCATTGTTAAAAGGGAGTCTTTGCACATAGAGGTATCTTATAAGATACCTTTAAAGAATAAAAATGGAAGTAGCTGAAGATAGCATTGGTGAGGTGTAAGAAAGAAGCTAGATTGCCCATCCCAGAATTAGGGCAGACCATTAAGCAGAGTCTGAGCTTGGGAGAATTACCAGAGAACCTCACATGTCTTGATGTTTGTGCATTTTCCCGTTATTCTTGCTTTCTAAAGAGTGCAGGATTCTGTCTTGATTTGTGATCTACTATGATCTCTGCCAACTTTCTAAGCCAAGTCATTCCCCACTTTGTGCAGTTTTTTTTTCCTTTAATCTAGGCATATTTTATATTCACCCTAACTGAACCATATCTGTTATCTACCGCTGGTTCCCTTTTTCGAGTACCAGTATTCTTGACATATCATTCCCTATTATCTAGTTAGCTTTTTTTTTTTTTTTTAAAGATTTATTTATTTATCCATATAGAACTGGGGTACAGGCCAGAGATGCGGAGGGTGAGAGGATTCACCAGAGACAGAGTGGGGAGCAGAACAGGCAGATCGACGAAGTACACTGCTGAGGGGAGCAGCGGGCGGGTCAGGAGAGGTCTGCCACACCATGTGGTCTCCTCCGGGGCAGGCGGGAATCGAACTCATGCGGAAGTGGCTTCAGCTTCTCAATGCAGTGCTTTAACCCGCTGCGCCACCAGGGAGGGCCTATCTAGTTAGCTTTTGATGTTAACCTTCAAATGGATGTTCCAAAGTGAAAATACCTACTAGCGAGTTTGGATTATCTTCAAACAGAAGGTACACAAGTTACATATTGTTCCTGAGGGGGATTAGAGGTGAAGAGGGAATATAGAATGAGCAAGTATGAGGCAAAATGGGGTGTGGATAGGCAGCCATTTATGTAAACATGGAAGAATCTACCATATCAGAAGTACAAGGGAAAAGTTAGGGTAAGAAGAGTAGAAATAAGGAGAAGGAATAAACTCAGCAAATAAAGCAGTTAAAACCTGGTAATGCCATTTTGATAGAGTTGATAGTAAACTAGACATCCAATTAATAAAGAATTAAGAGTCTTAAGGATAGTGATACAAATGTTGGACAAATCCAGTAATGGATCTTGCCTCACTATACCTAAAGGTATTTTCACTTTGGAAATTCCACTTCTTAAAAGTGTCACTAAGAGTAATCTAATCTTCAGAGAGATTCTGCTTAATTTTCCTTAGGGGGGAAAATTTTTTTTTCTAATAAAACAAAAAGTAAGGATGGACTCATAGTCCTATTTTACATGTTGAAAACTAAGGTGCAGATAGGCTGGGTGAATCCCCCCGGTAATGGTAGAGGCAAAGCTTGGTTCTCACTCAGGTATCATCACCTAGAGTTCTTCCTCCCATGTATCCTTTTTTTTTTTTAAGCCATAGTAATATTTGGGAATTTCTCAGAGGTAACATGAACAATCCTAGTTGTACTATCTCATTTCTATTCTGGTTAATATGATGACTGCCCCTCCCCCCCTTTTTTCCAGTTTCTTCTCTTGAAGTAGTGCTATAAAAGTAAGCATGGAGTTAACTTAGTAATGTATCTCAATTTATAGTAGACTCTGATTCTATGATGGATGAATGAAAAATCCCATTTAATGTGTTAATTTTTTATTTGGATGTACAAATTAAAAGTAGGTAAGAACAGTATAAGGTATTCAGGCACGTGATGGGTTCTGAACACAACTTTATTTCATCTTGAGTTGCTAAATGCTCTTGAGCATTGCGTTCAGTGGGAATCAGCCTCCCTGTTCCTAGGAGAAAATTCTGGCAGACCTCACATCTGTTCTGCTTACTTTAAAGTGATAGATTCTCATGGCCATTTTCAGTCATTGATGCATTCTAAACTGAATTATTAGCAAGTCTAGCCCAACATAATGGCCCAAACTAGAAACCTGAATTAATAACAAGTCTGGTGATTATCTTGGACTTACCAATAGAAAATGTACAACAGACTCTGGCTGATAAAGAAAGTGTATTTTCCAAAATACCTTTAGAATCTATTTTCCAAACTTTTCTTTCTTGAAATTCTAAAGGAAATGAACCTCTGATAAAATGAAATGGTAAAAACAATTGGATGTCAATCCCTGGATGTTTAGATTCCCATCCCTTGCTCCTTCTTTTCATTTTATGTCAAAACCTGTAGAAGGAAACCATATGCCTGTATCTTGTATGTGTGCAAAAATTTCTTATAGTCTTCGTGCATTTTTATATTGAGAATGGTATTTCTAACTTGAGTAATTTAAAGTAATTTCTTCCTCAAATGTCAAGTGTCTGCTGCATTTTAGATCTTCCTCTATTTGGTATAATTGTCAACTCTAAGTGCACAGATTGACCTAACACAGTCATCAAATATGCTTTGAGTTAAGAGTTATTCCTGAGCTTCTGTAGCGCTCAGAAGCGGAGCTCTCTGTGGTGTGTGCGCCTCCTTTATCAGAAACATAAGACCTGTGTATCCCGGGAACCACTTCGTGCAAGTTTCCACCAGGTGGATGACATGTGAGCATATCTAGTTGCAAAACTATCAGTAGATGCCTAATTCAAAACGTTCCTTTAGTAATAGCTTATGTTTATTAAGAACTTGCTTAAAGGAGTTCAAACAAGGGTGGTGACCTCCTAAGCATCCATATTTTAAGATCTACTTTTTTTTTTTAAAGATTTTATTATGCATACAGAACTGGGGTACAGGCCAGAGGTGCAGGGGTGGTGAAAGGATTCACCAGAGACAGAGTGGGGAGCAGAACAGGCAGATCAACGAAGCATACTGCTGAGGGGAGCAGCGGGCGGGTCAGGAGAGGTCTGCCATGCCATGTGGTCACCTCCAGGGCAGCCGGGGATCGAACTCATGCAGAAGTGGCTTTAACTTCTTTGTGCTGTGCTTTAACCCGCTGTGCCACCAGGGAGGGCCCCCAAGATCTACTTCTTAACCATATAGAACCCAGATTGCTCACCTTCTCTGCAGCAACCAATCCTTAGTAACAAATGATTCCATAATCAGTACTGTGCAATGAATGCACAATTAAAGATGACTGAAAATTCAGAATATGTGGTCATTTGTTCTCCGTATACACATGCGTGTGTGCATGTGTGTGAGAGAGAATGAGAGAGAGCACAAGAGTGCATCAGAGAGTGAGAGTGAGAGAGAGAGAGAAGAGGGAAGATACGTAGTTTCATCACCATGTTCAGGGACACGTTCAATGTCGTGCTCGGCATTTTGTTTGACAGTTGTCACATTGTTTTCATTGTCTCTCCACTTTTGTTTATTTCCCTGCTTCTTAAGCAGCCTGATGAAATCTCATCAACTAACTGGGACTGAATTTTGATGAGTGCCAAGTTGCTTTGATGAAATCTAGCGTAATTATCTTAAACCTGAATTTATTTGGCTTTAATGCTGGCATTTTCCATACTGAGAAAATTAGTGCATTTGTCTGCTCCTGGAAATAGAAGCCCAGAAAGAAACAATGATAGCTCAAATATAAAAAGCAGCCACAATTAAAGTTCATTTTATATATTTGTTTCAAAAGTCAAAACTTGTCCACATGTTTAAAGTTTTGTTTTAGCATCTGTTACTTTGAATAACAACAATAATTGGGATTAGCTATTAGCCCAAACTACCCAAACCATGAACCAGAAAAAGATATTATACAGTCCCTGTTGACCAGAATGAAAGCTTTGGCATTCTATTACCTGGATATTCCAAGGGGTGGGAGAAGATTTCAGTGCTTCATATACAAAATATTATTTCCTCTAATTAACAAAGGGAGACATTGACTTTTAAAATTACACTTGATATTTCAGGCTACAAAGTCAGTACTACAGGAAAGTGAAAGAATTTTCACGTTAAAAGACTTCTAAAATTAGGTCTTAATTTTGGATATTTACGATGTAGAGGGAGTTAAACTTGCAGAAATTTTATTATATTAGGTTATACAATAAAATTGTTGGACATCGTAGGAGATCCTTAAGATGTCAGAATTTTAAGAGATGCGAGTGTTAGGTGATGGGTGACAGCTGGGTTAACAGAAAAGTTCACATAGGCTGAGACAGTTAGGTCTTTAGCCAGTGTTTGCCCACCTACCACAGGAGACGCCCAGCACAGAGCATCCCCAATCTAGAGCCCACACAGACAGGGTAGCTTGACTGCAGGCAGATACATGCAGAGCCATGGCCCTGGGAGGAAGATTTAGCTTCCATTTCTTTAAAATCATGTTTGTGATTTTGCATGAACGACCTCAAACGTGTTTTCCTTTTTCTGTTTTTCCCTCGGTCAGTTTTCAGAGAACATAATTTACCTGATTTATTAATCTCTAACCATAAAGACTTCACTTCTTAATTTTACTGCATGGTTTATAGAGTGTTCAATCAAGGACTAGTGAGTTACCACATCACTGGGTTCTGCTCACTGTGAAACTGAGCAGCTTTCTGTGTGACAACAGAATGGGATTAGCACATTCTGGACTCCTCACTGGTCCAGCTTACTTATGGTCTGGCACCCATATCCAGTGGAAAGGAACATTTCTCAGAGTGGCATCTTGTGGTGAAGTAAATTTCACTGAACTTTGTAGTTTCAGTAATTAATGAAATATCTGGCAAAGGATATCTTAATGAATTTTACAGATGCAAAATAAGAAATGACATATATTTATTATGCGCATTGTGCAGAAGTGGCCTTTATGTAAATTATTTCAAAGTGTACTCCTCATGACTGCTTTTTTCCACTTAATTTTTCTGTGCTCATTTTTTATACCGTAGCTATTATTATTTCCTCATAATTTAGGCCAAGGGTCTAGCAAGACTTTTGTATACCTAAGTTCTTAGGTTTTCATGCAGTTTGATTTATGATCTCTAGATGAAAAATGTAGGAGAATGACCTCTAACCGCTCTGTTCTCAGTTTCTTTGTTGCATTCGTACAATGATCTATGTCACAGTCCTAGATCAAGAGTTTATAGTTATTCCAGCATCTGGATATTATTGCTGTCTTCTTAGTATAAGGATTCCCTGATTTACAGGCTTGAAAGAAATTGAGTAAAATCATTTGTTGGAAGGATGCACAATTCTTCATTATAATAGGTATTTTACAAACCATGTGCTGTGATGAAGTGATTCACTTTTGAAAAACTTTAAAAATTATTACAACTGAAATTAAAGCAAGAACCAAATCCTGACCACAGTGAATAGAGTCAGCGTAGAAAAATTATGATGCCAGTTGCTTGCGAAGTTCCTCAGGCATATTAAGCCATTCTCAAAAAACAATTTTTATCAGATCAGGGTTTTGATTGATGATTTTCATCAATAGCTAAGACAGGTCAATATTATTTGGTTCCTTTTTGTTCAAATTGCTTTTCTATAAGACATTTCTTTGAAAACTGCACTTGTATTTAAATTTCCAATCTTTCAAAAATTTATTAAAGTTTACTTTTATAAAATGTTTCTATGTATATACACACACACACACACACATTTAAAATCATGTTTGTGATTTTGCCTAAATGGCCTCAAACGTATTTTCCTTGTTATGTTTTTCCCTAGGTCAGTTTTCAGTGAGCATAATTTACTTGATTACTTGATTTACACACACACACACACACACACACACGTGTGTGTATATATATATGTGTGTGTGTGTGTGTGTATATATATATATATGTAAATGTGTAGGTCATTTCTTTGACTCCTGGCTCTCCATTGCCTCCTGGGCCCTACTGTGGAATAGGATTCACTGAGTCAGGTACTAAATGGCTGCAGGCTCTGAGGGAAGTATCCACTGTGCAGACACTGGGAGAAACAGACCCTCTGACTTTTTAATTAGAAAGCAGTTCAAGTCCACACCTCAGGATCATCTCTTGGGACTCTTAAACCAGTACCTAGGGTAGCTTTACTAGTGTTTTTCTTTTTTAAAACATGCAATAAAAATGTAGAACCACAGCCAGGGGAGAGACAAGGGTAAGGGGGTGTGTCTCAAGGGATTGATAACAGGATTAGAACTTTGTAGAAATAATTTGCATTTCTGGCTAGCATCTGTTATAAAACAGACTTAACTGGGCTGTAACTATGAAACCTGATGTTTTACATTTTGAGTTCCTTTTAGCAAAACCCAACACTTAGCTGCTTAAGCAGAAATGACCACCTCTGTGAAAAATTAAAAACTAGCCCAAAGCATGGGAAGGAATGGGTTGGCATGAGAGGATATTCACTTGGGACAAAGATTTCTTCAGCCAGTTGGGTGGCAAAGGGCAGGAGTCCTTGTGAAGTGTTTGTAGATGAAAGGAAAATGATGTTCTGATAGCAGAATCAAAAGTTTCTAGGGTAGGAACTATGTTACGCTCTTTTCACTAACAGGAGATCAGTTTGGATCCATTGGTATCTGAGATTACTTAAAGCTTTATCTGCCATTTTTTAGAAGAGGTACTATTTGGGAAACACCTAAGATAGTTGTCTCATATGTAAAACATCTCAGAAAAATCAGGGATTCAGTTTACTAAACTCCTAGCACACGCTAGATTTTGAAATTTCATTGGTTTGTTGTTCTATTGGTAGAACGAAGGCAAAATGTTTGGTGGTGAACTAACTTGGTAGCCTTCACCTCATGTTGCTGTTGAGGGGGTGCTTTGTGAGGTGACAACAAATTTTTGAAATGTCACTTCTTTACTTTCAGCATTTCAGGCTGTCTTTTTGCCACTGTGCTCCATTTTGAGTGACTGAATAGCAAAACAGAGGGAAAGTTACAGTCAACGCTATCTTCATGCTAGTGCTCGAATTCATTGACTGACCTAGAGATGTGGCCCATGAGCTCTTTGGTTTAGTAACTTCAGGGTTTTCTCCTCTATTCTCCCTGCTAAACAGTTTGCTATGGATCAGCTGTACTACCCCGCCATCAAATGTATTCAATTTTGGAAGCAAACACTTCATGGTTGTTTAAAAATCCTGAGTATTCACATGGGGAAAGTGTGGGAGGTTTCAAGTTTCTGAAACATTCTGCAGAAAATGAAGTGATAACAGTTCCTGCCGGTGGCCATATGACTCAATAATAACTGGAAGAAAAAAAAATGTTTGTTTAGGCTTGGCCAGCATTAATAACAAGCGAGTTGTAATCTTACTTTTGCTCACAAACATGTCTTCGTCCTCCATGGTCCCTTTCCTCATCTTCTGTGGACACATTAGTCTTTCCTGACACCTGACTTCACTCCTGGAGAGGTCTCCAAAATGTAGCTGGGCTGGTTCAAGGCTTTGTTAGGATTCCTACCAGTCATTAAAAAATACAGAAACAGCACGCACCACCTCAACTCTGTTGCGTAGTGCAATGTTAGTCTATGTGGCAAAATGTGGGCAGATTTGTAGTCGGTGGTTAGAGGTAGGGTTCAGAGGGTCTTTATTTCAATTCTATCACGTACTGCCTGAGTTCATCAGAAGGCTTACTCTGAAATTTCAGGATACATTTGGCACCAACATGTGCTAACATGAGCTTTTGTGTTTAAATTCTTCCCAGCTTGGTTGGCCAGATCTTTATTTTATTTTGGTCCATAGGCACATCTGTCACCTGTCTCCTCAGAGGTCATAGGCCTATTGGGAGGGACTCCTTTCTACTCAACCTAAACTTGGTGTTTAGCTTCCAAATTCTTTTCACATTTCGACAGCCACAATCAGGTGAGCCACCCAATTTTTAATCCATTTGGCTGATGGGTTGGGACTTATGGTCTGTTTTATTGTTTATTTATTTTCACTAAGTAGGTGGGATATTGTTTCTTTAATAAATGACCTTTTGTGCTGATAGTGTTGTGAGCAGAGAGACTGTGTATTTTGAAAAGAAAGCCTTTCATTTTAGTATGCTCAGCAGTTCTACAGGAATTCATAAATGCAAGGGTAAGGGAATGTATTTTAGGTAGCATTTGCTAAGGAAAATGGTGGGCAGCTCTAAATTATTACAAGGATAAAGAACTTTGAACACTTCTGGTTAATTTTAATTTCTTCTCTCTGTGTGTGTGTGTGTGTGTGTGTGTATTTTAAAGATTTACTTATTTTTGCATACAACAACTTGGGTGTAGGTCAGAGGTGTGGAAAGGTGAGAGGATTCATCAGAGTGGGGAGTGGAACAGGCAGTGTCTGAAATAAATGCTGAGGAGAGCAGCTGTCAGATAACAAGGAAAGGTCTGCTGTGCCATGTGGGTCAGCTCCCTGGCTGGCTGCTTGGAATAGAACTTGTGCTGAAGTGGCTGATGATAGTTTGATAGCACTGTCTTTAACGCTTGCATCACCAGGGAGGCCCGCTCATTCTTCTGTATATTTTGAAGCTCTGAATTTAGATTTTCTGTAAACACATGCAAAATGTGAATGTGCCAAGAAATAGAGCAAAACTGAAATATTCTTGTGTGGCAATGAAACTCTTGACTATTAAATGTTTCATCTCTTCTAGCTTAAAATTTAAATGTAAAAGACATTAAATATTTAATGAGTCTGATAGGGTATTACTACACTGCAATTTCATTTCAAGTTTCTGTTGTGGATGCGGTCAGGATTTTAATCAGATGTACAAGGAAAACTGTTCTTTATAAATCTTATTTCTTTCTGTCTCACTTTCTGTAAGCAAAATGTGCATTTTCTTAACTCATCTGTGAAAATATAGGAGAGGGACTCTACCTGTAATAGGGATCAAGTCCACTTGTTAAAATACAGAGTTATGAAAGGGATTAGTAGGAATAACTTTAAGGAAAAGTTATAATGTAGCACTGCAATTTAGATATGGAGGGTAAATATTGTGGTGCCTAACCTGTGAACTGCCTTCAGCTCCTTGATGTCCTGGCATCTCCACGTGATACTAGCTTGTTTCAGTCTCAGTAGCACCACAAGCTGGGCTCTACCACTAGCCACCTGCTTCAGTTGTTTCTGTTTTCTAACCCTCAAATGATGGAAGGCAGAACAGCAAGGATTAGAGCGAGCAGCTGGCCAGTCCTGAAGGGTCTCCCCAGGGTTGCGCCTTAGTAACTGTTTGGTCTTGTATAAATCTGGTAGTTTTTATTTTCTTTAAAGTGAGAACAGATTATTGAATCTACTGTGCAGGTTTCTTGGTTTACTATTTTTTAAAATAGTTTTTTGAAGTGATGCTGGTTTACAATATCTGTATATGATTTAGGGATATAGGCTCACACCTTTACAAATGTATATCATCACGCCAGGCCCACCACATCCCAGAGATCCTCCCAGTTGACCATAGCCCCCTCCCACCTTTACTTCCACCAACCATTGACTCTCCCTTTCCTCTAACTCCAGCTCTGCAGTCACATTTCAGGTGTTTCTTTTGGTTTGTTTTTGTGCTCCTTTGCTCAGTTTTCTGTATTCCACCTACAAATAAAATGTTGACATTTGTCTTTCTTCTCCTGATTTATTCCCTTAGCATAGTCTCTTCCAGTTCCAACTGTGCTGTTATCAGTACTTTATACCTGAGTGTATTCCATTGCATATTACAGCATCTCTTCTTTGTCTTCTCATCTGTCTTTGGGCACTTAGGTTGTTTCCATAGCTTGACTAACTGTGAATAGAACATAGGAGTGTATATAGCTCTTCGAGTTCTTGTGTCTGCAGGTTTCAGTTTGTTGGGTCATGTGGTAGGTATATTTGAATGTTTTCAGAGCTTCCAGGGAATACTAGTATTGTTTCAGATTCCCAGTTCCTTCTCCTTTGTGGCAAAAGCATGGCAGCCCAATAGTTGGTTTCTTCCAATTTCCCATCCACTTGTGGTTCTGTTCCCACTTACTTGGACATTTGCCACTAATACCCATATCTGGAAACCTGATGATGGTTTTCTCCAAATTTTGACTACTCTTCCAGGGGGAGAAAGATACATCCCAAAGCTAGACTCAGTAAGCAAAAGCAAGTCATGAGATCACAAAATTTAAAGTTGAATATCTAGATTAGAACAATTGTGAGCCTTATATCAGAATGGTTATCATTGGATTATTAAGATACATATTTTTAACAAGTTTTCAATTTAAAGATTTAGAGTAATCCACAGTAAGTTTTGTGTATGCAGATATTTTTATACATATTTGTCTCTGAATATTGATAGATATGTCTACATAGAATACTTTCTGTATATTATAAATACTACATTTGCCTACATTTATTTTAAAGAAACGAGAAGCTGATTTTCGCATAGTAAGTCTATGGTCACTTTTCTTTCATACCAACATTATAAAGTTGAGCACTTAGGATTTTCCTGCATTTGGAGAGTGTTGTTTGCTTTTCTCAGCAAGGTTCTGGAACAAAAGATCAAGATGGAAAAATCAGTAGCACTCATAGTCTTAAGAATCAGCCAACTTAATATATGTAGCAAATGTGTTTGAACAGAAACATACACGGGGAGTCACCAAATGATTACTGATGGCCGGGTCTTGGTAGAGGAACCGCAGCTTATGGTGGGAGGGAGGGTCAGAGCCGCCGCATCTTCAATGTTTCCTTGCCTGGTCATCAGCAATTGTCTGAATGAATGAGGATATTTTCCTTTACTTTCTATGGTTTAAAAATAACTGTTAAGACCTTTAGTATTGTAATTCCCCAAATACTTGCTATTTTATAGGAAAATGTCAATGTAATTTTCTTAGGAATAGCATGTTCTCTAGTTTGTTCACTAGAATAGACTGAATTGTAGGATGACTGTATCAAAACATACATTTTTGACCTCAAATTTTCCACATTTTCATTTATTTAAATTTTTGTTGTTGTTGTTGAGAGAACATTGGCTTACAACACTATATATGACTCAGAGGTATAGGCTCACACCTCTTCAGATGTATGTTACCACCACCACACCCACAGTCCTCCAACAAAAATATAAATTACTTGTTGCCAAAGATCTTCCTAAAGAATTTTTGTAGATCATTGTGCTGTCAACAAAGTGTGAACATCAGTCTTAAGACCCCTTGCCAGAACCTTTTACACTGTAAACAAATGTTTTCAAAAATACTGTCTCTGATTTCACTTTTATTGTTTATTGTTTAATCACATGCAGGATAAGCAGCCTAGATAAGCAAGGAACATAGGCATTCCTTGAAACGTTTAGAAAAAAAAAAAACACTGAAAAATTATCTGGTAATTTTACCTTTCACATGAGGGTCCAAGACTTTCACAGTGGCAAAGAGTTTTGAAATTTTCACCAGTAGATACTTTAGACTATGACGTCCAAGTGCAGGGTCTTTTAATTTGTGTACAAACTTACACTAAAAATGCCAAATGTTAACCTGTTTTGCTATATACAATGATAGTTAAGTGTCTGTTTTAAGCTTTCTAAGGTCTGAGTGATGCTCATTAATAAATTAGGGGCATATTCACATCTTCTGAAAAATTGTTTCCTGTAAATGAATTTAAAAATATTCCTCTGAGGTAAAACTTGGCATAGGTGTTCCCCCAGAAATCTGCTCATAGCTTTCAACATCTTTAGAGTTGTTAATGTGGTGTTACTGACAACATTTTTAACATTAAAAAAATAGGCATTTCAAATGAGTGATTAACTTGAGACCAGCATTTTTTTGATTATACAAGTGAAAGAGAACAGGTAATTTTAATAAAATTACATTTTATATGGCCTTTTTAAAAATACAAGCTGATGATTTTATCGAAACATATTTACTTTTGTAGCAGATCCAATATGTACATGACCTAGGTTATAGTACTGGAAATATTTTCCAACTGATTTTTCATATTGCTGGTAACTGGGTCACTTACACTGCATCAGATCAGAGAGGTGCGTGTGTTTAAGTGAAGACCCCAATAGGCAGTGTTGATAACAAGGTTGCATCATGGCTGGTCTTTCTATGACTGAACAGCTCAGTCGGGCTCAGGGACACAGGCTGGAGCTTTGGTGTTCTGGAGCTGGAGAGAGATGGGCTCCAGAATCTGTCCCTTGAGCTACCTACTTGAAATAAAGTCGAAGAGTGTGCGCTCCTTGCTCTACTCCCTAGCAAGTCCTTCAGCTTCTTCGCTAATACTTCAAAATCTCCCAAACTGGATTCAGTCTGTGGTTGAGGGGATTACAGACCACATGGACAGTGTTCTCAGCATCTCAGCCATCCTGTCAGTGTGAAGCTCCTGATTATTAAGTGTTCTGTCTCCTCTTTTTCACTCAACACAGCAGTTGTTCCTAATCATGACTGTTCTCAGAAGATGTCTTTCTCTTATGGCAGGCAGTTGATACACCTTCCTATCTGTGTATCTTCAGGAGCTACCTACTCATATTTTCTCCAAACAAACCTTTTGCTTTCAAGGTTTTTCTGAAGATGGAGGAACATTGGAGTCTTAGTCCTTCTCCACAGGATTTCATTTATCTGCTAGAACCTTCCTTAAAATATTCTTCTCCTCTTTTCTCTGCCAACTCCCCCTTCATGCCTTCATAACCCAGGCTCCAGACAGGATTTCTGCCTGTTTATTCCATCTTTACTTCAAATTCAGGATATCTAAAACGACTTAGAGTCAGCCTTTCAAATAGGCTCTTGCACCCTCTCAGAGGCTCTTGCCATCACCTCTTGCCACTCCCTTTGGCCTGAAATCCTCTGCACTCCTTTGTTATCCTGATCTCCCATATCCAGGATTCTACTTCAACACCTTGTTGCTTGTTGCTTCTTTTACATTTCATGCTGTTCCTCCTCCTTTTTGCCCATCTTCAAGATTTCTTGGTCTTTCGATTGCTTTTTCGCTGCCCTTGTTTTGAAGACCAACTCTACAACTGAGTAGATAGCAATGGTATCTTTTATTTCTTCTAGGAATTACCTTGATGTAAACAGATATGCATCTTCATTAAATATACTGAAATTTGTAGGCCGATTTTTACTTAGTGAAAGAGACTTTCAAAAAATGCCTCAGTTATTTATTGTGTTAGTGTGGGCACCTCACTTTAAATTTCAGCCAACTGGTGGTTTCATGTTCGTTGTTAGCTCCTAGTTCTGTACAACTGAACTTACACAAATTTTATATTTTTCTTGATTTTATTTTTCTATTTTTCCTACAATATTTGTTTCTGTGGCTTGATACAAACAAATGATTCAGTTAATTTTGTGAGCTCTGAGCATCCAAACATAAAGTAATGTGGACTGATAACATTCATGTGTTTGGACAGCATTTACAGGGAAAATAAAAGAGGCTTGTGTCAGAAGTATACTTCAGATCTCAAATTACCAAGGGCATTACTGGACTTCAGCTGTGTTGGAGACATAAGTACTGCAAAGCTATGGTTTGGAAGACATGGGAAGAATAAAGGCCTACTTTATAGTAACATTTCTTTTTACTATAAAGGAAATAGCATTAACTTGAGAGAGCTGGTTCATACAAAGTAACTCTTGTCCATTGTTGGTATCAATTTTTTATGTAATATTAAGAATTATTAAGTTGTTTAGACCTTAAATTTGTGTCTTGTAATTAGCTTAGTTTTGTGCCACAGATTTTTATGGAGTCATCTAAAGTTTTTTATTCACTGGCAAAGTGTTAGGATGCTTCCAGTCTGGGTAGAGGAAATGCTAGCTTTTATGTATGCCCTAAAACAAATTAGCAGAGTTTGGTTAAAACAGCTGCCTAAATGATGAAAAACAAATTGGTTTGTAAAATCCTACTTGGTAGTTTAGCTTGTCAATTAGCTAAGTGAGGATTTGAACCATATCATAGAGTCATGAGATGAAAAATGACACATGGTGGCTAAGCCAAGTGTCTGGCCATGGGGTCACCCCCAGTACTTAACTCTGCTGTTGATCTAGGGGATGGCACATGTGTCATTTGGACAATAATTTAGTTCCTCCAAGTGTGAGATCATAGTTGTATATTTAACATGCTTTTATTGAGTACTCATCATGAGTTAGATGACTTACTTAAGGATGAAGCAACATACTTTAAAACCATTACAAAACCAAGACTATCTAATTTTAGTGCACTGGTATTTGTTTTTCAACTTTGTGGTTCAGAAAGCTGCTGCATCTCATGAAAAATCCTAGGGGCAACATGGTATAATGTAGAGTGAGTATTAATTCAGATGCTTGGGCTGACTTACATTGCTCTTCCACAGCCCCTCCGCCACTGAAGGAACCTTGCTGGTTCAGAATGGGGGATGGGAGTGGTGGAAGAGGTGGGGGCAGTGTGAGAGCAAGGCAGTTGGAGTGACAGCAGTCTGGCTAATGGAGACTGATGTTTGGAGTCTCTTCATTGTCTTTACTCCAAATCTAGTATCCAATCCTCCATGCCTACGTGATTTCTAACTCTTGGATCTCTTATATAGTCAATATAAGAGATTGACAACAGTCAATCCAGCCTATTGTAAGCATCAAAGCTCTGGAGTTCATAGTCTGTTCTTTTACTTAGTAGTTTCATTACTTTTACAGTTAATTTCACCTTCCCTTAGTTTCCCCTTTTGCAAAATTACAAGACTACCTCATTTGTAAAGCCTCAGAAGTTGTATACTGTATAAGGCAGTACCCACAGCTTGGCATAGTGCCTGGGCACAATGTAATGTTAACTAATAGTGTGGATGACGTGAGCATTTAAAGAATAGAGGTAGCAGCTTGTCTGCCCACCTGTGACTGGGCAGAGGCCTCTTTTTCCTTTTCCTTTTCTGATAAACTTATCCTTTTAAAATATAAAAAATAGAGTACAGAAGAAGCAGTTTTACTGGTGCTGAGCTAGAGGCGGGCTCCCAAACCATGGAGAGCATTGCAAATGTCCAGAAGGCTTAACTAACACAGGTAGGAAAAGAGATACACAGATACTTTCTATGAATGCTGTAGGTGAATTAGGGCCTTGCAGTTCCCAAGGGGAACATTTCTCCTCTTCTGCAGAATTTTTCCTATGGCTGCTTAAAAATCAGAATTAATAGTATAGACAAAATTGTTTTGTGTATCTCTTCATAGTGGAGAAACTATGCGAAAAGGCAGCAAAAACACAAGAAAAGGCAAAGCAGTTATTGGAAAAGATGACATGTATTTAGAGCTGTTCTAAGTTTCCGAAATTACACTGCTCTAAGTTACCCTCAATAGTTGTAGCGAGGCAGGAGGGGGGAGATAGTTTTACATGGTCTTTCTGGGGTTCTGAAAATGAAATGTTTTTTACTTTAGTAAAAACTGAGCCCATTTATCTGTATAATCTCTTCAAGTTTGTAGTTATTGAAAAATCCCTGTCGTCTCTATTCTTAGCTGAGAGCAGTTTGCTTGTTATTTGCTTACTTGGGTGCTGTTCTGTGAGTTCGTGTACTGAAAGCTTGTGTATGCGCCAAGCCACAGGATCTGGCTGATTTTCAGCTGCTAAACAGGGGGCATGTAACTTGCCATTGGTCCCCAACTGAGAGAACTGTGGAAGTAATTTCTTTTTGGTAAACATCCACCCTGAAATGAATTTATCTCCTCTACGCATTTGTTTTCCTTTGGGTGTTTTCCTTGTGTTGTGTGAGCCTCACTTTGTTGGACATGAGCACTTCTGTAGTGTTATTCATTCTCTCAAAACAATGAAAAATTACTTTTGTGAAGCTGTTTAAGTCAGAGGAGAAAAAGTAAACCGAATCCATGCCAGCAGTTGCTCGCCATCAGAGGTGGGAAGAAAAGCTTCACACACATGTCAGAAATCTAAGTCTCTGGGATGACCAAGCGGGCCAGCTCTGCCTGACATAGGTTTATGCAGTGTCAGGGCCTCAGGTCAAACCATCCTCTGGTTTGGCATGGATTGCGTTATTTCATGTGGCTAGGGAAGGCTGGGAAGATCCAGTCTTCCTCTTTTGGTCTCTGTGATAGTCTTTGTTTTTCCTCATTATTATCACTGCCACTGACATTGACACCATTTCCAACACTGCGACCACCACCACTAACTTATGTTCAGTGCTTTACATGTGACATGGACTACTGGATTAAGCTTTAATTCATTGCTTTCTTAAGAATAACACTGGGCCCTCCCTGGTGGCGCAGCCGGTTAAAGCACAGTACTAGGAAGCTAAAGCCACTTAAGCATGAGTTCAATCCCCACCCCGGAGGTGACCCATATGGTGCAGTAGACCTCTCCTAACCCGTCCGCTGCTTCCCTCAGCAGTTTACTTTGTTGATTTGCTTGTTCTGCTCCCCATTCTGTCTGGTGAATCCTCTCACTGCCCCTGCACCTCTGGCCTGTACTCCAGTTCTGTATGCATAAATAAAATCTTAAAAAAAAAATCAACATTATTTGGTAAGACCTACTGTTTCTTGTTACTGCTTCTCATTTTACCGATAAGAAGCTAAATGATGCTGAGAAAAGATCCTAGCTGTGAGGCTTTTGCTAGGTTCAACTAGGAGACCTAAGATCTAAGTGAGAGTCATGGTCTCCAAAGAACACATTCTTAGTGTCTGTGCTACACTGCTTTCCTGAATTGAGATGCCTGTTGGAAGGTATCCACTTTAGGAACTCAGCACTTTAAAATTTTCCATACATAAAAATTTGGAATGACACTTCTCCCAGTTTTGTTGCTTTTATGTAATGTAAGCACCTTAACTAAAGGGAATCAAAAGGTTAGGCTGGAAGCAGTGTTGAATTTTTTCTGTAATTTGACAATACTTAATTTTTAGTCTCTTGTTTAAAATAAATGATATTTCAAAAGAATAGGCAGTATCTGTTTATATTAAACTAATTATGCAAACTGTCAGCTACGCAGTACATCTGTTAACTATACACTTGAAAAAAGGTCTAAAGAACATAAAGAGTATATGAAACCTGGTGGCCAACTATTTTCTTATCTGAGAAAGTACTTAAATCACCACAGAAGAAGGTTTGGAGTTTAAGTAATCAAGAATTCCTTGGTACTTAAGATTATTAAGACACTAAAATACTCTCTTGGGGTCCTAAAATACTTTTGCCAAGATAAGTGGATATAGACATATTTTAGTGCAAAGAGATGGAACAGATGAATCCTCAAAGTCCTTTCCAGCATGGTGAATTTTTTGTTTTGGTCCATATTTAATCATTCCAACTAGTTGGAGATATTTAGAATTTGATTATCAACTATGTATAAACAAAACAGAATAGAACTTGGGAGTTGTTCTCAGTTGCATATTTTCATTCTAATACAATGTATGTGAACATACTTGGATTAATCTAGATAACATTCTAAATTAATAGATGGGCTTGCCCTTAAGACCACCCCTCTTCTCGCTACAATTCTTATAATAGAAGCATAATACCATAAACTAAAATGGAATGTATAATACTATAAAATCAACAGGTAGTCTGTTACCAGAATCCAAAAGAGTTCAATTAAAAAGTGGACAGGATTAAAAAACAGAAGTAGAGGGTCAGATACATTCTATGACTGATGATTGTGTCTATCTGAAAGCTGCAAATGGGTTTCTCCTTTCCCAACTGACTGACGTTGGGTCAGTAATGAAAGGTCTATATTATTCAGTAAGCTGTACAGCTACCCTTTTATGGCGTGATCTGTTATAACAACAGAATGATAATTTTAACTAAAGGTGAATAATTAGAATATCTGAGATATTTTACTACAATATTTAATTAATGCATAAGTGGTAGAGGCTGTATGTTACCTTGAATTTCCAGATGGAAAAATAGAGGCGTAGAAACAATCAATACTAGTTGTGTGGTTTGAGCAAGTCAAATAATGGGGCCTGGATTTGAGCCTAGTCTGGTTTCAGGCTCAAATGCTTGTAATGATGAGGATAAACTCTCCATGAAATCAGGTTTCTCTTTAGTACATCTTTCTCTCTAAAGCCTATTGGTATCGTTCTTCCTCCCTATATTCATTAACTCCCAGAAAACAAATGCTTAAGAAATAGGTGTCACACTGTGTCTTGGAAAATGTGGTTCCCTGAAGCATTATAAGGGGATGATGGAAAAAATATTCTAGTGGTAATGATTACAATTGAATGTATTTCTCTTTGGTGTTAGAAATCCAGACACTTGCTAAGAAAAAGTCCCATTTTAGTTCAATGTCATTACAGCAGAGAAAAATCACTTATGGCCCCTCCCTGGTGGCACAGCGGGTTAAAGCGCAGCACTAGGAAGCTAAAGCCACTTCCGCCTGCCCGGAGGTGACCACATGGCGCGGCAGACCTCTCCTGACCCGCCCGCTGCTCCCCTCAGCAGTGTACTTCATCGATCTGCCTGTTCTGCTCCTCACTCTGTCTTTGGTGAAGTCTCTCAACGCCCCTGAGCTTCTGGCCTGTACCCCAGTTCTGTATGCACAAATAAATAAATCTTAAAAAAAAAAAAACGAAAAAGAAAAATTACTTAAATGTTGGATTAGGTTGAAGGATGGGCAAATTAAGTGCCATTCATGTGGTAAACTAAGCATGGAATTAACACCCTAGATGGGCAGAGAGAGGGTCAAGGGCAGCCTCAAACTTCATCTCCTGGATCTGAGTAAACTTTCACCTTTTTTAATTAAAAAAAAAACATGAAAATTTTGTAGGTTATTGTGAAATAAGAGATATCACTCTAAAACTTAGTAAAGTTCAGATTCCTGACATAAGAATAGAAAAATTTTAAGAAGTCTGACTTTAATAGGAGTAGGAAAGACATCTTATTCATAACTAGCTTAGAAGACAATGATGAATAGACCAAGATGATAGGATAACATAACCAGATTAAAAGAGAGGTCAGATGAGATGAAGAATTGAAGGAAGGAAATCTCAAAAGCGTGATCAGATGTTCATTGGAGAGTATCAAGTACAGAACTGTTCATTTGAAAATAGGAATGCTAATACTTGGGAAGCTAGTAGAATTTTATAAGAAAGGAGAAATCGAAAAATGAAAGAAAAGTAATAGCTACTAGCAGAAAAATTGAAAAATGGTCTGGCTAAAGAACTCAAAATATGAAAAGGACCTAGAAATAATTATAGCTATAGCTTAGCAAAAAAAGAAAAAGAAAATTCTACAAGCATCGATAGGAAAATGCAAAATTAAGCCATTCTCAGACTTTTAACTTTCGGTATAAAAACTAGTGGGATATTAACTAAATTTTGAAAGATAAAGTAACTTTTTAATCCTGTAACCCAGTCAGTATAGCTTAACTAACATTCCTTCATACCTGAATTGTTACTATTACAATATTTGGCATTATAATTCGCAAACATTTTTTCTCCAGATTTATGAATCATAATCGGTTAATATTTCCTTGCTAGCAAAAATATTTAAATATGCGCTATATTACACTTTTTACCTCAGTGGTTGTTCAATTAAGTTGTATATATTCCAGTTACTTATTGTTATGTAACATTCTAAAGCTTAGTAGCTTAAAATCAAGAACTTTGTATGATTCTATCTGGATCTGAGAGATGACAGAGTATAGCTGGGAGGCTCTCTTGTGGGGGCACTCATTCTGTTCTGCCTGTTGACTGCTGAAGATGGATTCATTTGACAGCTTCTTACTCCCATGTTTGGCTGAAGGGGCTATCACAGTTTTTAGGAGGGTATCTTTTTATCTGCCTTGTTTCCCCAGCGTTAGCTTGATTTTCTTCATAGTATAGTTGATCCAGAATGAAACTGCAAAGCTTGTTATAACAAAAAGTCCCCCCAAAATCGTCTGTCATTCAAGATGTAATGGACAGCCAAAATCCAAAGAGGGGCAGATTCCCCCTTTGAATGAGAGAAAAGCATAACAGGCATATTAAAAACTTTGCATCTAATAGCAGTAGATGATACACATTCTTCTCACATGCACATGGAACATTCTCTAGGGTAGATCATATGGCAGGTGACAAAACAAGTCTTAGACTTGCATGTTACAGACAATAAGTGATAAGTATTTTTTCATGTCCTGTTGGTCACCTGTATGTCTACTTTGTAGAGGGTCTATTTTGCTCTTCTAAAAGTTTTTGTTTTTTTTTTTGTAATACCCTATAGGCACTGGCATTTTTTTGGCAAAGCATTCTCTAGTCCTTCCTCAAAGTGCCCCCAACCTTAAACATTTTCATTTTGGGTACCCCCATTTGGATCCCATGACCCCAGCTGTTGACAGTCAAGTAGGAAGTAGTATTCAAGCACAGGAAGTGTGCAGCATTCCACACACCTTACTCCACTGTCTATGGCCCTGCGGTATTCACCATCACAGTCACTAACATTTTAGTGCACTGCACGGATCCACTTAGCTCAGGTTTTGGCACAGGTCTTTGAGTTAATTTGCTAAGATTACGTCAAGTTTGTCTTTTATAACATGGTGATAGCTCACTGATAGGCTTAATATAGTTTTACTTGTCAAACTCTGGGTAATGTCTTTTACTGAAATGATAGTTAATTTGGAAAAATTCACATCTCCAACTGGTTATTTGATTCAGTGGCAATTCATTTCCAGTAATTTCTGTTACATCTTAATTTTTTTCATGTTATTTGTAAGCTTTTGGTTTGTCATGGTTTCCTGTAAAACCTAAGTTGAAAATAACTAATAAGGACATGAAGATTTAAGCATGACAATAAGTATGTGTGAGGAAACTTGGTAGAGATAATCTTTGTGTACACGTGTGTGTGCACATGGGTCATAACTTCCTTTGACTGCAGTTTCAGTACATGATTAACAGTCTGTATATACTTTGTGGAGAATAAATTCACACTTTTAGGCAAGGGGAAATTAACTCATTTTATTAAATTGGAAATGTTTTTAAAAAAGCAGTTAGCCATATTCTACTCTTTTAATGTTAGAATACAAGATCATCTAAAAAGGGTGAGGACTTTTTGAAACCTTAGAAATCTGATGCTTCTAGTAACCATGAGGTGTGTTTACTGTGCTGTTTAGTGCTCCTTGTCAAATGTTTTTCTTCTATTTGAATTCCATTCCTATTACTTGAGTAGTTGCAAAAGTCTGCGGTGGCGAACACACTTGTCTGGTCTTTATTTGTAGTTAGAGACTGTTTACTTTGGCAAGTACTTGTTTAACTTCTTGTCCTTCAAGAATAACAAAGAAAATTATCTTTGATCATCCTGGTCTTGTATCAAATCAGTTTCCAGTTTAGGATTTTAAATATGCAGTCAGTTAGCTGAAGTGTGAGTTCATGGGTTTGTATGAATCTATGATTGAAGGGGAGAGTATAACTCTCACCGAACTCCTCTTTCCTTTCTCCTCCCTCAGGAGACATTTATTATACTATAAAGGTGCTGAGAGAAAAGTGCAGCATAATGGGTGAGGGTGGTATGTTTGGAACCAGGTTGCTGGAGGTCAAACCCAAACCCAAGCTTTACCACTGCTGACTGGGTCATAGTAAGTTACAAACTTCCCTGATTCTTAGTTTCATCTTCTGAAAAGTGAAAAGAAAGTATTTCATAGGGATGTTTTCAGGATAAAAGTGTTAACATATATGTAATACTTGATGGTGAGCAGGAGTTAATGCTGAGGGTGATGATGGGGACTTAATAATCAAGAACCATGTAGACAGCATTTTGCTGAAAGGAAAAAAAAAAGGATTACACTGTATTCTCTTCTTTCTGTAACACAGCTAGAGCATTTTTTTTTAATAATGCTGGTATTTGCCACCTGTGCTGTGGGGTACTTTTCCTGCCTGATAAAAGGGCCAGCTCTATTTCCTAGTCAGGAAGCCTCAAATTTGATAGCATTGTAAATATTTTTAACTACATTTTCCTTAATTTTATCCAAATCTTTATAATTTCTGTAGACCTAGGAGACTACCCTTCAAAACAGAACTTGCTAATTGACGTGTAGAAATATTCTGAAGAGGAAAGCAAATTTTTGGAGAAATTAATCTGTCGAAACGAGTGATTTGCCACTCCTTGGACTAAGTGTGAAGATAAGGGGTCCTCTTAGGAGTGCACACGGGTGCAGCAGAGTCTGTTCTTCTTGGGGTATCACCACAAACAGAAGCAGGCAGAAAGATATTGCTTCATTTCACAATTTGGAAACTATTTCTCAGCTCATTTGGGAGGGAGGTTGCCATTTCTTTTGAAGCTTTTCGGCATTCCCCTCTTCATCCTGATCCAAAGTCCTTTCTCTTGCTTGGTCTTTTCAGCTGAGATCTCAGCCACAGACTTGCGTGTAGGCTTAACTTTGCATGGAGCTACCTTTGAATCCTGAAGACATTTCTGGGTTTTCCCTCTTGAGGATGCCATTGAAGAGTCAGTGTATGCTTAGAGAACCTTTTTAAATGCTCCCTGAGTGATTCTCTGTAGTCAATAGTGGCCCATCGACTGGCTTTTTGCATCACAGGCCTGGACTTCTAATTCCCAGCGGGGAAGAAACAGAAGTGAGTTTTGCCATGGGGTCCACTGTTGATACTGAGTTGACAATGGTAAATAAATCATGTGACCTCTGGAAACCAAGACTCTTGAGCACCTTAACCCCAGGGAATAGTAAATGAACAAGGGAGAGAGTAGTACAGGTCTATGGGGGAAATGAATGTGGCTCAAGGGAACCCCAATATTGTGGGGGACCAGGTGCCTTTCTTCAGTCTAGTACTTATTGTTTATTCAGCAGCCACTGAAATGATTATGAGATCAAAGGTATTTTGCTGGGCACAAGGGATCCAATGCATAGAGTGGAAAGAGTACAGGTTTTAGAATCTAACAGATGTTGGTTTGAATCACTGCCGAGCTATGTGATTTTGAGCTATTTACTTAACTTCTCTAAACCTATTTCCTCATTGGCAAAAAGGAAATAATGCTTACCTTGCGGGTTGTTGTGAAAGTTAGAAATAATATATCTGAGGCCCCTCCTACGATGCTGTAACTTATTTAGTATTTCTGTGCCTGGTATAGTATCTGAAACTTAGCACACTTTCTGTACCTACCCCCACCACCCCAAGAAATGCTGAGGTGGGTACCATTGATAAGTTTTGAAAGAAGCTTTAGAAAAAGTGACTGGTCCAAGATGACTAGCTTCTGAGAATGTCTGAGCCCCAACTTATGTTCTCAGTGTTTTCTAGATGTCGGCCAAATCTAGTGTCATGTGACACCCTTGGCCTCCTTCGGGAAAGACCTGGGTGAAACCCAGCTTTGGGATGTCCAGGCATCCAGACTCTGTGGTGTAGCTTGTAGAGCAAGGCACGATGAAATTCCCTCATGGGACTATGCAATGCAGGCGAAAGAAATTAAAGCTCAGTATAAGGGAGGTTGAAAGGGCCTAGGGGTGCCTTCATGGACCGCCTGTAAGCTGAAAATAAGGACAGAGGTGCTACAGACAACCAGGAAGAGCAGGCTGGATGACAAAGTGTTTAGATCTAGTCCGTATGCGTTTGTTCTCACTTCCCTTGTTTGCTGAGGTAAGTTTGAGTGAATATCTGTGACTTCATTTTTGAAAGTCTCTGGTCACAGTGGTGGTGTTAAATTGTAGCTGTTGCCAGTTGTTCATGAACTAGGAGCCATGCCAAGCAACCAAACAGAAAATGAAAACTGAGGTGGTAAATGTTTTAGGGAGGAACGCATTCAGGAAGGAGTGTAGTTTTGACTCTGTAGGGAACTAGCATCCTTTATGCTACCCTGTGTTGAATATCCTCTTGTGAGGCCTGCCACTAAGGAGAGCTGTGGGCTTGGATGTGAACACAAGCTCTAATGTAGCTTCCATGAAGAAACAATGTCTCTTCACTTTTACGTGTCTTCTGATCCCATAGAAATTGTGTTGAGTACAAATTAAATAAATGTTTGCCATATGATTGTTCTAAATATCATTTCATGGATTTTCTCTCCTTTAATTAATGGTTATTGATGAGGGACCAAGAAGAAGGTAGTAAGTCTTCTTATTCTAATGGAATTATATTGGAAGGTGCCTTATATTGTAGTACAAAGTCAGCTAAAGGGAACTTGAAATCTTTTCCTAGCTATCTCACCGTTCCTAATCAAATGAAAATAACCATTTTCTTTACAATTTTTTTTTTCTGATTGTGTTGAAGTTCTAAAGGAGCCTGACAGTTGCCTGAAAATTTTGAGTAAAGTTAGGGTGGGTAACAGTACACTCTTCTGGAAGAACAGTTTTTGCAATACCCAATCAAATGAGATTTTTTTTCCACAATATGCATATAAGTGAGAATGTATATGCACACAGTACACAATAGGAATTTCTACTGCCTCATTTATCCACAAAACTTTCTAGATTGCATATTGCTAAAAGTTAAGAGAAAAACCGCCCCATAGCCAGCTTTTATACTTGATATGAAATCTGCTCTCACTCAGAAGATAGCGAAGGTAATTTTTAGTTTTACAACTCATGTAAAAGAGATCCAAGTGAGGACTTGTTCTCTGAAGGTTGTTTAACTTAAGAAAATGGCAGCATGGATTTGGTCCTCCAGTCACTGAATAGCATATTTATCTTTTCTCATTATCCCCCTTTACACTCATCTTATTTTTAACAGCAGTGCAATTATTTCTTCTGTGCTGCATGTTAATCTTGCTATCTGTTCTTTAGTCCATTACAGACCGTACCTTTGTTTAGAAAGTCTTCCACTTGGGGTTAAACTATTTAAGTTAGATCCCAGAAATTCCCCTTTACTTTTTTTTTTTTTTAAACCAGTCTTACAGCAAAAGTGAATTATTGCCCCCTTGTGGTAGAGATAGGTATTTTCTGCACACAGATTTACAAGGAGGACTGTTTCAGTTTTCACTGCCCTGAAACTCTGGCCTTTACAGTGAACCTAAAGTTGTTTTGGTTTGGTTTTGGTTTTGGTTTGAGTTATCTAAGAGCTTAGTTAAACAAATAAACTGAAGTGACCAACATTATATGAAATAAAACCAAATACCCAAATTATTTTTTTGTGGTCCTTATAGTTTCAACTGAGTTGGTAGGAGCTTCCTGTTCCTTTAGAAATCCTGTTACACTCCTGCAAAGCAATAATTTTCTTCAGTTATAAAAAGAGGAACTTGTGAAATATGTGCATGAACCCTTAGTGGTGACATAATTCATAAATTTTCATGATTAGCTTTTCTTCATTTTTATCGTTTTGTTACATGAAACATTTTCAAATCAAATGGCCTTTTTCAATAAAATAGAGAACAGACTTTGCACCTAATAAAATGTCTTCTATCAGCAGAATTGAGTTCTCAAAGACAAGGGAAGCCATTTCTTGTTACTCCTTTGATAAGATAAACATGACAAGCTTTTATAGACTGTCAGAATTGGCCTTTTGCTTTCATTGTTACAAATTGGCATCACATACCTAGTTAACTTTTCTGAATGATTTTCTTTTCTTGTTTTAAAATAATAGCTTATTTTTACATTTTGTGCCGAATGATTCTTAATTTTTGAGAATTTAATTCATTTGATTTTGGATGGTAATCTTTATCTTTCTCCACAATAGCCCTGTAACAACAACTGCATCTTATAATAGATTCAAAGTATATGTAGAAGTTTTTAAAGCACGAATAGCTATGTGAGTGCTTGGAAGTGTTTCAACTTGAGATTTGAAAGTCAAGATGCACAGTATCGTGCCTTTAGTAGGTGGCTTGCTTTGGTTTAACACAAAGACTTACTGGTTTGTATCTCTAGATTTTATGTTGATAGTTTTTATTTTTAAAATGATTTTAACGTTTGTCTACACTACCCACCCCTCCCTTCTGGGAATGTCAATTCTGCAGTCAAGTTTTAAGATTTGGGCTGGCTCAGTCCCTCTTTTGCTTTCCTCTATATTTTACAGGTGAGTGAAATTATTCTGTATTTGTCTTGTTGACTTAGTTCACTTAAAATAATCCCTTCTAGTTCCATCCATGTTGCCAGTTTAGGCAGTTCATATTAAAATAAAGAGCTAAAATGGGTTTTTGCTTTACTCCTTCTTGCTCATGCTCTCATGAACATCTGCTCTTCTGTACTCTTTAAGGGATGGGGGACAATGTTTGTCTCAGGCTAGATGGGATATATTGCGGCCATCCCTACCATGCTTATATGTACCTATGAATTCCTTTCCAGATAAGAAATTTTATTGAGCCAGTATCAGTTTTTAATGTCTGAAGTGTTTGTCAGTTCTCAAGTTTTTGTATCTCCAATTCCGTAGTGACTGACTGCTAAAGAATCTGCTTGCTTCCAGAGCAGAAATACTTCTGTACTACAGGACTTTTGTTATCAATGAATATAAGCATTAGGAACAAGCAAAAGTAGTACTACTCTTGGGAAAAATCTAATTGCCATAGCCTTAAAATACAGAAGACTTCAATTGATAGTTGGAAAACACTTTGTTTCGGTCATCATAAAAAATGGTCTTAAAAAATTATAGTGGGGTGTTTGGGTAATAGACATTTTTACCCAGAATTATAGTTAATGAAGAAATGTCTTCCAACTTTGGATTATTTTCCTAGGATTAATTCTTAGACCTGAGCTGTTATATTTTTAATACTTTAGGTAGTTTCATTTTTAACTCTTCCGTTGCAACTCATTTTACCTAATGGATTCAATTGTGAAACTGAATTGTTTAAATATATTTATTAGCTATTTGTATTTCCTTTATGAACTGCATTTAGTTCCTTTGCCTGTTTTCATATGAGCTTTTAAAACATTTTAGGAACCAGCTGGCATTTTTCCAAATCATCAATCACGGCTGAATAAATAAATCTCTGTTGCTACTCATTCTCAGGCAAACTCAAGTTGTCCATATGAGGGGGGGAAAAAAAACAACAAAAACAGCCCAATTGCCATTCATTGTCTACACAACTCAGTCTTTGTAACTTTTTCTGTGGAAGCAACCTTTTATGTTCTGCTTCCAGCACATCTTCTGAAGTATGGCAAGATTTATAGTTGGTAGCTATACTTCTCCCTCAGTTTTAGCTGCTTTGAAGGATGACTGAGTCTCTTTGGGTGATCCTCAAGTCCACATAGTGAATTCATAAATAAAGGAAAGCCCAGACTTCAAGTTAGCATTACAAACTTATTTAGTAAAAATCAGTGCTGGGTTTTTTCCTTTCTTTTCTTGGTGTCTCTAACAATGTAATTACAGTTAATCACATTTGTCATTAAGTATGGCTTTTCTCAATTTGTGTTTGTGTCTATCTTGTAGTTACAGCTACTGATTTTTTTTTCCATTTTGTCATTAGAAAGTATGTCTCAAAACACTTAGTCATTAGGGGACCTCTAAAGAACTGTCATGTCTTACTGGTGGATATACAGATTCTTACGTACACCTGGTCAGAGGAAAGCTGCTCAAGACCTTCCTTAAATTTGGGAGCTTATATAACTGAATGCTCATGTCTGACCAGCAGTGGGGTCAGTGTAAGATCTTGGCTCTATTTCTGATTATAACAGCAGGACCCTTGAGCTGGTAGAGCTATTTCCAAAGGGGACAGGTCACTTTTCTGTGTAGAAGGGAAGGTAAGTTAGTGTCTTTTTTACCTTGTTCACTGAGATATGTAATATCACTAGCAAGGCAAAAATCTATCTGTATATTCCTTTTTTTCACATGGTGTCTCATAACATAACTTCCTAGTGGGAGATGACTGTGGCATCGTCATTCTAATGTGGAGAAACTAAGACACCAGCAAAATGCCCTACTGGCCACCTCAGCTCCCAGACTGTGGTGAGCCTTCTACACTTCCTCCCTCTCAGAGGCGGCCGTTTTGCAGTAAACCACATTGCTCTCCTCAAAAACAGTAGTGACTAGGCTAGTCTTTGCCTTGCCTCTATGTAACCACATGACAAACATCTGCCCTGTAGATTAAGACTGCCTGATCCAAGTAATGTAACTATTCACATAAAGCAGCTAAAATAGAGGGACAAGAATCACTGAGTAGTAATTTGGCACAATCCCTCAGAATAAAGGTAGGCAGGATTTTTCAACAGAGTTGAGCATACCTGGAAGTCCTCGTCAAGTGGCCATCTTTTCTGCTGATATTGGGCAGTAGATTTTTTCAATCTTCTCTCATAAACTGAAAAGAAAGTTAAATCCATGATTGAAATCGGTCTTTTGGTGACTGGGGTCAATGCTTCTTGTATAGTCTCATGTCTACAAATCCTCGTGTCAAATGTTGTCCCTGTAGATGTGAAGTGGAAACAAACAAGCATGCTTGTATGTTCAAAATATCTAGATATTAAATAAAAACAGGGATATACACACATGTGTGTATATGTACATGTAGAAAATCTTATAAGTTCAGAAGAAATGTGAAATTCTTCTTTTCTACCTTTGGTTATGTATAAATTATGTTTTAATATTCTTTTATTACTTTTCTGTTGGGCTTAAAGTCAAAACAACCTAGTATGAACCACAAAATATTTTCAGTTAATCTTGGCCAGTCCGTGGTCAAATCTTGGCTAACCATCTTAATTCTTGGGTATTTCCAGTATATCCTACATGAGAAATGGGGCTGACCAAGAACAAAACCAAGCAATGGATCAATAGCACAGAGATGTCATTCAAAAAAGAATTCTGAGGAAAAAATTTAGGGTTGTAATTAGGTTACCGAACACAATTTCAGTTGAATTAATTACCATGTATCTTATTGCCATAGAATAATTGTACTCTGAAAAATTTTATATAAATAAGTTTTCAGAAGGGCTGCTGTATTTTTAGCCACAATACGTACTACTGTATGTAAATAATGAGTAATAACTCCCTTATCGCACAATATTAATCAGAAAATCTGAGGAAACATTGGCAATTACATTAGAGTAAGTCAGTGACATAAAATTGACCCTCTCTTAAAATGAGCTTCCAGTCAGCACAGATTTGCTGTTAACAAAAGTAGTGCACATTTAACTTTCAACCACATAAGTTATTTGAAGAATTGAAATGGTGAATGTTAAATTTGTCTTTAATATGTAGTCACTATACTTTTATCTCAAAAGAAACATTTTTAAAATCTAGCAATGCTAGTATTAATTTTCTACTCAGTTATTTCAATTTCTTTTAAAAGAAACTCCAGGCTTTAAATTAATTTGGTTTATGCAATTTAAATTTTACAATTAATAACCATAGTGAGAAGTGATAACTAGGGTTGTTTTTCACTGTTTATAAAACGTTAATTAAAGCTTCTTTTTCAATATACTGTTTTAAGTATTTCATCTCTTTACCCTCATTAGGTGTGTCTCATTATTAGATATAATGTTACTAAATAGTTATAACTTTACAGCTTCTTTGATTAATGATGGCTTGGACTAAGGTTTCATTGGGTAGGATTAACTACATTTAAAGATGGCAAAATGCCATTGTAACATTAATGCCAGAATTTAATGAAAACCAGAAGTTAACTTCAAGGACCTTCATAATTTAATATAAGGGCATGATCACATTCTGATTATTTTACTGACTGTCCATATTGCCCTATTAAAAGTAAGTTATTTTGGTGATAGTTTTACTCAACAAATACATTGACTATTGATTATGTGCCAAGCACATATAAGTGAGACTGTTTCCCACCTCACGAAACAGACCTTTCTGATCAGAAAGAACATAAATGAGGAACACCTCCCTTATGTAGAAATACTGTGGTCTCTCTTTATCTAGTCTGATGTTGGTTTCCTGTGTTTTTCTGCCTCCTTAAATTCTGGTCTCTTTCTTCATTTCTGGCCTCAGTCACCTCCACTGTCTGATCACAAAGCTACACACCTGTGTCTCTGCAAGGGAAGAGTCTGGGATATTGAGTTTCTTAGGTGTGGGGAGGCTGGAAAGCATGAGTTAGAACTGACTGTTCTAGTTCATGCCTGCAGTGTCTAATTGCTACACCCATAGGAAGAGAACACTTAGTTTTGTAGAACTACATGTAGAACTACACAATGAAATAGGGCCAATAAGAGAAGAAGAATATCTGAAAGTAGTCTAATTTGTTGAAAAAGACTCTTCTTGTGCAGAGGGGATATGGGGATGACTTACCTTCTATGAAATGTAGGTAACATTAAAGGCTTTCCATGCTAAAATCTCATGATTCCTCAAAGTTCAGAATCCCCAATGGCAATGGACCTAATGTAAATGATGACTGTTCATTTTCATAATCATATGTATATATACATGGAAGAAAGTGACTGTAAAAACTGTAAACCACAAGATACAAGAAGTAAAACAGAGTAGAAACAAAACCGTGGAGGAAAACCTCAAGCATTTCTGCTTGTTATTTGGGCTTCCTAGTGGCTAAGGCAAAAAGGAGAAATAGGATAACATGGTGTGATTTTGTGGTAGTGAGACACCACTAGTTCTTGCTCCCAATTAATAAGTACAACTTTTCCAGAGCTTGTATCAGAATCTATGAGCCATATAATGGATGGTAGCCTCATGAATTTTCATAGAAAATAGAAAGAAGTATTCCACATACATCATTTTGTGTATCAGCCTTTGAGCTCATGGAAAGAGTATGTTAAAGGCAAGGCATTTTTCTCCCATGGGAGGGAGGGGAATTGGAAATTTCTGGTATATTTACTGTAGATAGACGTGTATTTTCTTTCAACCCACTGACATGTGGGGTAGTAGAGGATGTAAAGCTGTCTAGTAAAGGGTAGCTTTGTTAAAAGTAGGAGGGGATAAATGGAATTTTTGTGGCAGGATGATATTTGCAAGACTGATCAGGCCGCTGGGAGGTTTTTAAATGTGCCAGTTCCTTGTAACAGGAAGATCAGTCTCTGCTGTAGACAGCATATCCAATTTAGTAAATTATTATTATTCCGTCAAAATTAATGTGAACAATTTTCTCTTTGAGGCTGCTTTTCCCATAGGTGATGTTTTCCAGATGGGCTTTGTGTGAAGCTCTTAATGTTTTGTGTTTTCTTTCCTAGAGCAAGACCCTCTTGTGACTTGTCTTCCTTGCTCTCTCTTTCCCCTTTGCAGGGAAGAGAACACCGAAGGCCAAGGAGAAGAAGAACAAGAAGAAGAGGAAGCTGATAGAGAGAGCCCAAGAGCAGCACAGCGTCTTCCTAGCTACAGACAGAGCTAACCAGTAAAATGAAAGACCCAGAGGGGTGGACTTTGGGGGTTTTTTCTGCGAAAGTGCACAAAGCTACTCTGCCCCCATGGACACTGACTGGCGGGCAGCATTTAGGCTGCTCAGACCAGCATCTGTTCCCAGTAACGTTGTGAACGGAGGAGCCCTGCGAGGGTGGGCTCTGTTATTTATGTTTTGATTTACGTCTGGAGACTGTGAAGGCAGGAACTTGCGAGCTGAATCCCGAAGCAAGAGTCAGTGTACAGCTTGTGACCAGGCTTGGTGGATGCTGAGAAAACCTTCCCTGGTACCACAGAAGAAGGGGCAGGTGGGGTGAGGCCTCAGCCCCCCAACAGACGGGGGATTTGTGCATATTTATGTGAAAGGAGATGCTGAGCAGGCAAGCGCCATTTTAGTCATGGCCTTTGTTTCTCACATCTGCATTTTCCAGGCTAACTGTAAGTGGCTATCTGCTTAGTGTCACCCTACCTTGACCTCAGTATCTGTGACGTTCAAACTGTTGAGTTGAAACTGCTTTGGGATGAAACTGCTTTTAGCTGGGGGACAAGCTACAGGATATTCCTGCTCAGTTTCACAGCGGCTCAAATATGTACATATTCCGCTGGGACTACATATACACCTCTTATTTACTGTATATTTATGCTCTCTTCTGTGTAACAAGTCCTACTTGATTAATATGATGTCACTTTGTTTCTAGAAGTTTCTAACCATTGTCTGGTAAATGACTATTTTAGTTTTTGCAAATTGACAGAATGTTTTGTTGCCCTTGAAACTTCTCTTGGTGGGCTTATTTCTCACGGTAAGGATAGGATAAGCTAGTTTGTACATAGCAGATGACAGGTGTCAAAGATTTTGAATGTGGCTAGCCTTTCCCCACTCCAAGTCTCCTCACACATACAGCCTCACCTGGCAGAAACCAAAACACCCTTTGATTAGATGTGATGGCTTTCTGAAATGGCTCACTTGTATCACTGCAGTTTCACAACTCAGCTAGCATTTTCCAAACTTTTCCAGGCATTGCATATATTTGGGTGTATACTTATTTATGTGCCGAGGCATGCATGTGATGGAAAGTGGTCCCTGACGTGTCACAACAGAGGGACTGCCAATACCCTTGGATCCCTGCAGAAATTTACCATCCTAGAAATAACCACGCACTCAGGATCTGAGGAGAAAACAGGATGAGTTGCTACAACCGCCAGCCAGATCTAGTAAGGTGCCATTGAGCCACAGAATCTATTTCATCGAAAACAGAGGCGTACCCTGCAGCCTTCCCATGGGGTTTCAGAACAGTTCCAAAAGCATTTCATTGTCCATGTGGGGGAGTCAGTTCTTAGGGGGCTGTGAATTGGTTCCTGCTAAAGGTTTCACTATCTGCCTGACTATGCCAGAGGAAAATGAGAACAAAAAGACACAGCAGATTTTGAGGAAGCAACTATGGCAATTCAAAGCCTTGTTCTCACCTTGCATTGGCAAAACTACCTCTTCAGCATTTTTGTTTAACTTTTGAGTCAAAAGCATCTTCCCAATAAATGTCATATACATCATTAGGAAAATATTATGCTATGAGATAATAAGCCATATATGAATGCTGTATACACCTTTAGGGTTTACATTTAATCCTAAGGTTCACCTCTTTTCATGTCTATTTACACGATATTCCTATTTACTAAGTGGGTAGGGGTCTTTATATAGTGCTTCATCGTTAAGTCAACACCTGTTCTGTTTCTGGGATTTTTTTGTGTGCATTAAAAAAAACTTCAAAATTATATTTTGTGGAAAAAAATTTCTTTAGAGATGTATTTTAGAAAAAGCAGTACTTTACCAACTCTAGGCCCAAATAATGGTCTTTACAAACCAATTTTTAAGACTTACGTTGGTAACTACATTTAGAAAAGTTATATAGTCACTGTGCCATAGTATCAGAGTGGGGATTTTAAAACCAGAATGCCTGTCCAGATGCAGAAAAGCTAGAAGCAAATTAAGTAGGTTTCAGTTTCCTCATTTGTGAAATGGACACACAAAAAATCTACTTACAAGTATTTGATTTAAGGCCAAATTAAGAAAAATATCAAGAGGGCTCTATTTCTATTTTAAGGATTAAATTAGGTAAAGTTGTCCATAGTATACTACATTACACAAGTTATGATCAATTACCTCTTTGTATGTTTAAATTAAAAAAAAAATTTCCTGTTAACAAAATAGAATATATTTTGTGAAAGTTATCAGTTTTCTTCAGCTTGATGCTTGATGATATGATACATGTACCACAGAGATACCTCATCATAGCTTACAGTTTCTAGGTAGTTACACAAAGAAGGCCTCGTAGTTGTTCCCCAAGAACTATACCACTCTAGCACTTCATATAATGCATGTCAATGCAATCTATGAAGCTGGTTTACTTCCCAACATTTTCAGATAACTGAGCATATGAAACCTTGTCAAAGTGTGATACATCAGGACTTGGGAAAAGCTAGTTTTATGACTATTTTTTCAAAATGTTAATATCAGTGCTTGTAAACATGGAATGTTCATGTTTGTCTAGAAGCATTTGGAGACATTTAACACTCAGTTGCAAGTATGTGATTCATACATGTAAGTGATTTGTTAGTCCTCCTTTAGAGAAGTTCATTTGGAGAAGTTTATGCATTGTGGATACTACATGATAATACATGTTAGTTGTAAATGTATATTTTGACCAACCTCATCCTATTTCAAAAAGGATATATTCCATCTGTACAGATCCCATTCCCTCTTACCTTTGGGAGAGCTTCAGGATCCAGTCATGTCTTCTGTTTGTCCCCTCACTCCAACTTCAGGTACTTTTCTTTCAAAGTTTTCATTGTTAACAATAGCCTGAAAAAGTAGCATATTTCACTGACGGTTTTGAGCTTCTCCTATTCCCATCTGAGTCTTAACTCTTTGTAAAGTTGTCTCCTCCCCACCACTGTATTGTAATTCTGCAAAAGTAGAAAAAGCACCCCTCTGTGAAATGACAAAAATTTGGTCTTACTTGTCTCAATCCCTTTATGTATCCTATCCCTTGTCTTCACAGAGTTTGAATCGCCCGTGGCCTTTTCTTTGAGAATTTTTTCACTTTGCTCTGTGACACTAACCTTGGTGCGCTGATTTATTGACTGGCCCTTTTCAAGTTCTTTCTTGGTCTATATAAAACATTTTTACTTCAAGGGTGAGCTTACTGTTTAATCCTTTGGGCTTAACCTTTCCATTTCCTCACTCTGCCTGAGAAATCTAACTTTATAGCTCCAAATACCACTCAGATTTGGAAGTTGACAATAGATATGTTTCCAGGTTTTCAGGACTTAATTTTAGTCCTCTTCTACATATCTTGACCAGGAAGCCACACACTTACATAGCGAAAACTGATGTTTCTGCTCTATCAGTAAGGAAATAAGTCTAGAAATTTCAAACAGGGAACTTACAGAGTGAACTTGGGAGCAGCATGTGTGATGGAAAAGAGAGATAA
Organism: Condylura cristata; assembly: GCF_000260355.1. Taxonomy (NCBI): domain Eukaryota; kingdom Metazoa; phylum Chordata; class Mammalia; order Eulipotyphla; family Talpidae; genus Condylura; species Condylura cristata. Next base: position 21,398,828 of record NW_004567110.1, read on the forward strand.
GCAATTAACATTGTAATGCAAATACTGAAAATAGCTATGATCTAATTCCTTTGCCGTATTCACTTGGACTGCAAGCAGAGGTAACAGGTTATTGCAGCTCTCATATGACACTGAGTTGAGCTGGTTGATGGCAGTAAATGGTGAGAAGTTGTTTAATTCAGGACATAGTTTGGCAGAAGAACCCAGAGTTGCTGATGAAGGGGATAATGGAAAGTGAGGAACTAATGTTTCCTGGTTTCTTGCCCTAAGCAACAGGGTACAAGGGGAAGGTGGGGGAAATGGTGGGGAACAAATAAGCCCCTTTTTACATGCTAAGTTTGAGGTATCTGTTACATACCTACTCAGATACCAAATAGGCAGGTAAATACTAATGTGAAATTTGTAGAAAAGGTCAAAGATAGAGATAATTGTGGGATCTGTAAGTGTAAACAGCAATCAGTATCATGGAACTTTACAAGCTGATCCCAAGAGAGATTATGTATAGAGAAACAGAGATACTCCACCCTTGGGGGTCAACCAGAGGAAGAGACTGAAAGGCAGTCAAGCAGGAAAACCAGGAGCGGGTAGTTGCTAAGGTTCACCAAGAACTGGGGTTCAAACCTTACATGGTTTCCTTCCTCCTTATTTTAAAATATCAATGTGATGGACAGTTAAGCAAACTTATTGTAATTGAGGTATTTGGCTTTTTCAACTCTTTCCCCCCTTTTTATAGTCAATAGTTTTATTATTTTTTGAAAATGATTTCAATGTAGAAAGAACTTAGTTCATTAAATCAATTCTTTGGAATATACTCTTACTATTCAGTAATACTTGTTTCAGGTTAACATGTTACCTATCAATTTCATCTAGCTTGATGATGAGAGATTATTTCAATGACCCTATAAACAATTTATTTCATTCAATTTTAATAAAATATATCACGTGAACAACAAAACAAGCATTCTGAATTACAGGCTCTTGGGTTTGTAATTTTCAACAGAAGAGAGTATTTAAACATGTAATTATTGAGGTACTTTGATACCAGTTGTCTGATGTAAGTCCATACATGTTTGAACACAAATATTGTAGACATATGCAATCATAGTATTTAACCGGAAAGCAAGTGTATTTTTAGTGTTCAAAGCATAAAGTAGAATAACTAAAATTTTTAGTGTTTACATTTTTAATTAATGTGTCTAATCTTCACTATCGTACATGCTTCACTCAAGTTTATTCTTTCTTATATATACTACCTGAAAAAACTAAATGCGACAGGGACTTCCACTCCTCACCTACATCTAGTTCTTTCCTTTCTATCTACAACAGAACACCCTATTTCTCAATCCACTTCCAATTGTATGTGAAGTTGAGACTGATTTTAACTAAAGGAATTTGATAAGAATGTCTCTTTAGGACTGTGTACATGTACTTTTTACATGATTTCTTTTCTCCTTTAGCTATGGCCACAGAACTACAGCCACAGGATGAAAATAGCCTGGATCTCTGAGTTACTGCATGGAAAATAATTTCCATGAGTGTTAGAATCAGTTCTCAAGCTTTGCATGATCAAGAAATAAACCTTTCTTGTATTAAATCACCGAGACTCTGGGGCTATTAGTTACTTTTAAATAGTGTGCCTTACTTTATAATGCAGCTTTTCACTTTAACTTTCCTGAGATAAAAAACCGACATTACTTTTTTAGTTGAAACCTAGTCAGTTGACTGGGGAAAATGTCAAAATTATAGTTTGACCAGGATAATCAGTTTGCATAAGTTTAGAGTAAGAAAAATAACATTTTTATGTGTTTCATTTTGATGAAAGAGATTGACATTTTGATGATATGGTACAATAATTTTTAAAAGTAATATTCTTAGAAAGCCAAGGCAGCAAGAATCTCCATAGGTTTTCCCTTTATCCCTGCCCTATGCAACAAATATAGGAAACCTATAGATCCTATTAAAGGACAGTTGACAAAGTGGCAACATAGGAGCTTCATGAATTCCCCTTCCCTCTTAGACACACTGAGTATTCAGCTGAAAACAGAGCAATTTTCTTTTAAAGAAATCAGAATAGCTGAGCTACTTCTAATAGGGAAAATGAGAAAATGCACACAGAGAAATGGGTAGGGAAAACTGGCTCTCTTTCACAATAAACCCCACATCTAGTATAGCACTATGTATGTGAGAAGGAACTTCAAACTCCCCACTTCTCCCCTGAGGAGAGAAGGGTTTGGACTTCACTTTTAGTACTCCAACTTTTAGGACTCCCACCCAAGGAATAGGCCCTCAAAAAATCTAGCTCTATAAACAAATGAGATCCTGGAGAACTACAAGATGGTAACAAACTCTTGAGGGAGATGAAATGAGTATCTTCATACTCTGAAAACTTCTGCCTGACTACTGGCTTTCTAATTTACAAGATATTTTATGTATGTCTTAACAGTATCCACAAAGCAAAAACTTAGAATAGGTAGACAAGAGAGAAAGGAACAAATGCATACAACTACAGAAAAAAAAAATCAATAAATCATGAGGAAAAATATCAAGAGAGAAAGCAATAAAGGAATTTCAAGGCAGCTAGAAAGTAATTAACAAAATGGTAACATGGTCAAGTGCTGCAAAATGTTTCAGTCAATGATACACCACATAGATTATGGTGGTGGTCCCTAATATAGCCTTAATGTATAGTAGGTTATACCATTTAGCTTTGTATATGTGACAAATGTATATATATAGATGTATCATTATTCAGATAATGACAAAATTACCCAACAATCCATTTTGAAAACATATATTTCATCAAGTGATGCATGACTACTGTTTACTTACTACTTAAGTTCATACCTATTAACAATACATTATAAAAAAAAAACCCAAATATATTTCCCCACAAGAGACTAAGCAAAGCTTTAAGACACACTTAGATTGAAAGTCATTCAAAAAAGATACTCCATGTAAATGGAATCCAAAGAAAACAGGTATGTTAACTATGCACAGTGATAAGGGGCAATTATAATAAGACAGAGGAGTTCATTATATAACAAAGGGTTTTATCCAAGTAGAAGATGCAACATTCGTAAATAGATGTCTGAGATTATACACTAAAAATATGAATATGAGTATCTACATGTATATTGCAAATATTAAAAGATATTAAGAGAGCAATAGAGGCCCTCCCTTGTGGCGCAGCGGGTTAAAGCACAGCAGTGAGAAGCTAAAGCCACGTCCACATGAGTTCGAATCCCGCCTGCCACGGAGGTGACCACATGGTGTGGCAGACCTCTCCTAACCCGCCCGCTGCTCCCCTCAGCAGTGTACTTCGTTGATCTGCCTGTTCTGCTCCCCACTCTGTCTCTGATGAAACCTCTCGCCACCCCTGAGCCTCTGGCCTGTACCCCAGTTCTGTATGTACAAATAATTTTTTTTTTTAAACAAACAGCAATAGATATAATAGTAGTAGAGGGCTTCAATACCCCCATTTCAAGAATGAAGAGATATTCAGAGAAAAAAATCCAATTTAAATTGTACATATATGATTAGACAAACCTAGCTAACATTAAAGATCATTTCATCCAATCACACAATGTACATTTTTTTCAAAAGCAGATGGAACAATCATTCTATGTTAAGGCATAAAATAGATCATAATAAAATATATATATATAATACTAAAATCATAGTGAACAGTTTTTTCTGATCATAATATGAACAACGACAAAACCATGAAAAACTCACATATATGTGGAGAGTAAACACATGCCAAAAAACCATGAAGCAAAGAAATCACACTGGAAATTAAGGCTTAACTCTCAGCAATGTCGCTACTATGGCACAAGTTCAATCCCTGGCCAGGGAGCTAACCCACATATGGAGCAGCAGATTTCTCCTGTCTTGCCTGCTCTCCTTAGCAGTGTATTTCAGTAAATCCACCTGTTTTGCTCTCCACTCTGTCTCTGGTGACACCCTGCACCTCTGCCTATACCCCATTTCTTCAAAGCAAAAACAAAGCTGCAAATTAAAGAATATATTGAGACAAATGAAAATATAAACAACATATCCATGCAGCAAACACAACTATAAGTGAATTTTATATCAATAAACTCCTATGTTTAAACTAAGAAAATAAACAGCTCTATCCTTCAGGAGGTGGGGGGACGGAAGCCCAAAACTCATACATAGATGGAATAACAAAGATCAGAGTGGAAATACATGATACAAAGACTAAATACAGGAAAAAAAAAAAAACAGTGAAACTAATTGCTGAGTTGTTTTTTTTTTAATTAATAAAGTAGAACCTCTAGCTAGAATTTACAAGAAAAAAAATCAATTAAGGAGAGCACCAGAATACAAAGACCCTAAGAAACTATTAACAACTTTATGCTAATAAACTGAACAACTGATACTAAATGGATAAATTCCTAGAAATATACAATATATCAAATCTGAATTACAAATAGACTATCTAAACAGAACAGTAGCATAGAGGTGATTGAATCAGTAGTCAAAATCTTCTCTAAAAAGAAAAATTTAGGGTCATAGAGCTTCACTGGTGAATTCTACCAAGATTTAAGGAAGAATTAAAGTCAATCCTTTTTAAATTCTTCTAAAAAAAAAAAAATGGAAGGGATTACTTCCAAACTCATTTTATTAGGCCAACATTACCCTAAGATCCAAACTAGACAAGATGCTGCAAGTAAAGAAAACCATAAACCACTCTCCTGATGAGCATAAATTTAAAATTCTCAAATCATTAGCAAATTCAGTAAGAATCATTCACAATGAGCAAATGCAATTTATTTCAGGGATGCAAGATGATTCAATATCTACAAGTGATATATCACATTTAAGAAAGTAAGAATAGAAAGTAAGAATAGAAATCTTACAATCATTTCAGTGGATGCAGAATAAAACTTGATAAAATTCAACAAATTTCATTATAAGAACTCTCAAATAGGCATAGAGAACCTGCATCATAAAAAAACACATAGCTAACAGCAGATTCAGTGGTGAAGTGCTAAAACTTTTCAGATTGAAATGAGATAATAATTCCTACTCTTGCTAGTTTTATTCAAAACAGAACTGAAAATCCTAGCCATGGCAATTAGGAAAATAAAAGATGCCCAAATAGTAAAACTCACTATTTTCACAAATCATATAAAGAAAATTTCAAAGACTCCTTAAAAAACCAAAACCAAAAACTGAGTTAACCAATTCAGCAATTTTCAGGATACAAAAATCATTATTCAAAAATGAAGTGGATTTCACACTAATACAGTAATAATGAGCTATCAGAAAGAGAACTTAACACTAAAAATACCATCAAAAGCATAAGTCATAAAATACTTAGATATAAATTTAACCAAACAGGTGAATGATCTATACATTGAAAATTATATGACATTGATGAAATAAACTGAGGAAGACATAAATGGAAAGATTTCCTATATTCATAGATCAGAATTACATTTGTTACCATGTCCATACTACCCAAAGTGACCTACAGATTCAATTCCATCTCTATGAAAAATCCAATGGAAACTTTTCAAAGAAAAACATCCATACAATTTGTATGGAACCACAAAAGACTCTTACTAGCTAATGTGATCTTAGGAATAAACTGTAGGCATCGCACTTCATGACTCCAAACAATAATACAAAGCTGTAACTCAATATCCTATGGTATTGGCGTGAAAACACATAGGCCAATGCAACAGCATCAGGAGCCCAGAAATAAACCCAAGCAAATGCGGTCAATGAATTTACAACAAACAAACCAATAAGGTACAATGGGGAAAGGATAGTGTCTTTAATATAAATGGTGTTGGGAAAGCGAGTTGCCAATGCAAAAGAATGAAATTTGATTTATATATACAACATGTATCCACATCAACTTGAAATAGATTATATGTTGAGTATAAGACCTGAAACCATACAACTCTTGGAAGTATGTTTATGCTCCAAAGCACTGGTCTTAGCTATAATTTTTTTTTTTTAACGTCAACAGCAAAAATCAACAACAATAATTTTGGATTCCATCAAGCTAAAAAGCTTCTGCTCAGCAAAAGAAACCATCAGTAAAAAGAACTTGAGAAATAGAATTAAAGGAAATATTTCCAAATCACATATCCAGCAAAAGGGCTGACATCCAAAATGTATTAGGAACTCATACAACAGCAAAACCCAAATAAGTGAGCAAAGATCCTAAATTAACATTTTTTCCAAATAAGACATACAAATGGACAGTAGGTACATGAAAAAGCACTCAGTATCTTTAACCAGGGAAATGCAAATTGATACATGTCACTTCATACCTGTCAGAATGATTATTACCATAAATGTAAGGTATAGGTGTTGACAAACATGGATAATAGGGAACTCTCATGCAATGTTGCTAAGATGTGATTTGGTGCAACCACTAAGAAAAATTGAATTTTCTAAAAAAATTCAAAATGTAACTATCATCTAATCTATCAATCCTACTCTTAGGTATATATACAAAGGAAATAAAAATCCTTACTCAAAGGGGTATCTTTACCCCTATGTTTAATAAAGCAATAATACTCGAGAAATGGAAACAACTGTCTATTAATGGGTAAATAGATCAAGAATATGTAATACACATACACAACTACTATTCATCCATAAGAGAAAATAAAACTGCCATTTGTGTGAACTTTGAGGGCATTATACTAAGTGAACAAAGACATAGAATGATAAATGCCATATGATTTCACTTATATAATCTAAAAAACCAAATTCATAGAAACAAAATAGGGATAGTGGGTGGAGAGTGGGGGAAATGGGTGAAGGTACTCAAAGGGTAACCATTTTCAGTTACAAGCTCTACAAATTCTGGAGATAGAATGCACAGTATGGTGAACATAGTTAAATTATTTTGCATTTGAATAATCTAACAGTAGATCTTAAATGTTCTCTTCACACACACAAAATTGTAAGTGTGTGTTAACTAAATTTTTGTTGTAATCATTCCAGTCTAAGGACAGAATTATGTCTTTTCTTCAGCCGAGTGTTGAAACCTGACTCCCAATCTGACTGTATTCGGAGATAGATCTTTAAGGAAGTAATTGAGTTGAAATGAGGTTCATAAGGGTGGGGTCTTAATCCAACAGAACTGGTGTCCTTATAAGAAAAGAAGAGCCACCATCAGCATGCACCAGAATGACCAGAGAGGGTGTCCATTTAGATGCCCAGAAAACCATCCATCCGACATTTGAGCTGGGACTGTCAGCCCTCTGAACTGTGAGAAATTTCTATTACTTAAGGGACTTATTCTGATATTTTGATAAGGCAGCTCTAGAAGACTCAGCATCACTTCACATCCTTCCACTTGGCCATTGCCCCTGACAGGCAGTCTTACTTCCTCTTTTAAATCTCTAAAGGGAACATGATTTGAGACTTACACTTAAATAAAACGATTTAACTTTTTCCCCCCCAATAAGAGTAATTTTCATCTACAGTTGTTTGTAAATCCTTTGAGTCAAGATTGATGGTCTGTATTACATCTTTTTATTCCTTAAAATTGCACATAGTTATTTTACAAAGTATTCTGTTAATTCTTCAATACTTCTTTGGGGATTTTTGAATATTAATATCTAAACCAGCCCAGAATCCCAGGCAGACAGTGACTCAGAGGTGAGAATTTTTACATTGTTATTTTTTTTAATAATTGTTAGTCTATCATATTTCAAAGTTTTTTTTTTTCCTATGAGTATGTTCAATATTTACTAGGGGTAGGAAAAAATAGGTGGCAATTTATTTTTTTATCAATTTAATTGACTTCATAATTTTTCAGGTTAGTTCTTAATTCAATATAGTTTGCAAAATGACACTTGGTCAATTAAAAATTTAAGTAGGTAGTAAGATTTCATTGCTACACTGTTTTAAATGTGGCACCTTTATTGTGTGATGAACTAAGTAATTTGTGATGAACAGCTATGGTTTTGTTTTGGTTTTGTCACAAAAAAGAAAAAAATGAGCTCATCCAAATGATCTGCCATACTCAAACTATGTTGAAACAGTCTGAATTCTTCCATACATGTATTTAAAATGACAAGAAAGAGCGGCACAGCACTTTGAAGCTCTCCGCAGCCACTGCAGCATGAGTTTGAACCCTGGCCAGGATGGTGACCCACATGGTATGCAGACCTCTCCTGACCCACCCACTGTTCCTCTCAGTAGTGTTTTTCAGTCAGTCTGCCTGTTCTGCTCCACACTCTCTCTGGTAAATCCTTTCACACACCCCCAAACCTCTGGCCTGTATCCTAGTTCTTGTATGCATAAACAAATAAATTAAAAAAAAAATAACAAGAAAGGACCTTGTGTGTTTGACTATCTTTCCTTCTCCTGTTTTCCCTCTGCTTGGTTCTGTAGTCTGTGTCTGTCCCTAAAAATACAAATTATTTTCTCATGGATTTGTAGGCAAATAATGCTGGAACTTTTCTAGTTTGTTCTGAAATTACATTATTAAGAGCTTACTGAGCAAAATTTAGCATTGATCAAATGGAAAAAGGAAGTACCACCAAGTTACAGCTCCAAGCAAAACCACTTTATGAGTGTGTGGCTGGGTGCATGTTAATGACACGATGCCCAGGTGGCCAAATTTATGTCCACCCTCTTGATCTGATAATACAGAGCAGGGGACGAATTGGTAATGAATCAGGCTGAAAACAGATGGTGACTCCATGTGTGTTTGCTGCTGAAAACCTACAAAGGGGAAACATTAAATTTGTGTCTTTAAATTTAAATTAGTTCATTTCAAAAACACAGCCTGTCGAGCTTTTGAAAATAGGCTTGTTGAATGTGTTTCATCTTATAGTTTTGAACTCTGATGTGTTTTGTGGAATAGCAACAGACAAAATGGATGGTATGTTAGTTACCCTTTCTTTAGCTCCTCAATATCGTTGGTGCTCCACTGTAATTAACTGCTTGTATGCAGTTCTTTGTCATTAAATTTGCTACACCCTAATTAGGAAACTTAGACGACTCAAAAGACCACCATCTAAAAATTGGCATCAATTATTAAATATATTTTTTCAGCTATTATGATTGCTTTTTTACTCTACAGTACTGAGTTTAATGCTGACATGATTTGGTTTAAAACATTTTCTTGATGTACATAGTATTTTATACAAATAAACTAAAATATGTAACAGTCTACTGGCTAAATATATACTTGGGTTGTACTAGAGAAATCTATGTCTGAGTCGATCCAAAAATGATCATTTCTTTGATTTAAATGCTGAGACAAATAAAGCTGGTGCTCAAAGACCCAATCCAAACACATCCCAGCATAATTTGGGGGAAAAGCTACCACAAACTCACCCTATGATTCTGTGAAAGCCTTGGATGATTTAATATAAAACTACATAAAAATGAATGTAGTTGCAGATTGGGTAAAGTTTAGAGTAAGTCCAGTATTTGGTCTGCACTCCCTAGACAATGAGGTTAGAGGAAAGAGCCCCAGGTACAGAGGGACAAGAGTGTTCACCACCACTCTGCCCCCTCCCCATCCCACATCTGCTTCGCATAAACCTCTGCTCTATTATTACCTGAGCAATTCCTTCTGAGCTTCCAGGTAACACTCAAACAATGACAACAACAACAACAACAACAACAACAAAAACTAGACTTTGAAGTCTAATCTAAGGGGAAAAAAATTAACAAAGACAAAGATGATTTCTAAGTACAGGAGAGAAAGAATTAAGAGGATGGCAAACTAATGGTCATATTTACTAGGTGCCTCCAATAGTCATATAAATTGAATGACAAGTTCTGGATGGAAATTGTGACACAAACTCCAACTTGAAAAAGTAAGTTTCTGTCCAGAGTTTAAAATCAAGTAATAATTTATTATCAGGTAGTGTTATGACTAATCAAAGCTTTATCCTTTCCATGAAGCTTAATCAATTCATGCAATATATACCAAACTAGACCAGGAAATATAATTCTCTTCTTCACATATTAATAGATTGTCTCCAATAAAGATAGTTATGTAAGTAGGATCAGCTACAATGTGTTTGGAGTCCAATATGAAATCTAGAGCCTCCCCCACCCCCAAAATAAGAATTTTAAGAGAGCCAAAGCACAGCATTAAATCACCAGTGAGACCCTACTAAGTCCATAATTACATAGGTCACACACCTAGAAGTGAGTCCTGAATGTAAGCATGATTGTAATTCACTACAGGGTGGTAAATAGCTTAATGAGTGTGCCTATCAGAACACAATGGACGTGGCGTTCTCATTCTGGATAGTAACATTGTCCTGCTAATTAGCATACAGGCACCAAGATAACCAGACTGCTTGCAGCAAAAAACTGCAGACAATGAATCAAGCTTGAAGAGAAGTGGACATATTTAGACAAGTGACAACCACTAAACCTGCATTAGATATTTTGTATTGCTGGTTACAGACAGAATCCTACATTTTGAGGAGAGAAAAGAATCCTTTTATAAGTGAAGAATAATGAAGCTAACATCTGAGATGAACACCAAGTATGTTCCCCAATCTTTGGCAGCTAAGGAGATTCACATTTTACTTTTTCCCTAACTCACTCAAGACAATATAATTCTAAGAAAGCGAGTGAAAATATATTCCAGTGTAGGACATCAATCGTTTTTTTTTTTTTTTAATAATAAGAATGAACAGACCCAACAGACCTTTTGGCTTTTCTTAGTTGGATTAACTTCAATGTCTAGAAGTTGCTAAGTAACACTTTTAATAATAAGAGATTTCAAGGCCAAGGAATTAATGATCCATGACCCTATTTAAGAGAAATATTAGTGCATCGTAAGGCGAGATGGTTGAATACAGTAATGGGAACTTTGGGTAATACACTTAACCACTTTCATGTGCTCTTTTTTCATTGCTATTCATGGTCAATTTGGTATGACACTACTTTTTATTAGATCATTTACTAAGATTATTTCATCATTATCTCAAGTTAGCTAATAACTGCATGGGAAAAGAGTGATACAGAGAAAATAACCATTGTGTAGTCATTACCCTTTAGAAACAAAGTTATTTCTAGAGCTGATCAATGTAAAAACTTAGAATATAAAACATACATATCAAGGATTGATTTTAGCAAAACCCAACTTCCTCTCTCACACATGTCTCCCTGTGCTGGAAACATTTAACCACTCAGTCTTGAACTTAAATCACTTGTTTTTCCTCATGAAATTTAAGCCAAGGTCTCAACCACCATACAGAAAGGACACAACCTGGACAGAAGACAATATCTGAAGGTATCCTGAACCAAACTTGGCGAAAATGCCAAATATTCAAACTAAAATGAAACTTCAAAGGAATAAACAGCTTCTGTGGATTAGTGGCCATGGAGTCTGAAGATTGCACAAAGCCTCCAAATTGACTTGGACTCATTCTGTTGAAAGCACAGATTTCATGGGGAACATATTACCTTTTCAAACAAATAATTGATTTCTTGATAAAAGCTATTGAGTTTTTCATCTGGGAAATTTATGCAAGCAGAAATTTATATTCTAGTATGAGCAGTTAGAACCCTCCAAGGTCACCTTAGACCACTTTTCATGGCTACCAATAGCAAAGAGCTTGGAAGAACAGGGGATGTTTTAGGTATCATGAGAAGAAAATCCTATAGACAGACATTCATTTGGATTGCACGAGTAATACTGAAATTGTAGTTTTCACTGAAGAAATAAAAATTATTCTGATCTTAGGCTAAGGTCTTAGGCTTTTATTTTAATGACAAGCTTAGGAGCTTGCTCTTTCAAAGTGACAAACTTTTTCCAGAGGTCGATGACCAAGGATGATAGCTCTGGAGAAGTGCACTATAATAGGAGTTTCCAATAGTCTGGATTTGCAGCCTTATCTTTTTCAGTGATGAACTGGGATCTACTTTTTAGAGACTTACAATCTCTGGACACATTGTAAGAAAAAATATCGTGAGGTGTGGTGTGAAATCACTTGGACGTTTCCCTATAAACTGGCAATTTTTGCCTCTAAGGGGATGATTACACAATATAAACTTGGGGATACATACAAAAATTTTCCTTCCCATCACTTCCAAGTAAATTTATAGACTTCATCACAAGGAAAGAAATATCCATGATCTGTAAGCTATCTGCTATAACTCTGGGTAAATTCTTCCCTCATAGGAACCTCACATTCCTCATCTGTGAAATGGTTTAACAACCAATTAGGACAGTTAAGACACCCAATGAGTTAGTGTGTAAACGATTTCCTATTTAGCGAATACTTAATAAGTTCAAGTCAAAGGCGTATTAGTCATTATGGTGTCAGAACTTTAATGCGATGTCCAGTGTTCTGCATGACTCAACAGATTTCATAAGAACTGTGCAAGCCAGTGTTCTGTCCCCTACAGCGGGACAGACTGGCTCACACTTAAGCCAGTGGCTGCTGGGACTACAGAACTGGGAATAGTTCTAGACTGGCTTGTCTGTTGGCAAGAGACCATCCTCTCTTCATGTTCCCTCTGACCTCAGGCATCAACAATATGTCTCTCCTTTGTCGTCATCCTGTCTCTCTGCTCAAGGGAAATAAAAGCCTCTTATGGGTTCTGGTCACTAACACTTTAAGTATTGCCTACTAACTTACATGTAACTTTGCTTACTATACTACTACTTTTCCACGCAAAAACAAAATAAGGCAGCAGTGGCACTGAACACTGCTTCCAGATTTCAGATGTAATGACAACGTGGAAACCTGGCTGTTTAGGGACAAGAATGGTAAAAGAATCTTGTTTATGTGCCCCCCTCCTTAATATCCCAAAGGGCTTAAGTTTATTCTATCAAAACTTTAATAAATTTAAAATTGGAGAAGATACAAATGTGACTTACTCTGCTATAAAGAGGCTTTGAGGAAATGAGCAAAAATTATTCATAGCAGAGGAAATCCAAATGGCCACTTAACATGTGAAAAGATGCTCCACTCCATAGCAGAAAGGAAAATGTAAATTGAAACCACATGGAAGTACCCCTTCACACCCTTTCATCTGCAAACTTTTTTTATATGGTGAAGCCAGGAATTAGTGAGAATGTGGAAAATTAGGAACTCATATACTGCTGGTGGGAGTTTACATTACTACCACATTCTGGGGATGATTTGGTAATATCTATAAAATGGAAGATGTGCATATTTGATGATACAACAATTTCACTCCCAACTGTATTCCTGATGAAACTCTCACGCATTTGCATATAGACCTCTACTGGAATGGCGGTGTTGATGCCCCAGAATGAATCACAGAATATTTACATAATGGAGAACACAGACAGAAATGCCCAGAGTAGTCTGTACATTTCAACAAGGTGCATCGTACAGACTCATACGAAAATCTGTTTTTTTTTTTAAATATCTGGAATATAAAGTTCTTTTACATAAAGTTTACAAGCACACAAAGCAACATTCTATATAGGTTGAATACATGAATATATTAAGTAGTAAAAATATAAAAAATACAAGATATTGACAGAAAATTAAAGATGTTACTTTTGGTAGGGGCCACTGCTAGGGAGGAGCTGAGAGATCCAGGGTCAGAAGAGTTGTTAACTATATTGACAATGTTTTATTTTTTAAGCTGAGTTTAATATTTTATTCCTTAAACACATATGTTTAGTAATTTGAAGCATAAAATCAGACTTTTTTAAGATAAATATGAGGTAAAGTAATGTTAGTCATACTTTTAACTTTTGGACTCTTTAATCCTTATTGCTATTTCTCCCATTTTAGATAAACACCTAGAGGAACTTTTTAGCTATCTGAAAGGTGTTCAAAGACAAAACATTTCATGAACATTCCATGGAGAGGGAAGAAGCTCCAGCTCATAGAAAACCTGAGGGTTTCCCTCTTCTGCTTTAACTTGTAAGTAAATACCTCTGCTGATTTCTTTTCTCATTTATTTGTATGTATCTACCCATAATAGACAAGAGCTATTCAAGTTCAAGATCTGTATCTTGTCACAGCCTTACGCTTACTGCCACTGCTAGGCACATAGGTGCTAGCAGGATGCATGGGTGAGTGATTGGTAGTAAGTGGATGCCCCTATGGTAGTGCAGAGAAGGTTATCATCATTCATTGTCAGGGTTGTATTGATTTCAGCAAATAAAAATCAGTACAGACCAGAAAAGGTAAATAAAAAACAAAGTACTGAGACAGCTGCAAAATGAAAGAGAGCTACGTTTTCTATTATGGGGGCAAGGTAATTCCCTTCAAAGTGGTAATTATGGGAGATGATTCTAATTTGAAACTGGTTTCCTAATTGGTGTTTGGCTTTTTGAAATCTCACAGGCCTTTAATTTATGTATATTTTGTTTAACTCTCCTATAGCTCACTCCCACCATCAATTGACTCTAAAAATTCTTTAAGATGGAGAAGGTGAGTCACATAAAGGGTCAAAAAATTATAAGTTTCTGCCCAGAACATTATTTTGCTATTCAAAAATCTAAAAAACTTATGAATATGAGAACATAAAATTGAGACTTTGCTATACTGCTGTTTGTACATTAACTCAACCTTATTTTTTTGAGGACTGTTGCCTGTGTACAATCTATCTGGATATTCACAAGTTGATGGGCATTTGAGTCATTCCAGCTTTTGATGATTATGAGAAAATAATCATTTGCAATACTTGGTGAAGAAAGATGTTCCCTTTCCCCATGAGTATACTCTTAGGAGTGAAATGACTGCCTATGGTCCATTTTTATGACTTTTTTTTTTAAATGATATTTTCCAAAACAACTATTATTTTACATTTCTGCTAGGAATGTATGAGAATTCCACCTAATCCATTTTTACTAACTTGATATCATCAGTATTTTTCAATTTCAATATGCTACTAAGTGTATAGTGGTATATAATTGTGTTTTATAATTTGCTGTTGTATATTTTCATTTTGCTACCATTGTCTTGGTTAAGTGTTCAAATATTTTATCCATGCTAAAAATTGGATTTTTCTCTTTAATGTTAAATTTTAGAAGTTGTTTATATAGCTGGGGTACAATTGCTTAGTGAGACATGCCATTTGCTACTATTTTCTCTCCGTGTACGGCTTACTTTTCACTATCAATATCTTCAAAGAACAAAAAAAATAGTTTCTTCACTGAACAAAGTTACTAAATCTCACACACTCTGCTAGATCTCAGAATTAACTGCTTATGTGAGATAAGGTACTTGTCTTCAGGGTGCTAATATTTTAATAAAATAAAAAGTTACTATTGATCAACCCAGGGAAATGGGATTTCTACTGACTACAAATCAATCTATAAAAATTCTGGAGATGGGAAATTTTATGTCCAGGTGAGGTTATTATCTTTCTAAAGCAGAATCAGAGCTCCTAGCTGAGTCTACAAAATCATGACTCTATAGGCACAATCATGTTGAAGATACTAGTCTAATTCTTGTATAAAATCAAGAATGTAATATTCACACCGATCTAGAGTGGCTCTAATTTACAAATTACTTGGGTATTTTAGAGGTGGGCATCAATATTTCCATTCTACAAATAACTGAATATTTCAGGCTACCTGGAACGGAAGGAAATGAGTTTCATTTCAGTAGCTATAGAGAAATATGTTCTAAATCTATTTTCATTTTTGATAAATATTAAAACTAAAATAATAAAAGCCTAAAAAAAAAAAAAAAGAGCATGTGCTTATTTGGAGAAATAGGAATAAGATGAGATCTAGGGATAGGCTACTACTCCTTAGCCAGTCTAAGGAACAAAGTTCTGCACTAGGTGGGATATATTTTCTTTTTATTATTGTATTTTTAAATTAACATTTATTTACAACAGTGTATATGTTTCAGAGTGATAGGGTCACAACTATTCAGATGATTGTCGCCTTACTATGCCCACCATCAAGGCATCCATAGTTCTCCACTATTGTTCTTTGGGACCTCTCCCTTTAAAAAGTGTGATAAGAGTAAATTAGAAATTAAGTCAGAAACAACCCAAATGTCCCACATTAGATGACTGGATCAAGATGACGTGATATATATACATAATACTCCGCAATCAAAAAAGATAAATTCGGCCCTCCCTGGTGGCGCAGCGGGTTAAAGCACTGCACTAAGAAGCTTAAGTCACTTCCGCATGAGTTCGATCCCTGCCTGCCCCGGAGGAGATCCACATGGCGTGGCAGACCTCTCCTGACCCGCCCGCTGCTCCCCTCAGCAGTGTACTTTTCTGCACCCCGCTCTGTCTCTGGTGAATCCTCTCACCCTCCACATCTCTGGCCTATACCCCAGTTCTGTACGAATAAATAAATAAATCCTTAAAAAAAAAAAGATAAATTCATGCTATTTGCAGCAACATAGATGAAGCTAGAAGGAATACTGCTCAAGTGAGAAAAAGTTGGAAAGAAAAAAAGAAAACTGTCTAATGGTTTAACTTACAGGAAGAATGTAAGAGAACCAAGGAAGACATAGGGGAAAAATTGTATTGTTATTACAATACAGAACATGCCAAAACAAAAAACAGATAATTATAAACCAGAGATATCATACAGGGACTGGGGAGAGAAGGGGATTGAAAGAGGGAGGGAAGAATGTCGGGAACTGTGGTGATGACACATCGGTGAATTGGGGTGAGGGGAAGAAAACATTGTTTTAAAATGAACAATACTGTAAATAGATAAATAAATAAATAAATATTGAGTCAATGTGATGATGATCTATCAATTCTAAGTCTTGAGAGACATAGTATGTTATGGTGACAAGGTTTTGTGCTAAATTACTGAGAGAATAAAGTTTCAAATAGATGAGTTAAATGTAAGTTTGATTATATACATTAATTTCTGACATACACTGCAATATTCAAATGGAAATATCCTTTAGTCATGGATAAGCATGGCTGGTACATAGAGGAGACATTAGAAACTACAGCAAAAGGGAAATCAAAGTATACACATTTTTAAAGGGCTATAAAAGTAAAATGTTAGAAAAGTACCTATTTATATCTTCTGTCCATTTTTTAGTTGTGTTTTCTTGTTGAGTTATTAATTTGTTTATTAGTCTTAGATATTTTCTCTTTCTTGTATGCATGATATGCAAATATTTTTACTATTTAATAGGGTGTCCTTTATTTTAATGATAGTACAGAAACCTTTTAGTTTGACAAAGTCCCATTTGTTTATTTTTGCTTTTCATCCCTTTACCATTAGAGTCAAATCCACAAAGACATACCACAAGCTAATAATGTTTTTGCCTGTATTTTCTTCTATGTATTTTATATTTTGAGTTTTGTATCCAACTCTTCAATTCAATTTAATTTTGTATATGGTATGAGGTAATGGTATAGTTTCCCCAACACCACCTAAAGAAGATACTTTCCTTTCTCCACTATATATTATTGGCCTCTTTAGTATTGTTCAATAAGTATGGGTTTACTTATGGGATATGAATTCTATTTCATTGTGTGTGTATCTGTCTTTATGCCAGTGTCAGACTATTTTGGTACTACACTATGGTTTGAGGTCAAGGAGTGTGAAACTTCCATTCCTTATTTGCTAGAATTGTCTTGACCCATGGAAAACAATATGGAGTTTTCTCAAAATATTAAACATAGATCTATATTATAGTCTATGCAAGCAACTCCATTCCTTGGTATTTAGTCAAAAATTAAAAACATGCTTCTATAAAGGGATACATACATTTCTATGTTTATTGAAACATTTATAATAGTCAACTTCAGTTATGGAAACAACCTAAGTGTCTAATGAAAAATAAGTAGGTAACGAAGATGTGGTATATATACATAATGGACTACTCAGCTATAAAATAAAAGATGAAATCTTCCATTTTTTACAACATGGCTGAAACTGGAAGGGATTATGCTAAGAGAAATAAGTCAGAAAGTGAAAAACAAATACCAGATGATTTTACTCTTCATGTATGGAATATAAAGAAAGAAAACAAAGAATAAACAGATAAAACAAAACCAAAATAAATTATAGAAATACAACTGAGAACTGAGGCTACAAGAGGGAGAAGAGAGGAGCTGCCATGGCTCATGGTGCAGGATCTTGGATGTTTGCTGGTGGATGTGGTCACATACATCTGAATAAGTGAGAAACTATGCCCGTAATACACAACATTACATGAATAAACAAGACAACATTAACGTAATATAAAGTTGCATGTATGGGTGTTGATTTATAATGATGCACACCTAGACATATATAATACAATGGTACTTCAATAAAAAAATTAAAAAATGCTAGCTAGAAAATGAATAACAGGAAAATACTAGAAGTATCATAATCTTTTCTGCAGTGGGAAAAAATAGAACATTTTATCATATCTGATGTGGCCAGCAGGTATTTGGCACACAAACGGAGTATTTATAGATTATCCCATTGTCAAGTTAGCTTATTCCATTTTCTAAGAATTCAAACAAATGGACAAAATCTTTCTTATATTAAGACCCATCTGAGCAAACTTATCTTCAACCTTCATTACAGTTCCTGGCACAGAGTAGGCACTCAAACAGTGTTTGTTAGAAGGTTCTTTTGTGTTTTCAGCCAATTCAGTAAGTCTACTTTTTCCATGTGTAAGCCAGATGTCTGAACAACATGAAATTTTGCTGTATAAACTCAAGTAGCTTAAGTCATTGTAATTGTCTATTGTGTAACTCCACTTATCTTTTTATTATCTAAAGTATTCTGTATTTATAAAGAAAATTCTCTTATAAGATAAACAGGCATTTTGAAGATAATAAATGAGGACATATACAACATGACTTCCTTTTCAATAAAAGTAGGTGGGGTTATTTGTTCTGAGTGGCAAGACTTAAGGACAGTGGAGGCTGTGTTTAGTGGTTGTAGAAGAGGGTAATTAAGAGCCAGTAAAAGATATAAAAAGATTGTGGGGTCAACTACAATCATGATGTATCATGAATTTGCAGTGAACCGTGATGGTTCCATAATTTTTTCAGGAAAAAAAATCCTATCATTACAGAAATTATGCACAAAGAGACAATGAGAATACTGCCTCTAAGCAGAGAAAGTAGAGACAGTGTAAATTGTAACACTTAACATTTTGGAGCATGAATGCTCTCCCTCCTTGGATTTCTTTGTATCAGGTCCCCACTTGTTCTTTTATCCTATCAGTCCACCAATAGGCTGTGTTATCCTCATAAAGACCAGTATATTAGGTAGGAACTGCAATTGCCATCTCTAGTGAGGAATAATAATTAGAATACACCCAGGTTTCAGTTTCTGTTAATAGGAGGATGGTCAATTAATGGAATGCTTAATTCTCCTTTAGGAGAGGCCACAAACTGTTTTGTGTATTTTCTATACTGAGTTCTCTGCTCTTTTGAGAGGGGTAGTGGACAAACGTTTTTGGCTTTTTGTTTTAATTTTGCCTCCACTAATCGCTAATAAAGCACAGTGATTATATACATGAATTTGGAGTCAGATCTGTGTTTAAATTCTGTTTTGTTGTTTTTGGTTTGCATAAGCAACACTCAAGTTTCTTGCCATTACTGGTTACCCATTTTTCATCTAGAATAGGGATAGAATATTTAAGGTTTTACAAGTTTTAAATGGTTGTTGGCAGGTAAAGTAAGGTAATAGATCTCTACTGCCTCTCTCAATGGCCAGAATAATAAAATTTTGGGTTCTTGGTCTTCCAGAACCCCTGACCTTCTTATTCATGGAAAATTTGTATCCTCTCCCTCTCAATCTAAAAGATACTCATGAACTTGAGATTTAAGTATTATAGAGGCACATTGACTTTACAAGAGCAAAACGCCTTAGATATTATTGAGAAGTTATTATAAATTTGTTCTTTGGATCTTGGTATGTGGCAGAGGTTTAGGGGAGTGAAATCATATACAACAGTGATGATTATATGAGAAATGATAGAAAGTTAAGCTAAGTTTACCTATCTGTTACAGGCAAAGGCAACTACAAAACTTATAGACTTCCCCCTACCTTCACAAGTCCCTGCCTTGCAACATCTGATCCCCTTGATAAACTTACCACAGAGAGAGTCGAGTGTAATAAAGAATATACATGTAAGAGCACATGTATATGAAACCTTCCCAAAGAGAAAAGGAGCCCAGAGGAGGATACCAGATTCCATGGAGAGTGCCCAATTCTGTGAGTCTTGGGAGGACTGAGGGAGAACTGGAGAGAGGAAATAATAGAACATGTCTTCCCAACATTGCTCATTGTGTTGGAATTCCTTTTCACCAGTCTTTACAAGAATTTGCTCTTATAGCCTAGATGTTTCAAATGATACAGACTCAGAAGTAGGATGAGACCTTTTAATCCTTAATCCTCTCTGGTAAGGGGTAACCTAATCAGGCCTGGTGAGAGCTGTCTATGTTACTGATCTTGTATGACTACATCACTGCCATTTGGCACATAGTTCATAAACTACTGATCAAACATTAACAGAACTTTTAGTGAATATTCACGTCATGATTATTTCAACACATAGGGAGGTGGGTATATAACAACTATTTCCTCGTTATGAAGCTAGAAAGCTTTTTCTATGCTCCAGATCAGACACCAGGAGTGGCAATATGTGCCAACAGAAACATTTGAACTAGAAGTTGAAATTGAACTTGCCCCACTTTAATTACATCTTTATATATTAGCTATACATTTTATTACTTTTTCTTATTGTCTGGATAAAGCATTCATTACAATGTAGAACAGATATGGTGAATGTGTACATGCTTGGCTGTTTTGAATCTTAAAGAAAAAGACTGAACATATTTCTCTGAGCATAATGTTAGCTAGCAATAAGATTATCATAGATGTCCTTATAAAGTTGAGGAAATTTTCTTCTGCTTCCAGTTAAGTTCATTTTTTTCTGAGTAGATTTTGAATGCAGTCAAGTAATTTTATTCCTATAAAGATGATTATTTCATTTTCTTCTTTGTTCTGATAAGGTGGTAATTATGCTTTTTAAAAATATAAATCTAACCTAAATACCTGGATTAAAACTTTAGTCATGATCTGGATTAAAAAGATGTGGTACAGGGCCCTCCCTGGTGGCGCAGTGGGCAAAAGCACAGCACTGAGAAGCTAAAGCCACTTCAGCATGAGTTCGATCCCTGCCCGCCCTGGAGGTGATCAGCATGGTGTGGCAGACCTCTTCTGACCACCCACTCCTCCCCTCAGTAGTGTGCTTCAACGATCTGCCTGTTCTGCTCCCCACTCTGTTCTGGTGAATCCTCTCACCACCCCTGCACCTCTAGCCTGTACCCCAGTTCTGTATGCATAAATAAATAAATCTTTAAAAAAAAAAGAGGTACATATACACAATGGAATATTACTCAGCAATCAAAAAAGATAAACACATGCCTTTTGCAGCAACATGGATTGAGCTGGAATGGATAATGCTTAGTGAAATAAGCCAGAAAGAAAAAGAAAAATACTGCATGGTTTTACTCATAGCAGGGGCACAAAGGATTGGGGGGGGGGTGGAAGGGAGGGTAATAATAATGAACCACTATATACCAGAGACATTTTACAGAGGTGGAGTGGGGAATGGGATAAAAAATTGGGGTGGGGAGTGCACAGAACTGTGGTGATGGCACACAGGTGAATTGGTGATGGGAAGTCCACAGGGATTATAACTGAGATGGGAAAAGGCACAAAATAATGTAAAAATAAACTTACAAAAAAAAAAAAACTTTAGTCATGATGTATTATATATATATTGCTAAGCTTGATTTACTAACATACTGCTAAATATTTTTACTCCTGTTCATGAGGGATATTGATCTGCTACTAAATATTCTTGTCTAATAGCAATGTGTAAGTATTTGCTGAATAAATGAATTCAGTGCAAAATACAGAACACAAAAATATGGTATGTTACTGTAGTTGTACCCCAATGTACTTACAAGACAAAATATACCCTTGGGGACAGGTGGGTACTACTTCCAGATGCACATCACTAGAGTCCTTTCTCCACATGTATGTTTTACAAATATATGCTTTCTTTTGCTGATCCCTACTTTAGAATCTTTCAATGGCTTCTTATTAAAGTGTAAGCTCTTTAGTCTTTCAACCTTACTATCAATTGCATCATCACAGCACCGGCAGACAGGACTAGTAATAAGTCATGTGTTTTTGTGGTTTCTGCTCTATCAGGCTCCCTTTATCTTTCTTCTTTCCACAGCCAATGAACGCCAAGACAGACATTTTGCTCAACTGATGCCTGGATTTTTCTTTTGGTCTCTGCCTAAATACATTTACCAATCTTTCCATGAGGAAGACTTACACAGGCACCAAAAAGGGTTAGTTATGAGCAATAAGTGAAAGAGGTCATACACTACACACAAGTGTAAGTTTGGCACGTGCACAGGACACAAAAGTCTCAAAAAATAGATGTTATTTTGCTATAGCAATTCTGTTATCACTGAACTTAGCACCATGTATTAGAATTCTTCACATCCTTTTGTGTTTAAACTTTGACAATGAATTTGTAATGCTTTATCATTACTATAATTTTAGTTTTTACCATAGTACTAGAAATTTAAGTATTCACTTAATATAAACAGTTGCCATTATCATCATAACTATTATATAAAATCTTAGTACTGATTTTTTTTCTAGATTAGGTGGGCTTAAGGGTTGACAGGAAGAATTGTTCTATTTTAGGGTGAATGAAATTGTTGGCCCCTTGGAGAAAAGGGAGTTACCATGTGGGACCCTGAAGGTAGTAAGAATTCAGATGTGAGATTGGGAGACTGGCATTAAGAACTATGGTCCTGAGTACCATGACTTGGGAGGCTATTTGGAGGGGCTAGTGGCAAGGATCATTCTAGGAAAGTGCTCTCGAGGGAACCACAGGAATCAATAAGAAATGGCACAATACAATCAACAGATGTTGAGACTTCTTTAACAAGGAAATCCCAGCTTTCTTGTACAACCATGGGAAGAGGATACTATAAAAAATGACTGCAACTAGATTTCTCACGAGTTGTACAAATTGAGCTAGATTGAAACAGATTTTAAAAATTAAAATGACCAGCATAAGTTATGGAAACCCTAACATCATATACCAGTAGGCTTGAAAATCACATGGAAGTCTTCAGTAATAGTATATATATATGTGTATATATATATATATATATATATATATATAAAATACCACAGGCTGTTGGTGACCAGTTCTTGGTCAGTCAAGTGACCTTTGACAGGAAGGACCTGGGCCAGGCCAAGAACATACAGTTCTCCTTGGGCCAGCCAACCTAGTATTCCTAGGTTCTTCACTTATGGTCCTGTGGGCTGAAGAAAGTATACAGAAATTCTATTGCTGCCATTCTTGTACCTTGAAAGTCATGGAGAAATTTACACTGCATCAGTCATATGTTTTATTGTTCTTGTTTTGTTTTTTTAAAAACTTGCTATTAATGAAGTTTCAGTTCATCTAAAAAACTCCCTACCTAGTTATTCTGGAAGAACTTAAAGGGTTCACAAAGTCCTCTGAGCTCCTACCAACTGTAAAGGGATCTGGGAGAGAGGAGCATGCCTGCCTTCTGTTGTCATCATCTTGGTGTTGACATTGCCTTGCACTGTCAGGACAGGGCCTGTCACTAACATGACAAGCATTCTTTTATTTTAATCTTTACAACTACCCCCATTTTACAGATGAGGAAAGAGGATTGCACAGATTAAATTCTTTCCCAAGGTCATTCAGAGTCAAGTGTATTCTGAGAGTCAGAGTGAAACAAGGCAGTCGAGCAGAGGAAAATGTGCGTGTCCAGAGAACTGGGTCAGAATTAGCTGCAGTTGTGGGTCTCTATCTGGCTACATGCACTGAACTACTACTCATGAAGCAGAGAAAAAGAGACAAATGTCTCCCATTTTGACCTCTGGGTAGTCCGACGTCTAAATCCTGCCCATGGGTTCTAACTGAGCAGGGCTGTGAGTATAATTAGCTTAGCAGGTCAGGGAGGAGATGAACTGTAAGAAACTAAGCAGCGCTGATGATCGGCAGCTGCAGATATTTAGCTAGATAGTGTGACACAGCCCCTGGTCATTACAGAAAAGATCTTAGCAGCATACTTTTTGTATTATCAAGGATAAGACCATTTGAATAAAGACATTTGACAATATTGCAAGAAAAGCTCTCATTAGATAGGAAAGTAAGTGATTTAAATGAGAACACACTTTTGCACCTAGGAACTTATTCAGAGAACTGACAGGAAGGGATTTTGTAACAATTCTCAGACCATGCAGCCCACCCAGGGACGCCATCTAGTCAGACAGTTAATGGGCAGTTGGGAGCCGAGACCTAGGGGTCATGGTAGGATTAATTCCTTTTCCTTGAGAAAAAGCCAAGGAACACCCCCCTGCTCCCCAAGAAGCATGAAGTTGTGCCACAGAGACTGGTAGACAATTGTGCATCTGTCTGGTGGCCTAGTTGTAATTGGAGCCTTTAAGATCATGGCTTGTTGACCCTTGAAATTCTACCCATTGACCTGGCACGATGGGCTATTATATTTGTCTCTTGGAGTTTGAGTAGCTTGTCTATATATAAATAGTGGAGTGACCGAGCATGTGGGAGGCACAATTTGGGGAACACTTTTCTTTTGGATTACTCTCACATATTCCATGGGGCCCCTGCTTTTCTCCTAGTGGAGTAGGGGGCTTTAAATCTACACAAATCTGAAGGCAGTTTGTAGTGTGTATCATGGCTAGTCTGAGGCTCTGATTTGCTTTATGAAGAAACCCAAGATTTTGCCAAATCAGTTATGAAGCTCCCCAGAATACGATCATTCTCCCAGTTTGATCTTACCTGTTATTTTTGGTGAGTTGTTGGTTGCTCCATCCTCTGGTCTCCACTTGCCTCTGTGGGACCCCATGGCTTTTCTCCCGGGGATGGCAAAATAGTACAGGAGCTGCTTCCCCTGGGCAAGCCAGGCTGGTATAAATTACCTGTGCCTTGATGGTTGCTCTTGACTACATGATCCAGCATGTATCAGAATCACCTGGTGGGCTTGCTAATTACAGACCTCTGTGCCCAGCCTCCTGGTTTCTGAATCATTTGGCCTAGATTTTAGTCAGTTCCCATATAATGCTGATGGTGCCAGTTTCAATGCTGACCTTTGAGAACCTCTGAACAGAGAAAAGTTAAACACCAGTAGCTAGATATAAGGCAGCCTGCTGAAGATTATGTATTGATGATGTAGACTGCTGGAAAAGTAATTATTGACCAAACATTGGGAGAATCAGGTGAGGAAAATGAGAATGGGAACACTATGATTAAAATTCTGGAGAATGACTTCAATATTTTACCTTCTTAACTAGAAATGCAAGCATCATCCTAGATTTGTAGCTTAGATGGGAGATCCAAATCCTGCTAATTCTCCTATTAAATATATCACAAATCTATCTCATTTTCTCTATTCAACTGTTACTTTCTGGCTCACTCTATCTCATCACCTCTCACTATAACTATCTCTTAACCAACTTTACTTCTAATCAATTCTGTATACAGCTATGGAAACAATGATCTAAAATAAAACCTTGGTCACTGGTTTATATATTCTTCAAAGGAATACCTTTTATGCTATTATCAAATTAATCTTAAGAAGGTATGTTTCTAATGCTAGTCCCCATTCTAAGTCACTCCCCCATTTTTAGCAAATTGCTTGCATATTTTTCATGCCAATTAAATGTTTAGTATCTCAAAAGCAGGGGCCAATCTTTTTTCCTTTCTTTTTTTCTTTTAGCACATAGATAGTAATCATAATCAAAGTGATAAAATAAATAATGCACCAAATATTTGCTCATTATTTTTCAACTTTAAAGTAACTTGGAAATTAGATTTCGTTAATCCTAGTTTTTGGATGAGGAAAGAGAGCCTCTAAAGAGGTTAAGTAACTTAGTATCTCAGAGCTAATAAATTACCAAATGGAGATTTGAGCTAATAAATTACCAAGTAGAGAACCCAGGTCTGTCAGATTCAAGAAAGTAACGCCCGGATACTTTTTACACATGTTGCAGAACAGACCTGCTGATAATCTATGCCATTTGGGCTACACACAGTCAGCTTCCTGCAGTCTATGGTGCATGTCCCTCATTTATCTGTGCCTTTGTTGGGCTTGCCCTGCTCTCCCACTTGGCTTATTCTTCAGGGATTTGTGTGGGCCTTCCTCTTCTAAAGCTCTGTTGTTTTTCCCCGGCGTGTGTCCATAGCATCTTAAGTCTGTTTTCAAGCTTATCAAAACTTTGTTTGACACCCTTTCCCCCTATCACGAGTCATTGAGCTTTTAAGAGAAACTCACTTAATACTGACAGTGTCTGGAAGAGAATATATGAGTAGAAGGTAATTTTTGGCTTCAATAAACCAAAACCCCAACTCAACGTGGCTTACCTAAAATGGAAGCTAACATAACTTGAAGTCCAGCTCAAAAACATCTGCAGGAATTTTGTGAAAACTATTTCATACAAGACACTGTATGTTCCTGTATGTTCTTAAGAATCAATGTAATTTCCCCATTCTCATATTTTCTTCACCTGCTTCACCCATGGTTTCACCTATTAGTTACCTTTGAGCAATGTTCGTCATCAATGCACAACCTTCAGCAGGCTGCATCATATCCAGCTAGTGGTGTTTAACTTTTCTTTGTCCAGAGGTTCTCCAAGGCCAGTACTGAAACTGGCACTATCAATGTTGTATGGGAATTGGCTAGAAATCTAGACTTGACCCCATTGCAGACCAAATGAATCAGAAGCCTGGAGGCTGGACACAACGGTCTGTAATTAGCAAGCCCACCAGGTGATTCTGATGCATGCTGGATCCCGCAGAATCACAAGTCAACAATAACCACCAGGGCATATGAAATTTACACCATCCTGGCTTGCCCAGAGGGAAACAACTCCTGCAACATACATGTGCACATGAACTATCTGGCATTTACTGCAAGTGTGGCACAGAGTATGTACTCAGTAAAGAGGGGTGATTGTTACCTTACATATCACCTTTCATTTATTTCTGGATCACATATATATATATATATATATATATATATATATATATATAATTTGAAAAAATAATTCCAGGCTGCATTTTTTTTCTCTATTATTTATTTAGGAGAGTATTTCTCAAAGGCTGGAGGACACACATATCAGAATCACAAGAAGGTATTATCAAAATGGAGATTTTATGTTTTCTTTGATACTTATTAAGTTGGTAATAGGACCTAAGAATCTGGGGAGTGAGGTTGAACAGTCTTATTAAAACCTCTGTAGCTAGCTCCTACTCTTTCCTTTCCCATTCCATAATGGAATCATGGTTTAGTAGTTTATTACATCTTAGAGAAATATTTGAAATTGCCTATTTACTCAATACTCTCTTTTATACATGAAGGAAACTGAGGCTAAGGGAAACCTCATGAATTGTCTAAATTATAAGTTAGTGTCAGAACTAAGATTTAAGGATTTTTTCCCCATTTTAATTTGCTATTATCAACTTTTCTGTATCCATTGCTACTTTTCCATCAGTATTCCAGAGCTAATTCTATGTTCAACAAATCAAATAGAATAAATTAGATTAATTAATAGAAATACATAGCTTTTATTTTGTATTAGGAACTATTTCAGGCACAGTTCATATTACATTTAGAACTTGGAAAAGTTGTTAAAAGAAAGTTCTATTATTATCTGCATTTTACAGATAAACAACAGGGGTTCAGAAAAAGTTAAATAATTCCACAAGCATTTAACAGAGAGTGGATGATTCTGGGATTCAAACCACAGTGCCTGATTCTACACTTTGGTTCCAGATGTTCTACTTCTTCTGGGGATTGAGCACATCAGTTTATCTCAGTGAGGCTTCTTTTCTTACCTACTATTGTGACAAGAGCTCTTACCAATGCAGTGCTTAGAAATTACACCGGTTTCACCTGCTCCCATCTTCCAGGGTGGCAACTGACATGATATGGAATTCATTTAGCAGGACAGGACCATGATTACAAGAGGAGGCCATATAATTTTTAATCTTTACATACAATCATTCTTTTATATTATTTTATGATTATTTTTATAACCATAGCTTAAGGAAGAAAGAGTCAAGAATTTTGAGTCATAACACCTGACAGTAGAAACTGAAATTGAGAACTGCCCCACAATTTCCTTTGCTGGATGTCATTGGTGACTCTGTTGCCCCATGCTGATTCCAAATAACCTTGGTCAAGTTCTCTACCAAAGTTTAGTTTGTTGAAACTTTCAATGTCCCTTCAAGTCACTGCTATGCATTCTGTGGTTGGAATGGCCAGAGTATTACCTTTAGTTTGTTCAAAGTGCAGATTCAGTCCCCACTCATGACCCATGGATTCAGAATCTGCAGTGTAGCCTGTGGTTCCTGTGGGCATCGAAGTCGGGAAACATTTCCTCAAGGTACATCTGTGATTGCCGAAGACTTTTCTGGTTTGAGTCCCAAGTCTGCAAACTGCCAACTGTAATCTTGATCAGTTACTGAACCCCCTCTCTGTCTCAGATGACTCACCTGCAGAATGAGGTGATTTCAAATGGAGAATTCCTGGGAGCATAAAACAGACGGATGCAGAAAGTGTGACATACAAAGTTAAACATTATTATCAGTAATGATGATTGAGACACTTGTGAATAATGTACTTTGGTTTCCTGGTATTTATCTTTAGCTCTACTCTCTGCAGTCACTGTGCCTTATCCCCTTAGTGGGTGTTCAATACCCTCCCTTTCAGAGTTATTTGATATGTGTTTCTAGAGTTTAAGACTTGTCCGTTGATTCACATTATTTCCTACATGGCCAAAGGTCACTCATGTCAGAGAACCAGGTAATTCTTTGTATTTTAATAAATTTTCTACATTGTGCAGAATCTTCAAAAGAGCACAACATATGGGCAAAGACCCTAATTAAACACTTGTTGAAAGTAAATTAGTTAATTAGAGTTGACCGCTACTTCCCACAGAGGGTAATCAACACAAGGTCTGTGGACAGCACCAACATCCTGTGGGGGCAGAAACAGGACTTGTTTTCAGGCAAAATTATGTCCTTTAATAAATGCTTTTATGTGCTTCATCCTGTCAATATTAGGGAAAATTCTGAAAGGTCACTAAGTCCACAAACAAATAAGATGGCAATAACCCAGAGAATTTCTACTCTCTTACTTTTAACATTGAGGTTCAATTCACAAATGGTGCTACCATTTTTCCCCCAAGGGTAAATGATTTTGGGAGTTGGGGACGTAAGGTCTCCTTTTGTTATATTTTATAAAGAATAGTCAATTCCTAGTTGGACTGCTTACCATGAGTAACTGAGGAAATAACTGGACGATGTCATCAAACATTGGAACTTGCCTAACATTTAATGGCATAGACTGAATTTCTTGATATTTCTTTTTGGGGGGAAGGTATTTTATTTTACTAGCTCATATTCACATAAAAATCAAAGATCTAGTTCAGATAAAATACAAGTTAACTTATCATTCACTCTTCACACTAAGCTCAGACCATTTCTGAGGTTTTTTGATTTATGTTTATTTTCATCTGGGTACGTAGTTTGGGTTTGGCTAGCACCAGCGATGGAAATACCATGAGAAAAAGTTAGTTTCAAAGCTTTTTGGCCTTGACCGAACCTGTTGTTTCATGAAATTGAGGTTTTAACATTAAACCTTTTGGAGACTAAGTGCCAAAAGGTGCTGGTTTCAGTCACTATAAGGCAATAAGTAAACACATTCCTCCTTCCGTATGGCCTAGTGGGAGATCACTGGGAACAAGAAGAGCCCCAAATCTGAGACTTGGCAATCTAACTTTTGGTTTTGTCTCATTCACTGGATAAGTCAGTCTTGAATACAAGGACTGCTTATTAATCCTGCGGCACACTGAGGAGTATTCTTCTGGATACTCCTCTTCACCATCCCATTGAAGAGCCTGCTTTTTTCTTCCCTCTCATCCTCCTTTCTCACATTCCTTCCTCCCCCACCCCCTTTTTTTCTTCTTCCTTTCTTTCTTTTGTTATTTGCTCTTTTATAAAAACAAAAACACCTCAGTGAGTTCAAAAGCAAAACAATAGCTGAAAATAAGAATGGGTCTACCTAGTGTGTGTTGTGAGATTTATGATAGTTTGTGTAAATATCAAATTTAAATTAGTTCTCAGATGGAAGGTGACTATGTTCTGATTTGCATAAGCTGACCAGCTGAGCAAGGGACTGAGAGGACACTGTGGCAAAACGCAAGTATAATAGCATTTCCTTTACCTGACATCGTTGAGTTTGAAGATGTTTACACATTTCCTGCTTGTCAGAATAGCTACTCAGTTCGGTTTGAGTTGCTGTTCATTTACCCCAGCCACAGAGACTCCCTGTTTGAAACCACAAATGCTATTTGTACTGAGAAAGCAGCCCCATGGCTTATGAAACCCAGCTATTTCATTGGCGCCTTTTCAGCTTCATGTTCTATTAGAAACTGGTTCTTCAATGAGGGGTGAAAAATGCAAATGAAAAGTGTGCGACCTATTTTTTTGTTAATGCAAATGTAGAGAAATTTCAGGGACTGAAGAAAGCTCACAGTGTGCCTTATGTTCCCTAGTTACTTGCTTATCCCCCTGAAAATCTAAACTTGACAAATCAGTCAATTCAAATAAGAACAAATGCATTTTAGTGTAAGAAGGAAATCTCTTCTTTTTTAAAAAGGGTAGAAAATGGAAATAACAGAAATTATTCACTATGAGACAAGCTATTCAATATGTGTGTTACATACATTTTGTTGAGTAAAATCTTAGGAATCCTAGGACAACTTAGTCTGCAAGTTTATTGCTTTAAGCTATTATACTTACTGGATCTGGTTTTTGTTGTTCTTTTAGCTATAACTTTCTCATGCAGCTCCTCTACAGATGACTCCTGACAAACCTCTAATTGATGAACACTGGGTGGGGAGATGGGTGGTGATGGGAGGAGTATCAGTTGGTGGGGAACCTGGATGCCTATGACCTTACACAGTTATTTCCCAAATTCCACAGGATTCTATGTGTTTGACTATGTGGGAGATATGTCCATTAGAGCTAAGTTCCCTTCAAGTTATTGTTGGATGTTAGCAACAACTTTAATATAAGAGGTTGCAGGAAGCCTTGAAAAATGTTACTGGCTTCACAACCCTTACCAAAGAACATCCTCAACCCTAGGGAAGATTTTAGACATTAGAATGAACATGGTTTTCTCTAGAATTGTGTGCTTGACTTTTGGTAGGTCAGAGTTCTGGTGTATTGCACAAGTGGCTTATGTGACATTGTTAATCTTGGTTCCACATCAGAGAGATTTCATTTCTCTTCTTGCCTTAAAGTTTGTCAATCTACTGCTGTGCAATGTGTCTGCCAAGCATATCAGGCATGCTTGTTGGTGAATTAATGGATTTCTCTTCCTCTGTGTGTGTATTTATTATAGAATTCCATTCCTATGTGATGAAATCATCAGATTTGGCCAACAGTTATGGCTATTTGAATCTGAGTTACATCACACTGACTTTTTAAAGACTATTTTAGTTTCTGAGACTAGACTATAACTTCATTAGATGAAAACTCTTCCAGGCAAGAAACCAAACCATAATATCTTAAGTTTAGCACTAATTATCTGATAAACAGAAACATTCAATAATTGTTTTTGACCTTGGTTTCTGTGCAAGAAGCTAACATTGCGTTTTTCTGTATTATGACAGTTAAGTAAACTAGACATGATGGTACAAAAGTGACAAGTTCAATTATTATGACTATTTCCAAATCTTCTATGAAGAGATTACTTAATAAATTTGTTTAAAATGCATAGTCCCTGACTCCATGCTTACACATTTTCTTTCAGTAAGACCAAATAGGACCCAGAGATATGCTTATTTAGAAGCACGAGAGGTATTTGTATATAGCTGGTCAGTGTACTATGATTAAAGAGTCGCTATTCTATATAATAACCAGGGGTGTTTCTGTGCATTAATGAGTCTTTTAGAGTCTGTATGCACTAGTCTTCAGTCACATGAACGTTTGCAAATATCTGCTTAATGTGCAATGAGAGCATAATGAATTACTAAAGCAATATATTCAGATAAAACCACTATAAGTAGTAACTACTATTCATGCCCTGAATGGTATTTCATAAAACATATTTAAATTTTTTTTTACAGAGGATCCATTATTGAAGTATTGAATGCTTATTAAATTCTTAAGAAGTGACTTTGAACACACTTCACATGAATTAATTTACTTAATGCTCAAAACACCCCTAGATGATAGTACTCTTATTATTCCCATGCAACAATTAAGGAAGCTGGAACACAAAGTGGTTAAGCAATTTAAAATCACAAACTTCATTATTGTTAACAGCTCAAAATGTTATTGATTTTGAATAAAGATAAAACCTATAGAACCTGGTAGGCACAAAATACTCTTCAAAATAAATCTAAGCTCTTAGTGGGTAAAAATATCAGGTAAACTTCAGGATTAATTTCATAAACATCAACATTTCAATATATTAATTTAAACTGCTGCTTCTAGAATAATTTTGAGTCTTATTTTTAAAAAGCAATTTAGATAAAACTAGAGGTAGTACACATTCAGATAACATAATATTGTTTCATAGGGAACATAAATTCAAATGTGATGTGGCTCCAGAAAACAAGGGTGGAATAAGAGATAGTGCTGTGAGGCCATGAGGAGGATCTTAGGGTCAAGACTGGAGCCCAACAGCGCTGGTGAATGAATCTCTGAGGCTTCTCCATATTTTAGTAGCTTTGTGACCAGGAAACCTTCCATCCAAAATTGTCACTGTTTGTGTTTTTAAAATTCATATTATAAGCATTAACTATGGACCTAGGAACTGCTAGCTTTTAAATTACATGTCATCTTATTCTAGCCTTACAATTATGGTCTGTGGTATTTTATTCACTATTGTTATTACTACTTGCCATTTTATGTATGAGAAAACTAAGGCTTGGTGAAATTAGGTAAATTGCTAGCGAGTGGCAGAGTCAAAATTTGAGCCCACGTCTGATTTCAAGGTTCAGGTTTCAACCCATTTATCACCATTTTGAAAAGCCGTTTTGATTTTCCCTATTTCTTGCTTAGCCTGACAATCTCAAGACATGAAGTGGAGTCATCTGTAGGTTTTATAAAGCAGGGCTTACAAGACTTCAACAAAGGTTTTACTAATGTAAATTCTCCACATTTGCAGGCCCTTGAATAAAGACATTCTATTCAATGTTGTTTGATGAGGAGGGAAAAAAAGATATTCCCAGTTGGGACTGCTGTGGAGTCTCTTGTTCTCTCCATCTGTCTGGATTTTCTCTAGGCACTTCAGTTTTCTCCCACACCCCAAACATGTGCAGACTGGATTCAATTGTCCTAGTCTGAATGAGTGTGGGTGTGTGTGTGAGTGCACCCGGCTTGAGAAGGCTGTCCTGTGCCGGTTTCCGGCTCGGCCCTTGAGGCCTTGTGCCCTGAGCTCCAGGAATGGCCAGCCTCCTTTTTTCTGAATAGGGATAAGTGAGCTGGAAAAAGGAATAGTACTAATGCTTATAGACTATTAGAAGCATTTTGAAAGTTTATTTAGGAGCTTGATGATTGATACTTTTGTGAGCCGAAATATGCCTTAGGAACTTAATTCTTATTTATATCAACCTACTGTAAATTGGTTTTGTTAAATGTCCTTTAACTTAAAGTTGCTGTTTCCAAGACCCTATTGATGATGTTAAGTGAAGAATGACTGCCCTCTTTTGGCAAACACTTAAACTCATTAAAATAATGTGTGTGTGCGTTGGCCAGAGGCATAGCCATCAGTCAACTGAATGTACTGAAGGTAGTACTGGCAGGTGCTGTGTTAGGCACTCGGGTGCTGGGAGCAAAACAGGACAGAGCAGGGGATCTAGAAAGAAAAGTACATTAAGCAAATGTAGTGGTGTTAATACCATACAGGAACACGGAGTTGTTTAAAATAACAAAATAATATAGGGATCAAAATTAATCTGGTGAATTACTGAAGAAATCTCAAGGACAGTGAGATTTAAGATCAGAATGACTGAGGAATCTTATTCAGGCTAATCAAGACATGGGCAGCAGAAATCCTCAGATTTCTAAATGTTTCCTCCTTTACGCCAGGTCTTCTGCACTAGTAGTATACACAGATTTGTTTGTGATATGATCAAATTCGTCCTGCTTATTGTTATATCTCCCTGAGACCTTCCCAACTAGCTAAGAGTGAGTCCTCCACAATAGGGGAGGTCTAGAAACCAATATTTTTAATATAAAGAAAATAAAAGAAGCCTTGGAAACTCTAAATGTTTTCCCCCCAAACTAAACATTGGCAAACACATCAAATGTACCACCTCTACCTTTATGAAAACTTCAACATGTAGCTTAATTTTTGTTATGTTTTTGTAGTCTATAAAGCTCCATTGTATATTTTCCACAGAATGCATTTTAATTCCATTGATATTAAAGAAAGTACAAGCAGCAGTCTGGCCCACTAAATGGAGAAATCACAATGTGATGGAAGAGTGGCCAAGACTCAGAATTTCCATTCTCTTCCAAGGGAAACCAAATGGGAAAAATAATACATCATAAAAGCCAGAGTTCTGATTACCATTCTGGAAATAGGAACGAAATAGGATATTTCATTCCAAAAAAACGGAGCCTTGAATTCTCAGCTGAATCTAAAAGGTTATGCAGAGTCCACCCTATCACACTGCTAATGGGCTTATCAATGCATCCTCTTCAGGTGCAGAACACACACAATTAAGCAGTTAGAGAAACCATTCAGGAACCTTTGTAGGGATGGCAGGCTAGGTTCATTAGGTAGCTGTTTAATGTAGACTTTCCTTTACCCTAAATTTAATTTTCACAAAATTGTTCATTTCAATCCACCAAAGACAAATGTTTCCTCAGCGGGGCGGTTGCCAATGTGACTGGAGGCAAGGCTGTGGATTGGAGGGGAACACACCAGAGTCCCGCCTCATCTACTTATGTTGGATCGGAAAACCTATTCAAGCTCTGCACAACAGACTCCTATGGGAAGCTTTGAAGAAATCTGCATGCCCACGTCTCAGCATGAAGGGTTCTGATTTAAGCAGGCTGGAGTGGCACGGGGGACGGGGGAAGTGGTAGAGCTGGCCAAGTTCTCCGAGGTGGTTCTCATGCCCAGCCAGACTGGAGGATGCCTGAGGTGTATGGACTTTCCCTGTCCTTGGTTTCAGTTTTCTTATTTATAAAATGAAATGATTCCTACTACACTTTGTTTTCTTTTAAAGATAAATTATACATGTGGCCATGGTTTGGAAGCTTTAATGCGTATTTCTCCTTACAGAATAGTTAGTCTTCATTAACCGATGACACAAAATGTAATGTGCACATTATTTGACCCCCTCACTGCTCTGTCTTTCTATTGGGGCTTGATAAACACTCCGATAGCCAGTATTTGGGGAGTGCTTGTTTGTGTTAGGCATGTGGAAAGCAGTGGCTAGTGGGCCAGAGCATAGAAACTGTTGACAGTAACAGTGAAATAGAAACAAAAATTCAAGTGGCTACAACACTTGTAGCAATTTGAGATTCAATTGTTTATTTGCTTATAGACAGACAGATATAAAGAAAAATAGAAGAAAGAAAAATGTGTGTGTGTGTATTATACATCTATATCTAATTTCTAATAATTCATTACATTTTTAAAAGGTATTTTCTATAGCGATTTGAACATACATTTCTAAATGCCCCCACATTTTACCATGTATAGCTTGAGAGTCAGGACATCAAAGCCCCTATGGATGTTATCTAATTTATTTCTCCACCAATTATTAGGAAAGCACCATTTTATAGGTGAGGAAGTTGAGGATTGAAATGATTTGCTTGAGTAAAATCTGTAAGTCAGAAGGATTTGAATCCCAAAAGTCAGAATTGAGTGCCTAGAAAGTGAAAGGATATAGGATAACTTCATTTTGATGTGGCTGGATATGTGTATGGGGTGAGATGGGGTGGAGTGGTGGAGGGGGTGGGGTAGAGGAGAGTTCTGCTGTGAAGTCCCAGATGTGCCACTGAAGAGACCCAGAATGTTCTTTGTTGTTTTTAATCCCTTATGCATTATAAAAACTGGTTCTATTCTTGTTTACATTAAGCTCCTATAGTAGTTTGAAATTTGAATTGTTTGGATAATTGTAAAATTAAATTAAAAGACTTACAATGGGAAGTAACCCTTAATTAAGTAGCACATTTGGATTTTTCTGAGGTGAACTAGATAGAATTAAAGAAAATATTTTCTACATTTGTTACCTGTATGTTAAATTTAAGTCTGTTAAAGGAGTTTAGGTCTTTAACTTTTTTTTTTTTAAAAAGGTTAATATTAACCTTCTTTTCATCATCTTGATAGGAAACAATGCTTTTTGGGAAAAATTTCTAAGACTCTCATCTCAAGAAATACAGACTTTTATCCTCCTAGGTGTGGATACAGCAGTTTGTGAAAATCACCTTGTCTTGTAGTTTAGAGGTCCGGCGACCTCTCCAAGTGGCGTGTCACAGAAGGCACAGGCAGCTCACTGGAAGTCAATACTGTTTAAGATTGGGTTATTATCTTTTAGTCATTCGGAGTGAAAATTAAGTTAATATAATAAACACTAGCTAGTTCCTCGCTATGCTTACTACTAGGAAATGAATGAGCTGGTGATGGAAACCAGTGGTCAGGTGAGTTCCAGAGAGAGAGCACAAGCCCAGAGGAGGACTGTGGGGCATCAGGGGCAGAAAACACGAGGGTTGGAATGAAAGTCTTAGTCCTTCTTGGGCATTAACTAATCATCTTTTTAGGAGCCTGTCACAGAACTGGATGCTGGTGATTAAAAAAAAAGGGGAGGGGTATAAGAAATGGCTCTGGCTTTTGTTTATAATAAAAGACTAAATCACCACAGTAATTGGGGGGGGGGCAGGATTCCTCCTAAATGGTGTGGAAAGGAAGGAGACAGGAGTGCCAGCCCCTCTGTGGCCATGGACAAGCAACCACTGAACTCTTCCATTTCCCTTCTTGTAAAAATAGGGGTCACATCTTTTCACCACACAGAACTGCAGTGATACATCAAATAAAGAATGCATAAGGAGCTGCTTCTGAAACAGCCACGCTTTTGTTCTTAGTTTTATTAATCACCTTAAAATAGCTAAAGGCTGCATCAATACTATAAATATTGATATTTTACTACAGCTGGGAAGCAGGTAAGTCCGTGCTTGTTCTATGATAGGTATGTCAAGTTAGGGCTGGGGTGATGCTGACATCCCACACTCCTCTAAAAGCCAGCAGCGTAAGGACGTCAGTTGCTTAGTGTGGTAGCACCAGTGCAAATCTCCCCTCTGATGTGAATCCCATTCTCTTACCTTTGTCTCGAGCAGCATGGGCTGCTATAACAAAATACCATAGAGGGTGACTTACACCACAGAAATTTGTCTTACTATTCTGGAAGATGGGGAGTCGAGACCAAGGTGCGAGCAGGTTCCTGGTGAGTGTTCTGCCCTGTAGGCAGTCACTTTCCTGTGTCCTCCAATGGCAAGGAGAGAGGGAGCTAATTCTGGAATCTCTTCTTCTAGAAGGAAGCAAATCTCCTCATGGGAGCCCCACTTTCTTGACCTTACCTATACCTACCTAATTATTTCCCCAACACTACCTCTAAAATCTACTACTTTTGAGGTGAGCCTGCCAATATGTGAATTTTGGGGGAGCACAAACTTTCAGTAATAACACCTTTCCTGTGGGTCCATCAAATACATAAATACTTTAAGACTGTCAAGCTTTACATCTTTACCTTCATCTTGTTAGAAATGAGAAATCACTCTCATGTAAATCACTACATTTATTTTCATATGTTGTAATTATTGATTCAATAAGTATTGTAATTATCTTGCATGAAATACTCACTTTTTTTTAGTCTTGTTCTACCTTGGGCAAATCATGCAATTATTGCATGATTGCAATAAAGTAATTAATAATATTCAAATTGAAGGAATATTTAGAAGTGAAGAAAATGGTTTACTAGATAGTAGCCAAAAGAAGTAAAGATGTTCATTATATCAGATAGGGCTCCATTATCTGTTTATCAACTGTAATAATGCATGAAAATAGAATAGGGAGAAAAATCCCAGGAAGGTTTGTAGTCTCGGAAAGTCCTACTAGGTAAAGTTAGAATGGTAATTGGACTAACGACATGCCAAGAATAAGAGACCAGAAAGTATTTAGCCAGTTTTTGTACCTGAATACAGATTGCCTTTCCATTCTAGGAGCTCTTGTTAAGTGAAGGTAATTTTATTTCTATTTTCATCATGGGTTAAATTTGAGGCCTTTGAATTCACTGGGCCTTCAGTTTACAAACATTTCAAGAAGTGGCTGCTTATAATTGCTCAAAATTGCTTTTTGTGCTTCTCCACCTGCAATTTGTATCACTGAAATATTACTAAGACTTTGAGCTCCATCTGCGGTGGTCCCAAAATGTAACTATCTAACAGAGCCCTTTGGGCTGGCTATAGTTCAACACTTTTTATTGGCAGCTAAAAGAAAGAACATAATAGTCTAACTGCCTTCTTCCTACACTGGCCTCTTCCACTCTTTCCAACAATCAGCCTGCTGTAACAATTCAGTCCCAAAATAGGGAAAACATGGCAATTTATCCAGACTGTCTGATATAGAAGTGAGTAAAGCTGTGAAGATGTGAAATGGACAAGGCCTCAAAACTTGAGAGAAGAAAAATGAGGCCCAGAGATTTTGGCAAAGGGGAGGTTGTTCTCCCAGAACATGTTTGAACTTCCAAGAAACAAACTAAATGTGACTTAAGGAAAATAGGTGTTCCTCTAAGCAAGACATAGAAATAAAATGCAACCAGAGTTAAATGTTAGGCTCCATTGTGATTTCCAGGAAATTCATCCTGTTCCTCACAAAGAGGACAAAATCATTCTGGGCTTTTGTTTATTTGTTTGGTAGTAATTTTTGGTTTTGATTCACAGCATGAAATTTCTGGACATGCATTGGTTTCAAATGCCCAACAGATATGCAGCAGACAGGAGAAATAAATAGATTTTCTCCTTTTCTAAACTTTTTCAGGGATGCTTTGGCCCACCGTGGTTTATGCTCTATGGCCATGAACTGGTCATTACCTCCTCTTTTGGTTGATAACATGTGTCCAGTCACTTACTTTCCCAATTTATGATCTGTCACAAGTTGGTCCACTTGACCTAAAGACTCAGTCTCCCCGTAGGCAGTGAGACCCATCCTGAGCTCCTCAGATGCGTAAGTCTGGGCCATGAGGTAACTCAGCCCTACTGGGAATCTCTCTGAGCTTCTGCTTCTGCCAACAACAGCCAGCCTTCACCATCACCCTCCTCTAAACAAGCAGCCTAGATGACAGAGATGTATTTTTCCGCCTCAGTGTTCACTGTAGATTTCCTGTGGGCCTGCTTGTAGCAGTCACCCAGCTCTGAAGTTATTGCCCAACTGTCTGCTGTCACCAGAGCTTCCGGGTAACTTTTCTGGTTTGCTGACTCCTACCTGCCATGCTGACCTTCGCGCTATTGTAGCCATGCTACAGCCTCTCCCTCGTGGCCGGGTCCAGATGCCTGCTTTCAGATGATCTGGCTCCTTGGCTTCTGAGTGATTGCTTGGACACATGAGGAAAGACAAGAAGAGGCTGCTGGCAAGGCTCTTGAATCACAGTGTTGCCAGAAACTGAAGCACGGGACTCACCTTGATGGCACAGGGAAAGCGTCCCAGCATGGCCAGACAGCAGGTGTGTGGCACCACCTTGACGCAGAGAAGGCTAAGCCCTGCAATTTGAAGGGGAGAAGTTTTGTGGGGCCTTTATTGAAATGCACAGTAGATTAAAGAGACACCTAGGTCAGGGCTGATCACAAGAGCTACTTTGAGAGCAGAGGTGATTACAACCCAGGAAAAGCAGTGTTCACATGGCTTCAGCCTATACCCAACATTACTAGTTCCTTGCCACTTTATTGTTATTACTGCTAATTCTTTCTAAAATGCACGCTTATGGTAAAACCTCTAGAAAATCAAAGCTGTATAAAATGAAAAGTACAGTTTTTAAAAATTTTTCATGAATCTGTACAATTTTTATAATTCAAAGTGTGTATCTTTAATGCAAATTAGAAGAACTACAATATAAACCTATAAACCACTTTCTTCTTCTACAAGTGCCTTTATCTTTCACTTACTATACTTCTGGCATCTTTGTACCTGAGTATCCTTATTATTGAATGTACACCTTCTTTAGATAAACTGAATAGCAGCTGGATGATTGAGCACCCGAATATTTATTTTAAATTCAGAAAACAGACACCATTATTTACTGAGAGATGAACTGGGCTTAAGGTTAGAGTGTCTATAGGTCAACCTGCAGACTTTGCTTGTCTTTCAGGAAAATGAATGTTGAGAGACTCTTATCAAGAGAAGGTAGGAAAAGAGAGCAGGATAATTCATA
Source organism: Condylura cristata (assembly GCF_000260355.1). Lineage (NCBI taxonomy): Eukaryota > Metazoa > Chordata > Mammalia > Eulipotyphla > Talpidae > Condylura > Condylura cristata. Next base: position 21,439,266 of record NW_004567110.1, read on the forward strand.
AGGATGAATTGAATGCCAGAAGGAAAGGCATGATAGAGTCAAAAGGGTTGTTTGTTCCTAAAGAGAGAAACCAGGTTCTTCTCAAGTGCTTTGGAGACCAGAAGCAGAAACCAGCCTCACAAGGACAGGTTTAGGTTGAAAACCAGGAAAGGATGATAATGAAAGGGTGATTTTTTTTATAAGAAAAATCAAAACTAGATTTGTAGATATACCAGCAAAACAGGATCACTTCTCTAGAGAACAAAACTCTTAGTTTTTCTTTAAGAAAATATCATTTTTTTTTCTTTTCAATAGTTTATTTTCTCATCATTTTGTGCATTTTCCCATTTCAGTTGTTATCCCCTTGGGCTTCCCATCACCAAATCACTCATGTGCCATCACCAAAGTCCAGTGCATTTCCCTCCCCTCATTGTTTTTGATCCCATCCCCCAATCCATCCCCATAAAATGTCTCTGGTATATCACTGTTCATTATTATTATTATTATTTTCTCATTAGGCAAGATCTTTAAAGAGTTCAGCTATACCTTTTTTGTTTGTTTTGGTTTAGAAATTTCAGAAAGAAGAGTCTCACTTATAGGAGGAGTATATAAGGAACCGAATAAGGAATCAGGGCGAAAAAAGTAATGATCATAAGTCAAAATCAAAATCATCGGGCAACTATAGATCAGAACATTCTGTAGGGCAGGAGGAGAGAGAAGGGCCAGGACAGGGGTCGGGAGAGCACAAGGGACTACAGTGATGGTGAACAGGGGAATTGGGGTGGGAATTTCATGGGAAAACCATATATTGTACAAAAATTAAGGATAATATGAATATATTTTTTAAAAACTAATTAAAGAAAACTTGAAAATGTGATTAAAAGAAAGAAAAAGCAAAAAAAAAAGTCTCGTGTTTAAAAGGGGCAGAGGGCACGTGGTACCTCGTTTTCACAGAGGTCTTGTACTGCTTGAGGTGGGTAACGTGAAGCACCAGGGAACCCTGGAGTTGGGCTTTCGGCAGAGCGCTTTGGATGTCTCTGTTGGCCATCCATGGAGATGTGGATTGGATGGTGGGAACAGCTGGCTCTAGAGGGAAGCAGCCAAAAAAGTTGCCTTTCATCACTCCTCCGTGCCTTCCACTCTTAGTTTTGTTTGCTGCATATTGTCACGAGTGACCTTCTGGCTGGATCAGAGTAGCTAAATGTGTCTTCTAAAGAGAGAAAGCTGCCAGGAAAGCACTTGCAGGGAAGTAGTTTCATTTGGAAATCGGTGGAAGAAGGGAAATGGTTTCAAAAGAGCTTAAGTCCAGGCTGAACAGCTGGTCAAAAGATAGGCATGGCGGATAGAGTAAGAACTTTGCTCCCAAAAGGATGGGGGAATGGACGCTTCATCAGGAAATGAGATGCTGGCAGGCAGGATGGCTGTCAGCTGCAAGCAGATTCCTCCTCCTAGGACCCCATTTCTGATGATAAATATTCTGAAGGAAGTGCACTGAAAAACATTCCTCTTGCCACTGTTGGCAAGCCTGGCTTCCAGAAGGAGCCTGAGCATTGCCAAGGAAAGTTGCTCCCAGGTACTTCTAAATTCAAGGTTCCTGTGACCAGGAAAATGTAGGAAAAGGAGCATTTTCCTCCTGGTTATTTTCAAGATTCGATGGTTCTAGGCTGGTCATTTGACACATGTGGGTAGGTGATTGACCCTCATTCTATGAAAGTAGAAGTTGGCAACCTGGTTAGAAAAGGAACTTAGCTGATTGGGGACCAGGTATGTTCTAGGTAAAACCGCCCACAAATCTAGCCTGATTCCTTTTAGAAAAGAGACGATGGCTTGTGTTTTATATCACCTCCAGGAAAAATAAATTTCTCAATTGCCTCAGAGGATCAAAATTGCATCCACTGTTGAGCTCTGTCCAGCCTTTTGGCTTATATCTAGTGAGTCTGTTTAGGTAATGAAACTTTATTTAATTTGGCTTAACTTTCTGTTATTACTGAATGAAAGAGAAGTCAGGTTTTTGATAAAGAAATATCACATTATATTCTGGGAATATTCCAATGTCACTGAAAAGACATAGATGGTGTTAACAGTAAAATCTTCACATTTTACTCTTAAGAATACTGCCACCACTCATTATGCCAGGGATGCTATGGAAACTCATGGACCTTTTATATGTCCCAAATGAACCTCACAGTCGACTCTTACCAAAACATATGTCTGTCTCAACCCTCTACATCTCCACTTCCTCAACTGCGAGTGGTGTTTGTCAGACAGTTCAGGTGTTAATCATAACACTCAACAACATGCCTCTCATAAGAAGGGGCTCAAATGCCTAGTTCACTTTCTTTCCTCATTTTCTTGCCTGTCTTGATGAGTTCCCCTTAATCAGAGCAAAATTCTACAACAGTCCAGAAATGTTAGGTCCTCTTCTCTTCAGCCCAGAGTAAGATATGGGAAAAAGTATCCTCTGTTTAAATCAGTTTATTCAATCAACTATGACTGGAAGGAGGATGGGCTAGAATTGTTTAGTTTTTAGATACAACAGGAACATTTACCTTCCTACGGCACAGTGCAGGAATCTGGATTGGAGACACTGGAGATTATATTGGGGTTAAGTAACTTATCCAAGATCAATTCACCCTCTGTGTGACCATGAATAAATTAGCACAAACATGCCTTCATGTTTTGAGAAAAACGAGTATCATTGCCATCACTGAGTGTTCCTTTGGCAAAAAAGATTTTTTGCTCCAGGGACAGAGGGCAGAGCTATAAAGAGGACAAAAATAAATCCAGCCTTCCCTGGAGCTAGCCTTTGAGCCAAGACAGACAGATAGAAGCATTTAAACAATGAATACAGATGATAAATTCAGATGCTGCTGCATTCTATGAAGGGCATGAAGTTGAGGTAGGACAGACGCCGAGTCACAGAGGGAAGCAGCATGACACTCAGGATGGTCTAAGAAGGTCCCTGAACAGGTGACACTTAGGCTAAACTCTCAGTGACGCAAAGAAGGTAGTCTATGACCAGGGCTAGCACAGTGAGTCCCAGCATGATGGGAAGGGAGAACAAAGGCAGGAGAGTTGGGATGAGCTTGGGGATGGAAGGGAAAGGAAGCTCGGGAGTACAAGGACGCTGAGGACTTTGGAGGAACAGACACATGGGAGATAATGAAGGATGTTGCAGGTTATAGTAAAGAAGTCAAATTTTATGCTAAAAACTTTAAGCAGGCTGACTGATCATCTTTGTATTTTGAAAAGACGACTAGAAAAGTGAGTGAAAAGTAAACTTCAGCTTTAGTGTATAAAGCAAATTAGTTAATACAGCATAAAGCTCCTACTGTACTGTAGGAGAACTCTTAATAAGTGTTTGCTATTATTAACTATTGTTTTTTAATTATTGTATATATGAATGAGTCTGTGCTACCTCGAGTGAACTCAAATACTCAAAACCAATTACTTGACAGTGTATTTTTTTTAAAACTTGAAATCATGACTGCAATGTGAGGAATTACAGTTATGCATTAGAATGGAGAAATGGAATTCTAAATATCATATAAGGGGAAGTGAGGTGAGGAGAACTTTTGAAGTCAGCACCTATAATAGAATTCTTTTTTTTTGGGGGGGGGTGGGCGGTGCATCTCAAATCTCTTGTTAGAGTAATACCGTCTTATAGCAGATAAATCCAGAACACCTGGCCAGACAAAACTTCTATAATTTGCAGAATGAATGGAACTTGAATTCTAGCACATAGCTGTTAAATAGCAATATAGGAAATCACGAATGCTGAAATACAGAGTTGATGTAGATTCTATTTCTGTAAAGAGTTTGGATAAAGCTATGAAGAATTCTGTCTTACATTCTTGCCTATGTACAACTCTCATGTAAGGAGATGAAAGATTTTCTTATAAACCTGTACAGATAAATATAAGAGACAGAATTACCAATGATAGTTGCCAACCAGGACAAATAAGGACACAGAAGTAAAGCAAGCAAACTAATTACTTTGGAGAAAACTAGGATTGGTTCCTAAGGTCACCGATACCTTAAAAAAGGTTGACTGGCATTTGAACAGAATTATACTGTAGTCACACCTTCTTATGATGTGTGTTATGTGTTTTTGTTAACTGTTCACTTAGTTGTGTATACTGCATTCTGTAGGGGGGTGCTTTCTTATCATTATGAAGCATATAGTCAGAAGTACCTGTTAGCTCTTATTAAAAATTGGTATCAGAGTCAGTTGGATACAATTGCCATTTTTACCCATGTTTTGATGCCTACAGGAGAAATACCATGTGGTCGATATTTTCTATGAAACAAACCCTTATCAGGCTGACTTATTGTTTGAATCCCTTGAAAAGTCACTCAAGTTGAAATGGATATCATCAGAGCAGTTAATCAACAAACATTGTTGAATGTCTTAGATGCTTAGGTAGCAAAGTTACCTTTGTAACTTCTCTCTCTCTTGAGACTTTATTAGACTAATTTGCATCCCACTATCAAAAAAGTATGGTTACTTTTACCAAATTATGCTGTCATGAGATGTATCCTTCTAAATCAATCATAAACTTTGTGCTCTGAATCTTCCAAAGACAGGTTAATGTCAACAAACTTGTATAAAATGCTTCATTTATATATTCTAAGCCCTTTCCCTTAACATTTCAATTCCTTCATTCTGTGAGGAGAGAGGTAGAGAGAAGCTATGGGAAGGTAGGAGGTAGGAGAAGATATAATAGGAGAGGAAAGAAGAAAGAGAAGGGAAGTGAAAGGGGGAGGGGAAGGCATGGAGAGGATATTTCCATGGTTGACTAAATCAGAAACACATCATACCCTATAGTAACTGTCTAGTCATTCATAATTCCCACCTTTCACATGGTGTCAGAGTGGCTTGGGATCAGTACACTATTCCAAGACTGATAGGAAGTTTAACTGCTCAGAACAAATCTTTGGTGACCTCTCAAAATGTAGTAATTTCATGTTTATGCTTGGCTTAGTGCTTTTCTTATCCTGAGTTGGTTCAGCTTTCCCAACATACTTTTCTTATCCTTCAGAGCATTAAGCAAAGTCCTTTTGCATTTCCACAAGAAAATTAAGTAAGATACCATAAATTGTTTGTACAAACGGCCACAGTATTTCCCTTTCTGCATCTTTTTAATGCGACTTTGGAGTTCCTCCCATCAGAATTGGAGACAATCTCCCCAGTCCTTAAATCTGTACTGCATTTGTAACTTTGCTCCGCTGAAGGAGAGTTGGGAAGTGACGATGTGTGAGTGTGCAGCGGTGTGAGCCTTCCCACGTGAAGCCCAGCTGCCCTAGCGGCTGCTTGACATGGAAGCTAGCTGACAAGGAAACTGGTGCATACAGCATAGGCTTTACTTATTTTTAAGAAAGAAGAATTACCTGGCATTTATTCAAGTAACTGAAGAAATACTGAATATACCTGTTCTTAAAACTTGGCTATGCAGCTTGATGTTCACCCCAAGCCCCTACTCCTCATTTTCAGGAGGCAATCTTCCAAATCTTCTTAGTCCCAAAGTGCTTGTGTCTTAGAATGCAGTTTAGCCAGTTGTCTGTAACCCTTGTGAACAAATTCATTGAGAATTTTGCTCCATATATCCAAAGAGGCATGTCAGCAAAGTACTAATGATGTTTTTCAATTTTTTTTTTTTAATTCTGGGACTTACCTTCCCTTCTTCACTACAAGCTCCTCGAGGGGGAAAGAATAGCTTATACCGTGTATTTCAACAGTAATGGTAATTGTGATCGTGATGACAATTAGAAGCTTTCCACTTAAACACTGCAATTAACTACATTTCTATTGTACATGTTGATGTTCCACAGTAGCTGAGAAGTCCCATAGGGAAGATATCTGCTTCACTTTGTTTGACCCAACATCTGACAATTATTTGGCCAAGAAAAAAAACAAATATCTTCTCTCTCTCTCTCTCTCTCTCTCTGTGTGTGTGTGTGTGTGTGTGTGTGTGTGTGTGTGAGAGAGAGAGAGAGAGAGAGAGAGAGAGAGAGAGAGAGAGTGAAGGAGTGAGAAAGAGAGAGAGAGAGAGGTGAGGTGGGTGGCGGTTGGTTAGAGAAAACTTTACCCTTATCCTGCTAGATTACCCTTTCTTAGAACAGTTTGGAAGGTGTTGCCATCTGAACCTCCCTTACCTTATCTGAGAAGGAGCACCACTTTGCTGAAGCTGTTCATTCATCAAATAGACCATGTTCATTTTTATCACTTTTTAATCTCCTCCATGGCTGGAAGGTCCACTCAAGGTTCATAATCCTGATGTCTCCTATGACCTCTTCCACTTTTTCAATGCACTTTGACCTATTCTTTCTCTGATCCCTTGTTGCGTTTGTCTTCCTTCCTCAACTTGTTTCAACAATTCCCCAGAGAGGAACACAATGCTTCTTCTAGGCACTATAGCTTACTTCCATTACTAACAATTACATCACAAACTCTTCAGGACAAGAACATTATTTCCTACTTCCTTTGTATAGCCTTAGCAAACTACTGAATTAAACTAATAACAAATTAATAAAACTCACTTTTACTGAACACTTTGTACCTAGATTTATATAAACATAGTCTATACTTAATTTTCAAAGCAACCTTAAAAAATGCTATCATTTTTGTTCTAAAAATGAGAAAATTTATTTTTAAAAAAGGAAATAATTTTCTATTAAAAGGTCAAGTCACAAATCAGACCCAGATCTGCCTCTACAGATGGTGTATTTAACTATTATTCAACATTACTCCCAGTTACAGGTATCCCCATGGTAACCAAAGTCTAAGGCATCACACACAGTCACAGATGTCTTCACCTACTTTAATGGGTATTATAAATGTAGGAAGTACTTACTAAATTGTCAAGAGTTTCATGCTTGAGATTTTGCTTCTTTTCCTCCCCCACTCATGATGGTGATGTTCCATCATAACAGCCTGTCAAGGTCACTGAGAAACAACAAGAAAAGGGGGGGAAAAAAGCCAGCACAGAATTAGAGCAATCATTAAAATCATTAAAAGAAGCATTAGGAATTTGTGATGAGCCATATCAAGGAGATTCATAGCCCACAAGCCCAGCAGACTGAGCTATATTTGCTCTAATTATATTAGGGATGGTTACGGTTTGCACATTTATTGCATTATATGTTGAGATCATATACATCATTTAAGTAGGAGAAGTTTTTTAGGAATGATATTAGTTTCAGTCTAAATTTAATTTTTTAAAAGTAAATCATGCACAGTACATCTAAACCACAGCTAGAGTGAAAGTCTTAGCTTTGTACCTAACGGCAGATCTTTGGAAACTTGAAAATCCAAACTCCCACCACCCCCACCTCAAGAACTGCTCTTGATTCAACTGTGACTCTGACACTCAGCTCTTTAATTTGGTCTTTGCTGACAGCTGACTTCAATTTTTGCCTGTTTATGGAAGTAAATTAAAAGAACACACTGTCTGTGATCCAGTGGCTCTTTGTGGTGGGGTCCTATTCAGTTCCTAAATCAAAACTCAACTAGTTGTTGGGAGAGCTAATCCTTATATAAACATGGACATATTTGTTGGACAGAGTGTAGAGTTGCCAAGTGACCAGTGAGGTATATCACTTTCCCAGATACAATGAAAGTATCTCTGTTGCTTTTGTTTCTAAATAATGAGTTGAGAACAATTGCCATTGGGTTTGAAAGCTTTTGCCATTGGGTTGCTGATGCTGGGGTGATGACTTTTGTTTAGGTGCATGTGAAAATTCTTGTTATTAGTGGTTGCAAGAGCATCCTTCTGACACCAGCATTTACAAAACTTGTGGGACAGATACCTGAAAAGATGTTTCCAGTAGTCTTTAATGCATATAACTTCTCTCAAACTCAAGAACGCTTTGGTGAGAGGCAGCATTGAGTCTCATGAAGGAGATTTGATTTTAAGCATAAATAAACTGAAGATATTGCATATGCTTTTAGCAGCTTTTCTAAGGAAAGGGAAAATTATTTTACTGGCAGTAGAAAGGCACTTACTAAAGCTATGTGACTTATTATAGGTTCTTGAAATCTTCAATTCTAGAAAGCAGCAGGTCACAGTATTTGTTTCTTCTTCTTGACTTTTCTTGGAAATATTTGAAATACTATTGAAAAGTCCCCTTATGAATGTCATGTTGCTTTGTGGGGTCTGACTCTACCTTTTGTCCAGTATGTTGCTATATTACTCATTGTTGGAAGTACAATATGATCTTGTGAGCTAAATAAAGGAAAAGAACAGCATTTGATGATTTCTATAAAGAATACCAATAACTTAAGTGACAATCTGGGTATTCTCATGGACAAGCATATTCCCAGTGTAAAGTATACTGGAATGTTTAAAAACCGTATTTTACCCGAGAAGTGGCTAAATTTCAGCTAAAGCGGATGATAACTGGGCTTTACTCTAGAAATACTTGATATTCTATTGAGCTAATTACAGACAAATACATTCCTGGAAGTTTAAATAATATAAATTTCTTACCCTTTTCAGGAAAGCAACTCAGAGTAGATTAGCTTATGAAAAGTTTAGCGTGCCTCTTCTGAAGATGACTGCATGCAATGATACTCAAAGTATAATCTTACATAGATAAGGCCATGTGATCAAAAATCCTGAGGCCAGAAGGAGGAAGTGAAAAGTGGCTGAAGCAGCTGTATAAAGGCAATAGAGCCACAAGTGAAAACAGCAAAAGGTTGCAAAGTCATGAGAAGGACTGTCAGCTAGCCGACTTGAAAATGCAATGGGAAACTCAGGTTTTAGGTAGCTCAGTCCAACTGGTCTGTGGGATAGAAAGAGGCAGACAGCTAAAGAGCATTTTCAGCCTCCTGGGGAGGAGTGATAACAGCATAGACCATGGTGATCAGTGTGAATGGAGAGATTCAAATGTGTCTACTTTGGACATTCTATGTGGAAAATGCTATGGTATGCAGGGAGACAAAGTGATAACCGCCATAGTTTGCATTTGTGAATTTTAATCTCCTGGCCTCTTGCCATCTACTAGAAGGATATGGTAAACGCAAAGTTTTGCTTGAGAATGATAAATGTTAGAATCAAATGCAGGATGCTTTGAAAAGCATAGGAAACCAATTCAGAGGGGGGAAGGGTTTGTTATAAAACAAACCCTCTTGTTTGTAAAAAGCAACAATTTGATTAGCAACTTTTTGTTGAGAAAGGGTATATAAATGTATTAAAGAATCTCAGTTATTTTCATAGCCCATGTCTATTTATGATGAAGAAATTGGAGTTTAGAAAGGTTTAGTGTCTTGCCCAAGAATATACTAGGAAGTGCATTTAACAACACTGACCTGTGTCTTGTGGTAAATAAAAAAAATGGTTCTCCTACCTATCAAGCTTTCCTTACTAAGATACAGAAGTTGAAGGTGAGTATACACTTCTTGCTTGAGGAACTGGGTAGACAGCCTTGTCATTGATTGAAATAAGGAACATTAAAACGAGTTAAGTGCTAAAGTGGACAGAAGAATGGAATGGATTCAATTTGTAGGTGCATGCGAAATGTTCAAGTGGAAATATTAGGAAAGACAATCATTTTAATAAAAGGCCAGTATCCTACCTAATAAAACCAGTTTAGTGACATCATCTCATTTTATTTCTGACTCAAATTAGAGCCAGAAACAATGTGTTTCCACATCGAACAATCATTTTGAATAAGGGCATCATAATACAAAGATGTGTTTACATTCTTGCAAGTGCTAAGTACTCTCAGATCAAAGTGACATGATTTTCTTTATTCTGGGAACTTAAAAAGAATTTTACTTTTTGTTTGTTTGCCTTTTTGAAACAAATTAATTTTATAGGTCTGAGCAGCAGAGATTGACATTGTTTTAATCATCAGTGGAGAAAACTTGCATGACAAGATTCATCCAGGGGAAAAAGAAGTCTTCAGCACTACTTTCTTCCAGAGTTGTTCTGGGTAGGAAAATTGTTTAAAAAGGGCAAATTTGAGATCTGCTGGGTGTCCGCTCAGGTCAGCTCATTCAAGATTGGTGGAATGGGCCCCCAGGAAGTAGCATAGTGACGGGGCGGAGACAAGAACTCAGCAAACTCAGCGTGACAAATCATATCTAGGGAGCTTCATCGCTCAGCTTATAACCATGATTAATTGATTCAGAGTAAGTTTGATTAAATAAAACCGGCTAGCAACCTGAAACTAACAACCCGAATCTCGACGTTTGAATTTTAATTTTCCTAGAAGTGAGGCAAATCACAAGAAAACAAATTCATAGCAGAGAATTGTCAAGTGAACACATACACATACATCCATACAGCCCCCATCATCGGGAGAATAAGCTTATGTTTTGGAACTGGCATGATTTAAGTGTTCTTTGATTTAAAACATCAGGTTTATAAACCATCTTCACATACAAATAGGGGGGGTTGGTTTCTTGGAGAGGGCGGGACGTTCCACTCCTGGCCCCCCTTCAGTCGCTGTGTTTAAAGTGATTGGAAGACACCCATGGGGGAAGGGAGGGGAGGAACTCTACTTACTAGAAGCTGCCACAGGAACAGTGTATTTACAAACTTTCCAGGGGCTTTTGGCCAAGTGAGTGATTCATGTCAAAATCCAGTCTCTTTTCCATTGTGAGTTTCCCATTGCCTTTTCAAGCCTTCTCCATTGTTTTTGAGATCTTCTGATGGATAATACACAGGTCCAAAAGGAGAACTCTGACTGGACAAATTTGAGAGGAAATGGGTGAGGGCTAGAAGTTATCCCACTTCACGATCTTCTTTGGTACTTGGAATAAACCTATCAAACCTATCTCACAAGGTGATTAGGTCCAACACTAAAACACACCTGGTTATCATTCCCCAGGGAAGTCATCCCATGCCTGCCATTATCCTGTCAAAAATCAAAGGCCTCTTCCTGCTTCAGAGGCTGTGGTTTGCTCTCACCTGGACTGGTTCAATGCACTTATCACTACCATGCCCTTCTAGGGAGGCTGGCTCAATAGTCAGTTTTATTGGGGTAGCAAAGAAAGTGAACTTTTTACTACAAGGATAGAATCAAAATGAACTTTTAAAGTTAAAAATAACTTAGAACATTGTTTCTAGGGAAAAATAGGTTCCAGCTTCCAAGCAATCACCTTGAAAAGGCATTTTTATCACCCAAACTATTGGGTGATTTTGTGGTCTGTGTATATCCAACTTCCTGTACTGCTTCATCAATAAGTATAATTTTATGAGACAGGTAGTGAGGATATTAAATAAGATGACATGAACGGACAGAGATGATTTCTTCCTTTTTTTTTTTGTAAAGCAGTGTAATTTTTTTATTTAATTAAAATTTTCATTAATTTATTTTTATATCCATATTTTTAAAAAAGTAACTTCGGGCTATAATATTATATAAGTTTCAGGTTGCATCATTTAAAGTCAAAGTGTAGTACAGATTATATTAAGTTCGTTGCTAAAAGTCCATTTCTATCCTTTACTAGACCATTGTCTGCTTCCTCTAGATTTACTCACTCATCTTCCCATTTACATTCTTACACCCACTAATTGGTCTTATTGTCTAAATGTTTATTTTTGTTTCATTTAGTTTATGGTTTATTTTTTTTCCCATAGAAGAGCTGGGGTGTAGTGCAAAGGTGTGGGAGGTGGGGGAGGGTGGTGATAGGATTCACTGGAGACCTAGTGGGGAACAGAATAGGTAGACTTACTGAAATACAGCAGGTAAGAAAGGTAAGGAGAGGTATGCTGCACCATATGTGAATTATCTCCCTGTCTAGGGATAGAACTCAGGCATTAGCAGGGAGAGTGCTCAGACTTAACCCCTAGCCCACCAGGGAGATACAGTTCATCTGTTTTGTTTGTTTGTTTTTGCTATATGTGGGTTAAATAATGCAGGTGAAATTATGTCTTTTGTCTTCCTCTGTCCAGCTTATTTCACTAAGCATAATTCCTTTATGTCCTCCCCTCTTACTTTAAATGGCAGAACTTCATCCCATTATTACAGATGAATAGCATTCCATTGTCAACATATACCACATCTTCTTTATCCATTCATCTGCTGGTGGGTACTTAGTTGTTTCCAGTTCTTGGCTATGCTGTAATATGAACAATGATGTAATAAACATGGGATATATAAGAAATTTCCTTCACTGATGCTTACAGTCGGAAGTTATCAATATGTCACATAGTCAAATTTTCTCTTGTAATAGTCTGTAGCACATAGGCTGTTAATTGGAGTAGTCATCTACTTTATTGTTGAATGAGTGCTGGACTACAGGTGTAAAATGGGAGACAGGTGGACACATGGAAACATTATTTACCCAAAATCAAACTTGTCCAATAGGCTATGTTAACAATAAAGATAGTATCATACATCTAGGAGGTGTGAAGATTTACTCTTAAAGCACACTGAATGAAATTGCACAATTTGGAGAGATTTTTCATTAATAGGTTTCTTGCTTACACATTAACACCAGATAAAAATTAAATCCATGCTAATTTAACTTTTTATCAAAGTTAATTTCCAAAGCACTGTTGATAGTTTTACTAGTGAGAAAATTCATATTGAAGATTATATTTATTTAGTTGTAGTTAAATTAAAATATAGACAAAACATTCCTTGCTATCCTTTGACTAGTCGTGAGAATCAAATGGTGTAAGTTTTGTGTATAATTATACAAAAAATTAATATCAATACCATTTTATGGAATATAATCAATAAAATTAAAGGAAGATGTTCACTGAGGAACAGCTAGTAAGTTACAAAATGGACTTTCAAGATATATTCATTTTTTTGAGAAAAATATAGTTAAGTGGTGAAGCAAATTTACTTTGGAGAATTACTTTATTAACAGATTCCAGCATAAACATAGACAACATTCTAATCTATCAGCTCATTTCCTTAACATAAATTCTAACAAGCAATGTTTAAAGCAATAAACTTGAAGTAATTCAAGTAGTGAAAAATGGAAGAATAGGAAGATCATAGTCCCATGTTTTGAAATCCCATTTCTTATACTCAAATCTCTGACTCAGCTGTATCGCTCAATATTACTTTCATTCTTTTTGACTATATGGCATATGGTGACCAACTGAAAATAAATACCCTCATTTCCTCATTAAAAAGGCAGTGGCTTACTTTAGAGTTCACTATAAGGAAGAAATCAAGCTCACTGCACTCTTGGTACTTGGCCAGGAAAATGAATTATAAGAGACTATGGGGTTTATTTTACATCAACATCTAAAAATAAAGCTAATCTCTGGGAGATCACATTATACATTCCTAGATGCACAATTAAATTCTCTCTACAATGATCAGGTTGGTATCCACCAAGAGTATGTCTGTAGCTCGCTAGGAAGCACGACACTCACAATTTTTACCACCAGTGTTTAAATATCCACTTATAAAAAATATCTGTACTTCTAAGGGAAATAAAAGAAAATGTTGCAATAAGAGGAATGAACAAGATTGCGATAGAAAGTATAACTTGAAGCTGAAATATTTTTAAGGATTATCTGGAGAGTATTTGCCAATTTTCTGGATCCTGACTTTATCATTTTCTAGCGCAGGAGTGCTGTGGAGAAACAATAGAGTCCCAGCCAGGGGCACCTGTGGAATATAGTGAGGGCAGAGTGACCGGAGCACTGGGCACACTCGGGCAAACAGGATCTGAAAACAGGCCTCCAGGCTAGTGATCATGGGCCAGACCTCCTGGGATGACCTTGAGCAAGCTCTTTTGGTTCTCCCTAGACCCATCATCTGGGCACAAAGAATGTCCTTCCTGGTGTGGACAGAGGTGGTTAATGTTCCTCAAAAAACCTTACATTGTATAACTTTGATCCTTTTTTTCAATGCATGCCTTAATTTGATAATGTATAACCTTACCTTAATCACGAGCACTGCCTGCATGATTTAAGGCCACATACAGTTTTCACAGATGGTTAACAAAAGGTCAAAGTAAGGTCTATGAAGAAATGTTAAATTTATGTTGTGTTTAGAATGCTTTCTGTATTGTCTAATGCTGAGAAGATGGGAATTAAAAGCCCTGGAATATAAAGATTGACACTGAAGCCTGGATCTCATTCCCTCACTCAAGTCTCCATTACTCAGTTCGTTCCCCATCCCTGGTCCATGATCCCCGAGGTGGCCAGAGTGGGGAACCAGGGATCAGCAATTTTGACAACTGAAAAGTACCTACTTCTGCAGGATGATTCCAGTCAAGACAGTCTACTGGGAAATAGAGATGTGCTTAAACTGGAAAATTTATCTGTATGTTCCAAACAATATCTGCCAAAAGATTTTCTGAGTTTTTGGATAAAACAGATTCTTTGTATATTTCATGAGTTAAGAGTAAAATCCTTTTGGTAGTTTTTTCATTAAATATGATGGGAAAAGTCAATAATATGTTTGACTATTGTTTTTATAGCACAGATTAGTTGTGTGAGCACTGCATTGAGGGCTTGAGAAATCTATATACAATAATTAATCTGTTGTATTTTTAAGAAGATTTATTTATTTATGTATACAAGAACTGGGGTACAGGCCAGAGGTGTGGGCAGTGAGAGGATTCACCAGAGACAGAATAGAGGAGAGAATAGATAGGTTGACTGAAACATACTGTTGAGGGGAGCACTGGGTGAGACAGGAGAGGTTTGTTGCGCCATGTGGGTCAGCTCCCTGGCCAGGGATCAAACTCATGCTGCAGTGGCCACGGACAGCTCCCCAGTGCTGCACCTTAACCTGTTGCATCACCAGGGAGGGCCCTGTTTTATTCTTTTAAAAAGAAATTTTTAGGGGGAGCTGGTGAACACCAAAGTCCTGGATAAAGTTGTTTTATATGTAAAAATAGAGTTGTTTAGTTATTCTAGTCTAAAATAAACCACTTCCCCCCATGTACTTCAAAATGTTTTTTCCTTTAAAAATATTTAGTTTCACTTGTTTGCTCTTTAATATTCCCTCAAAAGAAGATGACATTTAAAAGGAATATGAAAATCAGTGGCCTATAATCTCAAATAATTTTACTTTAAAGAAAGAAATTTAAATTGGTATAGATAAGAACAAAAAAAAATTAATGAAGTCCTGAAGGAAACTTTTAGAAGCTGGGATTGTTTAGTCTAGAAAAGAAATAATTAGGGAGTATTTTTTATAATGGGCAACCCTAAAATATTAAATTTTACTTAGAAGAGGTGATATTTCTTCATCTTAACAATGGCACCCAGAAATTATGTTTCTTGGTGTTTTACAAGAATTTGTTTCTATCTATTTAAGAGAAAAAAATCTTCCTCTTCATTCTATTTTCCTCTTCTTATGCCTCCTCATTTATTTGTTGTGCAAATTGAGCATCTGTTATATGCTAAGTGCAAGGGAAATGAAGTTGAATTCACATAGATACACTTTATAGATTTTATAGAGAGCAGAGCTTGGCTTTTCAACATTTAGTAAGGTACCTGTGTATAAAATGATATGGATTGCACAGGAGATTTCTCATAAAGACTACTTACTTTGGGCAAGTTCACATTAATCTTCTATAACATGATTCAATTTCAGACCATAGAGTATTATAGAAAGTATTAAGTTCAGAACAGTGGAGAAACTAGAAGAAAACTTTTTCTATTACGTCTTTCACTGATAGTACTTGGAAAAGATTATTCATTCTACTTGGCAGGCTTTTCTCCAAATTGCTCCTTTGTTCTTTCCTTTAATGATGAAAGAAAGACACTGTTGACTAAGTGGAGTGCCAAATCAGGTGTTGGGAATATCTGGTTGTATTTTTAGCAGTTACTGATGCCAAAGTTTGAATAAGTTGCTTAGCTAACCCGAGATTCATTTTTTTCCTCTGTCTATCAAACCTCTTATAACGTTTATGTGACCCGTTTTTTAAGAAACATTGCTCTGGCATCTTGGGTCTCATTTTACCTCAGTCTATGTCCTGGAACCGGAACATCCTACCTAGTAGGTCACTGAGAAATGGGTCCATTAGGCCCAAAATAAATCAAATAGAATAAAAGCCAACAGGGTGACCATAGTGGATGTCAGTCCAAGCAAATATGCAAAGTGAAGTAGTAATGTACGGTGCAGTGGGACAGAAAAAGAGGATACTATACTAGGTAATAAAAATTAGGACTCAGGCAAACTGGTGGTTGGCACTGAGAACACTGCTCAGTATTGAATCCCCGAGAGGGAGACGAGGGTAAGAGGTAAGACCCATGATCAAGCCTTGCCAAGTAACTGGGCCTTAACTGTAGGACTTCTAGACAAGAACTTGTAGGAATCAGTAGATGTTTTTTAGTTACAAGTAAAGTATACATCGTAAGAACGACTATGCTGTTTCTCCATGACAATACCACTGTAGTTTTTTGCTAACTCAAAACTTCCTCACTAAGCCTGACTTTTAACTTCAGTCTCAGTCTCCATTTCAAGTTCTATTTCGCCATCTAGTGGCTGAACATGATAGATGGTAACACCTATTTCAACTCAAGTCGGTATTTCTGTTAGGCTTTGTTAAAAGTCTGAGACATTCAACTTTGCAAAGAGCTGGAGATTTTATTTGTTTTCCTTAAGTGCTGTCTTGCTCCAAGAGACGACTAGGTGAAGTATGTTTTGGGAGTTGAAATTTCACATCATGAAAAGGCTGACCGTGCTTAAGAGAATAAAGTCAAACAAAATTATACATTTTCACTCACTATTTTTCTTAGCATTAAAAAAATCACTTTTCTTAGCATTTCTCTCCACTCAAAGTTTATATAAACTGAAACTCAATAGGCTTCTACAATCGAGTCATTCTGGTTCATTCATTTGATTTTTGAATGCTAAAACCAATTGAAGGCTCATTTAATTATATCAAATAGTGTAGATCATTTCCCCTGAATTTTGTCCAGCTTTTCTTTTCCCTTTCTGTGCTTTTCTGTGAAGGAGCTATCACTGGACATCTATCCATTACTAAAAGCTATTTATAGGTCAACTTCCTGTTGCCTTAGGCAAGATGTGGCACAGCTTTTCATTAAATTAGGTTTTAATTTAAATAAAATATTCTGAAACTTGGATTCTTTGTTCTGTTTAGCACCAAGTCCCTTTAGCACTGCTTAAGGCAATGCTTGTGTCACTGGGATGACATAAGGGATGGTGTGAATGCAAATCCCCATTCAACATTCAGCACATGCCAATGGTCAAACAAGTGAAGAAGGGAGCCCTTGTAATGAATAGTTACTCAATGGTCTGAGAGGAGCAGTGTGGACTTCCAAACCACTTTTGGGGAAAATGTTGAACGCATAGGAATGTAGCTTAGCTTAGTGGTTAAGAGCATGCTCTGCAGGGAATTAGTAGATTTGAGTTCCAGTTCTGATACTCTCTAGCTCTGGTGTCTTATTTATTTAACATTATTAAGCTTCAGTTCTTATGTCTGTGGAATACAGAAATATTAAGGATTAAATAAAATGATCTGTATGTAGCTTAGGCTTAGTACGGTGTCCAGCACATAGTAGACATGCGGTGCTTTCTAGAGTGGCCTCCACTCTATGCGTTGTACACTGAGGAATAATTTGCATATGATTTTCAAAGATGTTTTACTTTAAACAACGGGAGTATCAAAAGAGAGAAGAGTTTGAAGCCATTGGCCTCATTCATCTCAGCACCGTCAAGGGCGATACTCCATGGCTTGTGCAGTGCCCAAAGGAGGGAGGAAACTCATGTTTCAACCCTTGAAATGTCTGTTCAGTACTTGTGAACCTTTGAGCTGGCAGAAGGACTCAGAAGGGAGTAAAATCCATCTGGTTTGTAACTGAAGACTGCACAGGAGGTGAGAGGGGAGGAGAGTTTGAGACCAAATTAGCCACTGAAGAGCAGAATAGAGCTCTTTGTTTACTACTTCCCACCTAACTTAACTAAGGGAAAATCACTGAGTTCAGTGAGATCTACTCTTACAACATCTGCAGGGACTACTGTCATCTTTGGGACAGATCACAGTCCCTGTAACTATTCCTTTGACATCTACAAGGAATAAGACAGGCAGGAATGCCCAGAGTGCCTCACTGAGCTCCCAATCTGGAAGCACCTACCAAACATCTTGTAGCTAACTGAGCTCTGCTCACAGCATGTTGTGTAGCACCTTATTTGTTGATAAGAGACAATGTAATCACTGCACTTCTCCATCCTGAACCCCCAACCTGTATCTACAATTGTCAAGGAGATTCCCAACTGGAGATGTGGAAGGCTGCACAAAATCAGTACCAAACTGCTCTCTTGATTTCTACTCCAGTCTAATTCTAGAATGGTGCTACTAACCATCTCAGTGTATATGCCAGAAATCCCATTTTCATCCTTATGTAATCATTTTTCCTTACTCTAGGAATTCCATCGCTTCTAACACTTAAATATATTTGTAATCTACATGGCTTTCCCCATCTTCTCTAACACACTCCAGAACACTGAACTAGCTGGAGTGAAACAATCTCTAAGATTGTTTTCCTCACATCCATTCTTATTCTCCTCTGGTTCATTCATAATAGATGCTAGACTTCTGGGAATGAAAACTTTCACATATGTGATGAAAGCTGAAGACAGGAACTGGGCAGGGCATTGGGATGGAAGAGAGGAAAGTTAAGCTCTGATTCTAGTGTATCATTGTCTGCATAAGTAAATTTGGTTATGGCTCTGCCTCTCTCAGTATTGGTCTCTTTGTCTATAAAATAGAGACTTAGATGATCTCTAAGGATATTTCAAGCTTTAAAATTTCAAAATTCAATGATTTTGTTAAAGATGGTTTTAATTCTGGAGCAAATGTCTTTGATGATGCTTTAAAATTGATTTCACAGTAAAATTGGGTTAAATATCTTGATTTTTGAAATTGCAGAAATTGGAGCAGTGGCCACATTGAGAAGGATTGAGGTCTCAGATTAACAAGGCTGAGGATTCTGGGAAAGGCACTGACATATATCAAATACGGACTTTTAACATGATTCAGCCTTATTTCCCACCCCTTGATTCTGGCTGAATTCTGACATTTGCTTAGGCTAATGCAATGTGGCAAAGCAATGGTATGCCATTATCAAGTATAGACCTCAAGAGAACTAGAAACTTCTAATCTCTTTTGGACACTTGCCTGTGCCATGAAAACAAGCCTGGGTTCATCTACTGGAGGCCAAGGGGATACACAGAACAGAAATAAGTTGATCCACCCAAAATTACTTTTCTTTTTTCTTTTATACAAATAACATTGTATTAGAGCAACATATAAGATTCAGCAATGCATCACTGAGTATACAAACACACATACACACATATACATACTCTTTCCTATGTATAAACACACACATATACACACACTTTCTACTTGTGTGTGTATATATGTACATATACATATATATACACACATATAGAGATCTCTATATATCTATATCTATATATATACACATACACACACATTAGGTTCACTTCTAAAAGTTCAATTCTATCATGTATCATACCACTGTCCCCTCTATTCTGATTTATCTACTCCCCTCTCCTCTTCACTTTTGATAACCAGGAACTGCTCTTATAGTCCAAAGTTTACTGCCATTTCGTTTAGCTTATCTGTTTCTCTCTGTACCACATAAGTGAAATCATAACAGTGTTTGTTTTTCTTTTTCTGGCTTATTTCACTTAGTGTAATTCTCTCAAGGTCATTTGTATTGTTGCATATGACAAGGTTTTATCTTTTCTATAGCTGAACAGTACTTCATTGTGGACATATACCACATCTTTCTCCATTCATATTTTTAAGATTTTTTTTTAAGATTTATTTATTTATTCATATAGAACTGGGGTACAGGCCAGAGATGTGGAGCATAAGAGGATTCACCAGAGACAGAATGGGGAGTAGAACAGGCAGCTCAACGAAGTACACTGCTGAGGGGAGTAGCGGGCGGGTCAGGAGAGGTCTGCCTTGCCATGTGAATCTCCTCCGGGGCAGGTAGGAATCGAACTCATGTGGAAGTGACTTAAGCTCCCTGCGCCATCAAGGAGGACTTTTGTTTTTTAATTCTCAATGAAATGTTCACCCATGGGATAACTCAATTATATAGAATATCTATTTTTAATTTTTGAGGGGTCCCAATAAGTTTCCATAATCAGCCCAAGTTATCTAGACAGGTCCCCCCTCAGCCAATGTAGTGCTGACCACAGATGACTCTAAAGCACTATTTGAAAAAAGAGAAGACAGCCCCTATCAAGACATGACCAGTAAAGGCATAGTTCATGAGCAATACTAAAGTTCTGGAGTGGTTTGTTACATTGTACTATAACCCATAAAAAGTTAAGGGTTGAGGAGCTGCCCATTGTCCTCTTATAAAGTGGGGAAGTCTACTGTGAAGGGGGAAGTCTACTGTGAATTTGTGTCTGAGAGGAAAGATGTCTTTCTACTTTGCAATTGAACTAGCAGTAGCCCTGACAGCTATGACTGGCGATTGGTGTAGGGGACATAATTTCACCAGAAGATTTGATCAGAATAACTAATGACTGCTGTTATAAAACAAACTCCTTCACCAAAAAAAAAAAAAAAAAAAAAAAAAAAAAAAAAAAAAAAAATGAAAAAAAAAATCATTCTTTTTATTTTCACCAACCAGGTGTGGAATTTAATGTTATATCTTGAGACTCAGGTTTGCAAGGTTATTATGCTATAGCTTCTCACCAGGAGCTTTGCTAGTAGTCAGAACACTGTCTCTAGGTGGGTGATCTGCTTAAATTAGCTATGTTTCTCTGCCCAACTCTGAAAAGAAGTTCATTTTGATTTTCAAAACCAGGAATTTTTAAAGATCAAAATTATCCTAGGGCTTAAGAGAAATATCTTGTTAAAAGTAGTTGTGAGAGGCTTTAAATATGTTTTCCGTAAAAGCTTCTCTCCTTGGAGGTCAAATGTTGACTAATCCTGTCCTGAGCTGATAATTCCAGATAAAATCTGGTCATTTGTTCAAGCTAAATCCCTATTTTTCTGACTTCACTTTGTTTGTAAAAATGTTGGATAAGGCCAATTTTTCTTTCCCTCTTGTGTTAAGATCATCCAGAAATCACTAATCCACTCAGAAGAAAAAGTGTCTGTGTATTTCTCTCACAAAATAGCATTCAGCTAGAAATGGACTTAAAAAATAATATACTCCTAGATAGTACTGTTAGATTGAGTTATTTAATTAACAACTGATAGGGTTCTCTCATTCCAAAATGGGCAGAGGAACTAAACAGACATTTTTCAAAGACATGAATGGCGAAAAGGCACTAAGTATTTCCTATCGGGGAACTGTAAATCAAAACCGCAGTAAATATCATCTCACACATGTGAAAATGCTATTATAAAAAAGACGGGAAGTAAGTGTTGGTGAGTGTGGAAGAAGGAAACACTTGTGCACTGTTGCTGGGACTGTAAATTGGTGTAACCTTTATGGAAAACATTATTCCAAAAAATTAATGAAAATAAAAATATAGCTATTAAGTGATCCTAAAGCAAGTCCACTTCTGGGAATATAGCCAAGGGAAACAAAATGACCACTTTGAAAAGATACCTGCATCTCAATGCTCAGTGCAGTGTTATAAAATAGTTAAAAGCTGGAAACAAGAAGCTAAGTGTCCATAGATGGATAAGTGGCTGGAGAAAATGGGCGGATATATATGTATAGATGTGCAATGGAATATTTTTCAACCATAAATAAGAAGAAATTATTGCCATTTGTGACAAGATGAATGTACCTGAAGAGTATTATGCTAAGGGAAATAGGTCAGACAAAGAAAGCTGCAGATAGTATGACCTCAAGTATGATCTCCCTGATTTGTCAAATCTAAAAAATAAACCCCTTAATTTACAAAGGAGAGATTGAGGGTTGCAAAAGTGGGGTGAGCAAAATCGGTGAAAATAGTCACATTTCCAGTTATAAGTAAGTTCTGAGGATACAATGTATAGCATGGTGACCATAATTGTCAATACTGTATCATGCATTTGACCTTAAAAATGATCAGCATGTACATGTATTTGTGACTATGTAAGGTAAAGGATGTTTACTAAACTTACTGAGGCATTCATCTTACATATATACATATGTGAATCATGATGTTACTTGCTTTACAACTAAAGCAAAATTATATGGCAATAAAAATACATAAGTCAATGTCTTTAAAAAGAGTTAAGAAGTGATGCAATAGCCTAAGATGATGCTTCAGGCTTAAACTGCCCGGGCAGAGGATGAGAGAGGATGATCTCACAGTGTGATTTGTAGCTTGGGCATCATCAGTTACTGTGGTCAGTATGGGAATTCGATTTTCAGAGGCATATTGACAAGATGGAAAGTGTGGGAAGGAGAACACCATGTTCTTGTGGACCTTAGGAACACAGTGACTTGAAATATGATTGAAGAAGCTGGAGATATTTGTGGTGGAAAAGTAGAACATTATGGTGAGTACCAGTGACTTTAACACTTGGAAGAACTGTCAGGTGGAATAGAGATTGGCTTTCTTTAGTACTTCCACAGATAGAATTTGGGATCTTTGAAATGCTGTACTAAACCACATTAATCCCATGTGTTAAGAACCCTCTTGTTGCTTCTCATTGATCATACAAGGAAGCCTGATTTTCTTATATCACCTCACTCCATTTGACTTTTTGTGTACAACTATGCCCCTCACTCTTTCAGGCCCACACACTTTGTTTTTTTGTGATTCAGTGAATGCTGAGAATTCAAACCTACCCCCTGACTCTTCTACTTCCTGTTCCCTAACTAACCAAGGAACTAAATGAACAAGTAACCAAAACATTAATTGTGGAATTAGGTTAAATGTAGCATTTTGCTCAATACAAGGAAGAACTAAAGTCTTGAGGCCAAAAATCTAGAGCTTTGGCAGAAAGTGGAGGTTTTTCCATCTGGAATGCATAAATTGAGGTCTAATTACCTCTTGTCAGTGAAGCTGTCAAAGGTAAACTGGTTGCTTTGAGTTGTAAGGGACACTACTATAAATTGCCTAAAGTCCTAAAAGGAATGTCCTAGTTTATTTAAATGAAATGTTCCAACACTGCCATATTCAGGTAGTTGAATAATGTCGTAGGAACATCATTTGTTCCAACCTTTTTGTTGACCTCGTTTTCTGGCAGGTTGTCTCCAAGAAAAAGCAATGAGGCCTCCAGAAGTTCCAGGATTATATCCTGCCTGATTAACAAACCTAGAAGAGCTGCTATTTCCTAAAAATACGTAGTAATACTCCTGAGATTAACTATCGATATTTGGCTGCATGTCCCTTGACCAGACACTGAGGCATGAAGATGAAATACCTTCAATTGCTACTGTTGATGTGACTGATAAATCATACCTGTCACAGCAGTCAGAAGAATCAGACCCATTAGCGTAACATAAAATTGTGGGAGGACTGGTTCCCCCAAAACAATGTAAGGAAGTAGCTGGTGAAAGACGAAAAGGATTCTGAAAAGACACAAATCATGAAATTACTTAATAAACAATGGGCTATCAAAGATGGATGGCGGGATGGTTCTAACAGGCAAAAAACTGGATTGCCTGACTTCTAAGAGCATGTCATGTCTGTGACATGGAACTCCTGTCATATTTGGTGGTTTAAGAAGGCAAAATTCTGTTCATGGAAGATGCAGAACAGGTATTAGGCAAAGAAAGAGAAAGTTGGAACCTGACCTGAGGCCCACACTGGAAAAAGCTGGGAGTTGATCTGGCTGCAGAGCCTGGCTCCAAGTCACTACAGTACAGTTTACTCAGATAACACTTCCACCTCACTCACAACTTCAGAAATAGCTGGGTTCAAGCACCCCAAAACTTATCTCATGTACCTCCATGGTGGCTCTGAACCTCTTATTTTGAAGCCTAATTGGTCAACGCCTTTTGTGACCATTTCTACCTTTTAGGGATTTATGAAGCCCGTAGTCTTGTAAAGCCTATCACAAATCCTAATGTGTGAAGACCTTGCTTTCTAAGGGTTGAATGAAACATATTCTTTAGATATCTTTCCCTTCTCAGAGTAAGACCTTGGCATTATTAGATGTCTCTTTTCAAGAAAATGTTCCAGCTAAATCTAAACTGGATGGCGAGTGGCTGAAACTCCTCTCACCCTATTACTAGCAAGAAGGAAATTTTGAACTAATCTCATAAGAGAAAGAGAAAAAGA
>NW_004567110.1:21463461-21473216 GCF_000260355.1 Condylura cristata
AGAGAGAGAGAGAGAGAGAGAGAGAGAGAGAGAGAGAGAGAGAGAATTAGAGAGAAAGGAGATGGAAGAGGGTCACGTGGTCTCTGGCCCTAGCACCAGGGTTAAATCTGACCCAATAGAGATTGGGTTACAGGGCAATTTTCATGAAGAACTTCATGAGTTATGAAGATTTGTAAACTCTTGGTGTTGCTGAGCCCAGGTGGCAAAGAGGGATGAGGAGCTAAGTAAGGGCCGTTGCTCACTTCTGAAAGCAAGCAAGCCCAACTCAGCTTTGGGGCACTGGTGAGAGCTTGAATCAAAAGCTGCCCTTGGGGTTGCAATAGTGACCTGTGAGGGCTGGACAGAGAAGGGAGAGATAGGGAAGTGAGAGAGGGAAGGCCAGGATGGCTTTGCTGGCAAGAGGTGATCAGACCTTACTTTACTCATTCTAAATAGACAAACCTGCATTTTTTTCCCACAGCTCTGGACCGTGGGCTCAAAATCTCAGTCCCTCCGCCTATTGAGCAAAATTGTTATCTTTAACCTACTGCTGCTGCTAATGCTGGGTAGATGGATGCCATTTGCCAAGCCTAGAGAATAGAGGGAATTTAGGTAAATGTTATTAACTGAAAAATGCTTACTGGTAGGTATTTCTATGACATTCCAGTGAGTATTGACCTATACGTAATATTTAAATGCAAGAATTACCTTTGTACATAACTCTTTGTTTCTAGTTGTCTGTAAGCA
Source organism: Condylura cristata (assembly GCF_000260355.1). Taxonomy (NCBI): domain Eukaryota; kingdom Metazoa; phylum Chordata; class Mammalia; order Eulipotyphla; family Talpidae; genus Condylura; species Condylura cristata. The sequence goes on from NW_004567110.1 coordinate 21,464,188, forward strand.
TGTCTGTCGGTGGGTGTGGTATGTAGGGTGTTTGGTTTACAATGGAGGGAGGGAGAGGAAGGGCTTACTCAGACCTGGGGTGCCACTGACAAAGCAACAATAGGCAAATAAGCCCTTTCTACCCCTGGTAGGCAGTGAAATTCTCATTTGGCGGTGATACATTTATGAAATAAGGATAACAGACTATGGGAGTGATCCAGTAGTAAAGTACTACTTTTCCTGAGATTGTTTTCACTGTTTGAAATTCTACTGCCGAGAGAAATGCTTAGTCCCAACACAGGTGATGCACTGTAGTTTTTCCAAAATGTTGCAGCATTGATTTCCTTTACAATTACCTCAGTAACATTACATTTTCATAAACTAAAAAAAAATATTCCTCTTTTGAGTATTTACTATTAGCTAGAAAAGCTACTTTATATGTGATATAATTATCAATATACTATTTGCATGCATTTGTATCAGGCATTAATCTAAGTTTTTGGTTACTTGTTAACTCATTTAGTCCATGTAGACTTCTTGAGATCAGTAGGGACCATTACTAGTTCCATTTTACAGATGAAGAAACGGGGGGTCAACGTAATTAGGGAACTTATGGAAGATTCTCAGAGCTAGCTAGAAATAAAGTCAAGTTTTGAACTCATGTAATCTGAGCACTCAGCCCAGCAATCAGTTACAGCAGCCCATGGAAACAGTCACAAAGATGCCCCCATGATCCTCTCCTGATTGTCCTGCCTTTGTGTAATTCCCTCCCTTGGTTGTGAGCTGAGTCTAGACAATTGCTTTTAATGAATAGATTATAGCAAAGATAGTGGGATGTCACTTCCCAGATTAGCTTATACTATCATGGTCTGAATGTTTGCATCTCCTCCCTCTCCCCTAAAGGGCATTTTTTTTTTTTTAGTATGAGAGTTTTTTTTTTTTAATTTGTAAAATTTATATATTTTTATTTTTTACTTCATTCTTCATTTTGTGCACTTTTCCACCTCGGTTGTATCCCCATGGATTTCCCACTATCATTTCATCCATGTGCCATCACCATAGTCCTGTGCACAGAAGTTTGTTCTTATTATAGAAAGGCACAGAATGTTCTCACAGCTGGTAACCAAAATCCTTGGAAGCACCTTCAGAGGCCTGTATGGATGGAGCATTGCTATTGCTTATGGCATATGTTTTCATGGATCACTTCTCTTACGTGCTGTGTGAGAGGCTGATTACTTTCTCCCTAGAGCATAAGCATTTCCCACCCCTCATTCTTAAGGCTGACAGTTGAACAAGTTATGCTTGTGCAGATAAGGCCAATATGACCTTGTTCCAGACTTCAATGATGAACTTGTGATTTTCATCACTCTGTGGGTTACCATCTTCATTTTTAGGGTAAAGATTTTCCAAAAGACAAGTTATCATTTTTGGTTGATGATGACTCTCCAGAGAGTTGTGACTGATTCCAAATAGAGATGTTTGTTGTGCTTTGGGAGCTGTTTGTGAAGCAGCTTTAATTAGGTGCTGAGCTCTTTATCAACCCTCAGCAATCCAAATTAGGCATCCCATCCCCCTGAGAAATGCCAAGTACCAAGTTCTAAGTCTCATCCTTATTCCCAATCCCTAAGTCCATAGGAGACTATCCTGTCTAAGGAACAATTGTACTGCTGTTAAACTTGCCTTTTAGTTCTCAGTGGTTCTAAGTCACGCTGCAATCTGCAGGCTGGGCTATGGTTAATGTCCTGACTTTTATAATATTTAACAGGCTTTAAGGGAGTTTAGTTATCCGGAGCTGAGTCTGGAAGCATTTCAATCCAACTATTTTTCAAAGATGTTTATTTTCTGTATTTCTGGCAGTGTTTTGCTAAGAAATGCTGCTGACATGCTCTCTCAGTAGTGGCATTCCAGATCCCTGCAGGATCCCCTCAGATGAGAGAAATAAAGGCCATTTTGGACAGAGGTCAGGTTTAAACAGAATGCTGGGAATTTAAATCAATGTAAGCACATCGAAGTATAACAAAATGAATCTCCCTTCTTTGCAGTACCGGAAAATGCTTTGTAATTCTAGGAATAAATTATCAATGTTTCTTTATGAGGAACAGCCATTGCTTTCTTAAAGGGAAAACAAAAGGAGACTTTATAACAAAACTTGTGTATATAGGGCCAGAAGATTCTTGTCTTAAGAAAAGCTTTGAGTATTGATACCTTCAAGGATTCTAAAAGGGAATGGAATTATTCTAAGATCTAACTTTGAAGCACAAACTATTTTAACACAGGTATTAAAGTCAGCTTAGGATACATAAAGTTCTTCTTAGCTTGGAAAATTATCTTCTTTCCATCATGCTTCCCCTTTGCAAGGAGATGGGCAAGCAAGTGCTTCCTTTGCTGGTCTCTGCATATTGTGTGAAGACTTTATTTTCTAACTTATTATGCCGAGATGAATAGCTCTGTGTCCATTCAAATTTTTGTGTTTGTCTAGTTTCTTCCAAGCTATTTAAAGTTCACACATTACTAAAACAAATCCACATCCTTTTTTTAAATCTAGCCCAGGTCAGTCACATGTCAGAACTTATGCTTACTCACTTAATGAATGAATGAAATAGCAGCAGTGGTTTCCATGAACAAAAGGAGTAAAGACAAAAATATAGAATGCAATATATAGTTATTTTTTAATTGCACTTTTTTCATACTTTCCATAGATTGACATTAAAATATCACTGTGTCCTGTAGGTCACCTCTCATGGCAGTTATGTTTGTTAATAATAACAGCCAACTTGTTTTGAATCTTGTCATGTAACAGGCATTCTTGTAAATGTAGCTTACTTTTAATCCCTCTAACAACTCAAGAAGATACTGTTATTTACACAATTTTATTACAACCCTTGTTGCTTATAGAGTGCCAGGATTTAATCCTGGCCATGTGATCTCTATTCTAATTGCTAAATTTTGGAGGGTTTTTGGTAAATATTGTTTGAGGTCTTCTGCTCTTCTCTCAGAATGTTAAGTATAGGACAGTGTTCAGTCTACCAAACCTACCACCTGTGTATTGAATGAAATAAGAAATTAGTAAAATACTTTCTTAGCATGCATCAACTGAAAGAAAAGATTAAAATGTGTGTTAGGTGTCAGAAAGTTTACAGATTTCCTAGAGAATACAGAAAAATTATGATGCATTACAACAAATGAGAATAGCTCAATACTTAATGTGGACACAGATAAAATCATATGTAGATAGAGATATTAAACATTTGTAGTCTAATTTGAGTTAGACTAATTTCTTTTCAGCCTTAGGTTTGAACTACAGAATCATCATATTTTAGGTATGGATTAGTATATATGTCAAAATTATTCAAAATGTTAATACTTTTTTTACAAAAAAAATTTTTTTACTTTAGAGGCTTTTTCGAATTATTTTTTAAGTTCAGCTGTCGACACAGCAGAATGGAAGAAATATTTCTAGACCTGAAATATATAGCTCTGTTGTAACTGACATTTTGTTCGAAATCACCAGCACTTTACACATTAAAAGAATAATTCAGTAAGCTATGAGGAACATTGTTATCAAACAGTTTGAAATAGTCATGCTTATAAGGCACAGAGTGCAAGTGCTTATTTTCTTAATTGCTCCAAGTACAAGTCAGAAAGATGAAGACAGATAGCAAAGACTACACTCAGAATTTAATTTATACCTGCTTTAAAGTTTCAGTTGCTCTTTTGAGTTTTAATCTGTCAAACAGGTGTTTTAAGCTCTTGTGTGTCACTTCTAATACATATCTGTTTTATTTACTGTGTGTGTGTGGGGGGGTGGTTACATCGATTGACTGTCTTTGTCTACATTCACTTTGGATAAATCAACCTAGCTGATGTAGGCTAGTTATAAATCAGGGAATTTGCAGAATTTTTTAAATTTTTTGCAGAATTTTTTAAAAAAGGAATATATGATTCAAATCTCTTCAAGATAACTGACGCTAGAATTGAGGTATAGTGATCTAATGTAATTCTCTAGTAACTGGTAGCCTTGTTCCTCCACGTAGCAAACTCCTGTTACTTCATCCTAGTTGAATCCTAACACTTTTGAGTCACTTCGTTGCAAGCTTGATCTATAAATCTAGCTAAGGGCATGCAAGGGGGTCTCCTCTGCTGACTCCCAGCTCCATCTTCTTTCCTCTCTGCACTTACCCCTGTGGTGCTATAGTGGAGTGGAAGTAGAGATATGTTTCCCTAGGTGACTGTTCCTGGAAAGGTGGAGATCCTTGTTTTGGGGTCAGCAATTACATCAAGGACTTCCCTAAAGGTGTGCAGGTGTCTGAGCAAACACAGGCTTTGTGGGGTGCCTATCTAAGAATTTGAAAAAAATAAATTAACAAAATTCATGGTCCCACATAAGGCAAAATGATATACATGCGCAAAACAATATACATGTGATAGACATGTGCAGGTATTTATTTCCCTATTTGTTTAGTGTTCAGTTAGTGCAAGTGAATCTGCATAGTGTCCACATCCCATCTCCTTTTGCTGAGGCCCAGGAACCATCCCTTTGTGTTCTTTATTGTTAATTTCGCTGTTCCTAGCTAATTTATAACTTCATATGAAATTAGATAAAAGTAGCAAAGCTGTCTTTATTCATGATGCCAGGGGCCCTTGGAAACTGTTTGAAAACGATACCGCTCTGCCTACCTTTTCAGTTCCCTAATGCCACTTACTTAATGCTGCTAATGATTTCTGAGTCCACATTAGCTTGTGGATAGTGACTCTGAGAGACAGTCTCAAAGGTTGTTACTGTGCTTCATTGGTGATGACATATGTGTTTTATCTAGAATATGCAGGAAAACATGAACAACAATTGTTTTCTAGTTATGTTAAATTTAGCATCTGAAGCATTGTGGTATAAAGATAGGATAATTTATCTCACTTGAAAGTCTTTCTTAGACTCCTCAGGGCCACAATCACTGCGCTCCTAGAATGCAATGCTGCCACCAGCTCCTAGCGCTGGCTCATTCACATGGGCACACTTGAGTCTTTGCAGAGCTCTGTACACCCTATAGAATTTCATGGGGCAGAAGTCCAGCCGAGGCTTGTCCTCATGTCTGCTATGATGGAAGGTAGGCCACCTCCCAGTCCTGAGATCGGGACCCTTCACCAAGCACATAGCCTTCTATGAACCCATCAGAATACTTAGTACTCAGGAACAGTTCCAAGTCTACTTTGAGACCCAGAGGGAATTCTTCCTGACCCATTTGAGAAAGCAAAATAGTGGGAACTAGGTGACCCCTGCCCTGGCACACTGTTTTTCTTAGCTCTGATATCTCTCTTTATAGCAGTGTCGGGCCAGTTCAGTGCTCAACACATTACTGAGAAGATCACCAGCTTCTGACTTAGTGGAAGGGAGATGACTTCCCATTCTTACATAATTTATATACCTATTCTTATAAGAAAAGGGAGAACAGATTGAGGAAAAGGAGACAGATGACTGCTTCCCCCAATATGATTTCTTCAAAACAGAAGGTTTTAGCCACCCCCCAATATTTCTGAAATTGACTTGGGGACATGGGATGGCCCAGATTTGGTACTTTCTGCCCTGGAGTCAGTTCCTTCAGGGACCTCCAGCAGCAGAGACACTCCCTTCCAGATCACGCCCCTCTCAGGACACTTGCATCTGCTTGGTGGCTAAGGGATGGCCATTTGGAGAACCTGGGTGAGCAGATCATGAAGGATTTATTCGGGGGAAACCAAGAACTTCTGAATATGGGCAACCTCCTATGTCATCTAAGAGCAGGATCAACGAACAGTGTCTTCCTCACCTCTCAAAGACAAATTGGAATGATTTTATTTTACTATAGAGTGGGTGAAAAACTTGGAAATTCTATCTTCTGTTTGTATATTTTGCTGATAGCAATTCCTAGCTTAACATCTGATTTTCTAAACCTCTCATTATTGGTCACATAGATGACTAGGCATTAATTTCCTTGCAGCAGATCCCAAAACAGAAGCTAAGAACCATGGAGACTGATAGAAGCAAGCACACACTTTTACATCTATATAGCTTCCTGAAGTGGGAAAAGCCAGACTCATTGCATTTCTTCTTAAAGCTGCAAACACACATATATGGACTATAGGTCCTTTGTTTCTTCAACTTGTAAAATGATTTTCTTCAACTTGTAAAATGACCCACACAATGGGGAATTATAAGCAAAATTCAAAAAAATAGGATATATTATAGAGAGTAGTTAGGACAGAGAAGCAGCCTAAATGTCCATCCATAATCAACAGGATAAAAAAAGATGTGGTGTATCCACCCTGTAGAATTTTATTCAATCATAAGGAAAGATGAAATGCAGCCATTTCCAGCAAAATGAAGGGAGTTTAACAGAGTAAGTGTATTAATACGTGTAATAAAGCAAGTCAGAATGACAAAAGCAAATTGTGGACAGTTACATAGTAGATGACTTGATAAAGTAAAATACTTAGAAAAACTAGTGGACATTAATAAACTGCATGAGGGATCTGTAGTTAAGAGGAATGAGGCGGGACAAAGGGACAGAGAGACAGGGATAGTGACTGGGAGAAATGAAATATTTTCCAATGGCCCTTGCTGTTGCTCTGCTTCTCAAAGCTTTTAATAGCGAATTATATTAGACACATATATCTTATATATCACATACATATACACATACATGTGTATGTGTGTACACACACACACACACACACATTCACACACACATAAAGTTATGATTATGTATAGCCACTACCTGAAGCATAACCAAGTCAGGTCAATAAGGTGGTTATTTCAAGCCAACTTCTCTGCGTGTTTTACTTTTTGGAAGGCTGCAAATCAATCCTTAGAATTAGACTTTTTAAATGTAACTTCTATGTAATTCTAGTCTACAACTTTGAACTCACAGAGAAAAGAAATAATTCAAAATTGCTATTCTCAATGACGGGTTTATCTCATGGGACTTGAAGAAATATTTGACCATGAACTTTCCAAAGTCATGGGAAATGTATTTCTATCATAATTGGCTGGTCACAGTATCCAATGCTCTGCAGCCACTTCACCATGAAATAACTTTCTCTCTTCTGTCTCCACCCATGCGGGCCCTTTTTATGTGATCACTTTATCATTATATTCAGAGAAGGGCGATCTTAATGCAGGTGATTAATACAGAAAGGTGTGCGAGTGTCTAGGATCACATTATAAATATATATATTGAGAAGTTTTTCTCTTCTGTTTCAAGTAGTTTCTGGGGTGTTCATGCATGTTTCTGTACCACTTGTTTTAAACAGACACGGGAGAGGGAAGAAAGTGCAGCTGGTGGGATGGGAGGGAAGGGTTGTCTCAGATTGACAGGGGTCTGTAAAGCAAGGAGGGGCAACTGGAGAAGGCTGGAGCTGAGGCTGGAAAAACAAATATAGTCAGCCTATGGAGAGACTTGAATGCCAGCTCAAGGAATTTAGATTTTATCACGGTAAATGCAGTTGATTCTCATTAGTCATGGATTCTGTATTTGTGAATTTGCCTACTAGCTAACATTTATTTATAACTCCAGAGTCGACACTCGCCGTGTTGTCGCAGTCATATTGGGACCCGCATGGTGATGCTTATATTCCCAGCCAGAGATTATACATGGGGATGCTGACATCTTATTTCAGCTCCCAGGCCATAAAGTAGGATGCTTTCACAGCATTATCAAGTGTTGCCTTTTTCATGTTTTTGTGCTTTATGTTGGTGATTTCACTACTTAAAATGGCCCCAAGAATAGTGCTGAAGTGCTTTCAAATTTCAATGGGCAAGAAAGCTGTGATATGCCTTTTAAGCAAATACATGTTAGTGTCTGATAAGCTTTGTGCAGGCATACGTTATAGTGCAGCTGCTCATGAGTTCAATGATAAAAAAAGCAAAATGTACTTTAAAAGTGATTCACTAGGGCCCTCCCTGGTGGTGCAATGGGTTAAAGCACAGCACTAGGATGCTAGGGCCACTTTAGCATGAGTTCCGTCTCCGGCCCTGGGGGTGACCCACATGTGTGGCAGACCTCTCCTGACCTACCTGCTGCTCCCCTCAGCAGTGTACTTCATCAGTTGGCCTGTTCTGCTCCCCACTGTCTCTGGTGAGTCCTCTCTCCACCCCTGCAACTCTGGCCTGTACCCCAGCTCTGTATGCATAAATCAGTAAATCTTAAAAAAATAAACACTAAACAGAGCCACACATACAATAAGGCTATTTATGGGTCAGTGGAAGAAAATGTGACAGAGGCTGACAGAAACCTAACCTGGTATGTCACCTAAGAGAAATGGCTCTGCAGCCACTGATTCATTGTTCCTGCAATTTGTGTCACATAACTACAGAGATTAATGAGTCTTGCCTGTGCCTTTTTTTCTAAGAGCAGAAGTCACCAAAAGCTAAAAGCAGAAGATAGGCTATATCACACATGCATGTCAGCATAAATTTTGATGACATGAGATAAGAGTTATCTGCTTACATGTTTTTGAATAGCATCAGGTTAGCAGTTGCTCCTCAAGGTTTTGCCACATAGAATACTGCAGTCTGTAATGGACCTAGTTCTACCTGTACAATACTGCTCACCCTCAAAGTTCTACAAAAAAGGACCTCCTCTGGGCCCCAGGCTTTAGAGCACCCCACTCTGACCTATTCCAGCTGTACTTTTCCTTTTAGGCTTATTGTCAGTGGGGCAAACTATATGTGCCCACCTGGAGCTCAAGCAGTTTCGTCAATTACTTCTGCCTACAGCTTCCAGGTTTCTTTGCGCAAATAGACCTGAGACTTTTTCCTTTGGGCTATCCACTAGGATGTAGGCAGCCCTGATGGTGTGTGTCCCTCAGGCCTGTGAGGTATCATGTGAAGTGTGGACAGAGGTTTGATGTAGAACTACAATGCCTCGTTGTGAAGGAAGACTTTGTACACTAGAGGAGCACAGCTGAAGAACACTGGGAATATCTAAGACCCTGTTTGTAGATCCTGTTTTTCTTGTGACTTGTCTATCGAATTTCCACTGAATTCTGATGATCATCTAGTTCTCATTTTGTCTATG
>NW_004567110.1:21473708-21579349 GCF_000260355.1 Condylura cristata
GTGAGTTTATCATGAACTCTACAGGTACAAATCCATCATGATCCCAGGGATCTCTTGACTTATGATGCTGAGACAATTATTTAAACTTGCAGGACATGGAGCAATGTCTTCAGAGCTGACTCCTCAAGTGAAACTAAAATCTCTTAGGAGGCACTGAGGATGCTCGCAGGCAGATGGCCTTCCATAATGGCACTTGACCAGCAAATATTCTAACTTTGTTGAATCCAGAATCAGGAGAAACCACCCTAGATTTTGACAACAGAAAATGGTCGAGGACCTATACAACATGTTTCTATGCAGGACTCATTGTTTCTTTGTTTCAGTTGTGAATGAAAGCTTTTCAGTAAATTAATTCCAGCATATTCACTGATTGAAATCGAGCCACTCCTGGGAATTAGGGTTTTTGTGTTAGCATTTAGTGTGCTTAATTTCCCGACTGTAGAATGTAATGATTTGTTCCCTGGCGGTACATGTGAGTAGTTTTATACCACCTATGGTTATTCATATATATTTTTAAAAATATGTAATTCCATCAACTGTAGATGACGCTATCTTAGAATATATAGTAAAACGGGCAAGAGGTAAACAAACCTTCCATGAAACATGTAAGCAGCTGTTCGTTGGGATCACTATCTTCTGTCACTGCATGAAACTACAGGATCCCAGAAGGCCCTACTACAAATGCAGAAGTACCACATCCCCAGTCAATTATGAAACCTCTTCCCAGCTCCAACCTCTGATAAGTAGATGGCCACTTCTTCATCTCTTTCCTCTTTCTCTATTCCTCTCCCCCAGCACACTACAATTTCATCTATTTTATACAATTTTCAGTATACTCTGTTGTTAATCTTTTATGATTCTGATGCCCTGAATGGGCTTATCCTAGGCTGGTTCAGACCCATGCAGACTGCAATGATTTAAAGCAGTGAGCTTCCTCCTTCACTGGCTGGACAAACTACAAGTCCCTGTGCACCAGCAGGTGGCAGTAGAAATAAATACACAAGCTAGACAATGAAAAACAGACCCAGAGAAATGAGGCTTTTTATCTAAATGTTTCAGTTTTCTTGCCTCACAAATTTTAACTTCAGTTCACTCTTCTCAAGTGTTCAAATATGGTGGGATAATTTACTGATGTGCCAATATGAATTTTAATTTAATTGCTGCTGACGAATCAGAAAGCATGGAGACCAAGTTCTATTCATTCCCTAGAGCGATTTTCCTGCCTTGGTGCTTTGTATCCTAAACTCTAGGATGTCTAGTGTCGATTTTTCAGCAAAAGCAGCTGGAAGACATTCCTTTGTCCTGGCTGTAATGAAAGCCTTTAAAGAATTTAATAAGCTGATTAAAGTGGATGACCCAGAAAGAGTAGGAGAAAGGTGATTCGAAGGTATAGAGAATGGTGATTCTCCAGGAATAGGGTGTGGGGAAGGATTGTTGTTTTAGAAACAGAGGGTCTCTACAGTCTCCTCCTGATAGTATGGCTGGATAAAGACAGGGCATGTGGACTTGGAGTTGGATGAGCATCAGGGCAATCAGGGAGGATGGACAACCGAAGTGCCACTCCCAGTATTTTGCTCTATATAAGACTGAATTAGGATCTTAATTCAAACCGAGGTTAGGAGAAGTCCTGGAATAATAATGACTAAAACTGAATGTCTTGATAATGCATTCAGATTTATTTATCTTTAGAGAAAATAAATGGCATTTGAAGCCCTCAGATTTAAAAGTTCAAGTACCACTCTTGGACATTCTCGGATTTTTATTCCATAGAAATACCTTGTCCCATATAGGTAGGTCTGTAACTCTGTCCTAGCAACTTCGTGTCTGGATGGAATGTGGAGGTACTTTTCATCCCTTCATCATACAACATCCCTATGTCATAAGTTGTCTGAATGACCTTAGAAAGTGTAGGTACCTCTTCTAGCCACCAAGCACCGCTGGGGTATTTCCTTCTATTTTAATTTTTGTGACAAGGGGGCTGGGCTTCTAAAGTATCCTAAAAGTAACTGAACTGTCCCCACATACAGTCAGTTTATAGGCCAAGAAACTCAGTATATAGTATTATGTGTATCTTCTTACACTGTTAAGAACAACCCTTTTCTTTTTAAGATTTATTTATGCATACAGAACAGGGGCACAGGCCAGAGGTGCAGGAGCGGTGAGAGGATTCATCAGAGACAGAGTGGGGAGCAGAACAGGCAGATCGTCAAAGTGCACTGCTGAGGGGAGCAGCGGGTCGGTCAGGAGAGGTCTGCCATGCCATGTGGATCACTGCCGGGGCAATTAGGGAATCAAACTCATGCGGAAGTGTGTTTAGCTTCTTGGTGCTGTGCTTTAACCTGCTACGCCACCAGACTAAACTTTCACACACCCCCACACCCAAAGTTTTAACAAGAATTGTCATCTCATTCATAGTTCTTGAATCCTAGAATACAGCATCTTATCAGTTTTCATTAAGTTTTTTCTTTCAGTATACTTTTGTGTGCTCTTAGTAAGTAAGTACACACAGTTTCAGGTAGACAAGTCAGCCAGATGACAGTCAGATGAGCTAAAAAATTCAATTCTTGTGACAGCTCCTATATTCAGAAAATTATGTCTCACTAAGTGGTAAGAAACAATATTGTCATTGAAAATTCAATACACTGAGTTCCTTGAGTTCACTCCCGAATGCAATGTTTTTATTTTTGTTACCGAACACCCCTTACTTAGATAAACTGACTAGTAGACATTAAAATTCAGGGTATGTATTAGCAAGGATTAGAGATTAATAAAATAATTCAGTTTTTATTGTATATGATGAAGGAAATAATTATCACAAAGCTACTGGCGAAATCTGAAAACTTACACAGCAATCTCACTGCAAATGTTTCTGGTAAAACATTTAAGACCGGTGCTGTGTTCTGACGACACTCCACTGCACAGCCAGTAGGGGGCAGTCAAAGAGTGGCTCATGGAATTCTGCTTCTCCAGGCTCTGCTTAGTTCTTGAATTTCTTCAAGCTTCCCAACCTCTCTAGAAATTCTTTGCATTTAATACATCATTTCTGGGTTCTGGATGTGTGTCATAGTTATAGCATGTTTCTCCTTACAAAATATCAGTTTCCTTTAAATTATCCGCAATGTGAAGTTATTAAAGTATTGTAAGATCTTTACTGTAGCCTAAATTGTAAGAGGCACTGCAAAACAGAATTAAAATTTCTCTTGATCTTTGAAAAACCTGAATATAATTTAGAAATTTTTGGTAAAGATTTATCTAGTGTGTGAGAGAGCATAATAAAGAGTTGCCAGATAAGGAAATATAAGTAAAGCCTTCCATTGTTTTGAATTGTGTCAGAAAAATCAAGCTCTTGGTTTAAACTTCTCAGTTACTCAAACTACTAAATCCCCTGGGGCACAGTGGGATGAAAATGCCCTTTTGGGGAGATTTTCTGTACTTTCATAAAGAAACTGCACAGAAATAGGCCTGCTGGCAGCACTGCAGTCTCGGGTCACTCCACATTCACGTCTTGTCTGCCCCCAGGAAGTATCGGAGCCACTAAGTGTCAGAATTAAGAAAGTCATGTGAAGATGGTAAGAAGTTTGGTTTTAAAAATGGGCGAAAATTCAAGACTGACATTTTAAATTTTTTCCAAAAATTGTTTTCACATGCTTGTTGGAACATTCAGTTCAACCCAGCAAATAATTTGTTGCCACTGTGTGCCAGTCCTCATGCTTGTCATGATGGGAGAAGGAACTAGAATAATAGAATAGGACCAAGACAGCAACCTACATCATGGAGGTTCTGTGGGGTACACTTCTTCCTCATGGTATGGGATGCTCTTGACCACTGCCTGTGTCAGTGTTTCAAAGTGTGACCTGTGCCCCCTTCCCCCCAAAACCAGTAGCACCACTGAGCACTTGTTAGGGCTGCAAATCTGTAATGCTTAGAAAAAACCTACTGGTTACTAGAGGAGGAGAGGGGAGGAGAGAAGGGAGAGGAGGAGAGCAGATGGGGTACTGGCATGGGTTTTTGGTGAAAGGTGAACAGAACAGGTGCATGTAGGAAGGTGTAAAAATGTAACCCCCATATTGAAAAGTAACAATAAAAACACTAATGTATGTATGGAGCCCAGAAGTCCGTGGCTTAAAGTCCTCCAGGTGATTCTGTTGGGGCCTCAAATTCAACCACCAAGTCACCTGCCCCTGAGCAGGGAGATTAATTTCCTGACACAGAGGGAGAAAGAACTGGACTGCGAACTCCAGCTTAATCTAGCTGCTCTTCTCCTTCTCCAGCGAGCTGCAGGTAAGAGGGCAGGACTTCCCAGCAGACTCTTCCATTGAGTTATGGATTTGATTCTAGAGTCTCCTGCAGATATATGCTCCTCTGCAGTCTAGCATCTTAGTGATCAAGGTAATGTTTATCAACCTTGCTCCCCATCTTACTTTTTAGATGAGCAGGGAAGAGGGATTGTGTTCTCAGACTCCCTTGAAGACCCCAATGATCTAGAAAGGAGATGGATTTACATGTAATTTAAGCTGAAAACTGTATATCTCAGTCTTAAGCCAAGTACCATCTCATAAAAACCTATCTTCTTGTAATACAAAATCTGTCTTCTTGTAATACAAAAAATTGTGCTATCATTTCCTTAGGCAGCTTTTCTGTAGTTGCTTTTTTTTGAAACTCAGAAATAGCAACCTGATCCTTATAATAAAATTAGACACTTAATAATGAGAGAAGAAAAAAAATGTTCACATATCTTACTTTAAAAATTCATATTCCAGGCCCTCCCTGGTGGCGAAGCGGGTTAAAGCACAGCACTAAGAAGCTCAAGCCACTTCAGCATGAGTTCGATCCCTGCCTGCCCCAGAGTTGACCACATGGCGCGGCAGACCTCTCCTGACCCGCCCGCTGCTCCCCTCAGCAGTGTACTTGATTGATCTGCCTGTTCTGCTCCCCACTCTGTCTCTGGTGAAACCTCTCACCCTCCGCATCTCTGGCTTGTACCCCAGTTCTGTATGAATAAATAAATAAATCTTTAAAAAAAATTCATATTCCAGAATGTTTTAAGAAAACTTGGAAGAGGAATCCACTTAATTTGAATCTGAACATACCATACTGGTAAGTCAGTGTTGGGAGTGATTTCTTTTGGAATCTTTATATTGTAAGTAATGCACAGGCTTTACCTGCAGTTGCAAATTAAAATTCCTGTTCCACTTATCTTTGCTAATTTCAGTCCTGTTATTCCTACCTGTTATTTCCTTTTCCTCCTCTACTGGCCAAGTAATTGAAAACCCGGAGGGCCTTCTTATCAGATACTTCATCTGTGGTTCTTCATTATCCTTATCCTATTTTCTCAGATTCATACCCTCAATGTTGCTGTAGATTACACATATGAATGTGTTGATTATAATGTTGAAGTCAAAACAGCTTTAAAAACTTTCAATTATGGATCAAGTAAAAGACAAAGCACACAAGGGGACCACAGGTCTGAGGCATTCAGCAAGGTAGGAGTTGGGGGAGAGGGTCAAAGCAGGATAGGGAGAACACTGGGGACTGTGGTGATGGATCACAGGTGCTGTGGTGGTGGGAGAGCTACAGGAGACTTACATCTGAGGGGAGACACAAAAAATGCATAATGATCTCAGATAATAAAGTTAATAAAAGACTTGTAAGATTTTCTCCTTGATTTTTCTTTTTCATAGACATATATAAATTGTGCTAAATATTTCTGTATTTCTGGGCAGATTTTATATCTGATTTCCAAATCATTGTCATAACCAGGTAAGGTATTTGCTCAAACATTGATTTCTTACTTGAGATGGAAGAGTTGGTGACAGGTTTTTACTATACAGAATTGGAGATATTGCCTAATTTGCTACTAGCAACCACAAAGGTCTACCCTGTTTTTAACACTGGTAACAGTTACTGTTATCGTAGTTTTACAAGAGAGGAAACTGAAACATGAAGACATTAAGTCAGTTGGCAACAGAGCCCAAACATTTAACCAGCACACTTTGCTGCCTCCAGTCATCTTTTTTTTTTTTAATTTATAGATATATTTTTTTACATTTTGTATATTTTTTCATCTTAGTTGCAATCCCCATGGACTGCCCACCACCACTTCACCCATGTGCCATCACCATAGTCCCATGTACTCTTCCTAACCTTGTTTTGATCTTGTTCCCTTCTCTTCCCCTGCAGAATGTTTCTGGTTTATAGTTGTTGTTCTTTTTCACTTTATTACAATTACCACACACACGTTTCCTGATCCTTTACAATCCTGCTATGAGTGAAACATCTGGTATTTTCTTTTTCATTCTTGTTTATTTCACTAAGCATCATCTTTTCCAGTTTCATCCATGTGTCCACAAGTAGAATGGGTTTATCTTTTTTGATTGCTGAGTAATATTTCATTGTATATATGACCACATCTTCTTGATCCAGTCATCTATCATAAAACAGACAAACATGCCACTGACTGGGAGAAAATTTTCACACATAATATGAATGAAAAAAGATCACAATGATATACAAAGAGCTGATGAAACTTAACAAATATAAAGTGAACATCATCAAAAAATGGGCAGAAGACTACAAAAATACTTCTCAAAAGAGGAAATGCAGGCATATGGAAAAATGTTCAGCATCACTTGTAATAAGGGAAATGCAAAACAAAATCACAATGAGATGTCACCTCACATCCATGAGAATGGCACATATTAAAAAAGCAAGCAACAATAAATGTTGATGAGGGTATGGAGAAAAAGGAATGCTTCTACACTGCTGGTGGGAACATAAACTGATGCAACCACTATGGAAAGCTGTGTGGAGGTTTCTCAAACTGCTAAAAATGGAGCTCCCATATGACCCAACAATTCCACTCCTAGGTTTCTACCCAAAGGACACAAAAACAGTAATTCAAAAGGGCACATGCATTCCTATGTTTATTGCTGCCCTATTTACAATAGGGAAGATTGGAATCAATTCAATCATCTTTTGAATGAGTCTTCCCATTGTCAAAAGCAGCTCCCTGTGCTGATAGGGAAATAACATACCATTAAAGTGTTTGCTAGAGAGGAAAAAAAAAATCAAAAAACAAAGTGATGATAAAATACTGGGTTAATATAGGCTCAAATTTTAGCTTTGTACTAGACTTAACCACTATAAGCATTGTTTTCAACCTATAAATGTAGAAATATCTATCTACCTTCAGGATTCAATAAGGGTAAATAACTAATAATTTGTGTAAAATATACATTACCCTGTAGAGACCCAACAAAAGTTTGATTTATAAATGAATGAATACATGGTACATATTTTGCCAACCATACAGATCCTCTTATATTTACACATAATACTTTTGGCAGAAATTCACAGTGTTTGTAAGTGTTTTCGTATTACTCACAATCCAGCTATGAAGTTAGGCCAAATATCTGTAGAATTTGTAAAGTTTATGGGAACAATATTGAGAAGACACACAGAAGTGCAGCCAAGGAATCATTCTTATTTTAGTGTTTTCATATGGATAAATGCTATTATAGTGTCAGTACTATAATTTCCATTACTTAATTAATTCAGCAATATTTACTATATGTTCTCCTAAATGTCTGGTAATATTAAGGCCCTAGAGATAGAGACAGCCATGAAAGAAACAGTCAAGGCAATTTTAGTGTTTACCTTTTAGTAGAACAAGAGGGAAAGTCAATAAACATGTTTTAAAAAAAACCCAATAAACAAAAAACATCCCAACAACAAACAAACAAGGGAAAGCCTGACATTGGTGAATGCTATGGGTTAGCTAAAGGGATTTTAATGACATTAAAACCAGCCTTCAGGGATCTCTCTGTGGATCTTTTTTTTTTTTTTTTAAAGATTTATTTATTTATTCATACAGAACTGGGGTACAGGCCAGAGATGCGGAGGGTGAGAGGATTCACCAGAGACAGAGAAGGGAGCAGAACAGGCAGATCGACGAAGTACACTGCTGAGGGGAGCAGCGGGTGGGTCAGGAGAGGTCTGGCTCGCCATGTGGTCTCCTCCGGGGCAGGCGGCAGGCGGAATCGAACTCATACGGAAGTGGCTTCAGATTCTCAGTGCTGTGCTTTAACCCGCTGCGCCACCAGGGAGGGCCTCTGTGGATCTTTTTTTAATAAAGATTTATTTATTTATGCATACAAGAACTGGGGTACAAGCCAGAGATGCAGGGGGTGAGAGGATTCACCAGAAACAGAGTGGGCAACAGAACAGGCAGATCTACTGAAATATACTGCTGAGGGGGGCAGCAAGTGGGCCAGGAGAGGTCTGCCGCACCATATGAGTCACCTTCCCGACTGGGGATCCACTCATGCTGCAGAGGATGTGGAGAGCTTCATAGTGCTGTGCTTTAAGCCACTGTGCCATCAGGGAGGGCCCCCTCTCTGTAGATCTTAAAGATAATTCAACACGTACATACAAACTATCTTGCATCAAAAAATCATAGCTATCTTGCTGTAGACAACCCTGATTATAAATTCTTTATAATCAGAGAACTAATTAGCAATGATGATCAAGTTGTGCCAAGTGCTTTACAGGGTAGAAAGGCATTTTACAGGTGAGTGCACTAATAAAATGACTTTTTCTTTTTTTGCTAAGGGGAAAGATGTGAATTCCATAGTGTCCTCTCACTAAATCCTGTAAGTAGTCACTACCTCCCCAGGCAAAACCTCACCAGTTAAGCAACTAATCACAAATAGAATCATTATGTTCTGGCCAGAAAACTGTATCATTTCCTATACCCCTGCTCCCATCTTTTCTGGAGAGAGGTTTC
Organism: Condylura cristata; assembly: GCF_000260355.1. Lineage (NCBI taxonomy): Eukaryota > Metazoa > Chordata > Mammalia > Eulipotyphla > Talpidae > Condylura > Condylura cristata. The sequence continues at coordinate 21,482,494 of NW_004567110.1, forward strand.
ATCGATCTACTGACTGATTAATCATAGGTTTATCAGTTCATATCAGTTTATTTTCAAACTTCAGGCAGTTTCAGTCTTTTAGTCAGAGGTGTTTTTGAACCTAGCAGGGGGAAATCTTGGGTGTTTGATCAAGTCTTGAGAGTTTGATCAATTGCAAGTGATTATATCTTGTGTGTTTCTTTTAAAATTTGGTTTCTAAGAGGTAAGGAGTCAGTCTAGAACACTTCATATGTTGCATTCCTCCCCCCTTGTCCTTGCACCTGGACAAAGGAAACTTTGCTGAAGATTATTTCTGAAAATTTCTTAAAAACCCAAATCTTTAGTACTATCGGTTTGTATGTAGAATAAGGATGTTTTCTTGAATGCATCACTTGGATTCACTTTTATATTAGGAGAAAGTATAATTTCCTAACTTTTATGTTTTATACTCATCATTCTGTCTCTTGTTAATTTTTTTAGTGAAGTCATTTTCAAATGATCACAATTGAATTAAGTGTAAAAGATTTCAGTTCACTGATTTTATGAAATGGCATCTTCAAGTTACAAAGCAGTTTCATAGATTGAACGATGGGAAATTGTCACTTTGTAGGCCAAAAACTCATGCAATCTTATAAAATTTAACATTAACCTGACAATTCAAGGTAAGATTTCAATTTAACTTATTTTTATATATTTTAATTTCACCTAGAAAGGAAAAATAAACAGAAATCTGTGTAAATTGTATCTGGAATAAAAACGAATGGAATTCTTTCTCTAGTGTAGTTTAGAATAGATATAGCATCTTCCTAAGGAATCCCAAGGGTGAAGTATAGAGAACAATAAGTTTCTATTTTCTACTACCTAGGTTTTGTTTGTAAGGAGATAGCATTACGTTTTGCAAGTAGTGATTCTTGTAAACCCACTTGTTTGTTCTGAAAGAAGTGCTCTTTTCAATTTGTATATTAATAGCTTATCTGTGTGCCTTGTACAGCAATGGGTTTCTAACAACACACATGAATCCAGTATGATGCATTCAACCTAGAGTTTGCTTGGGTCAATTAATCAGCGTGTGGATAGAAACTGAATTTAATGATGAAGTTTCAGAATCTCTACAGGTGAATTTTACCCTTGAGCAGGGAACTCCCTGTCTCCCCCAGAACAGACTTTTGAACACAATGGTTACTAAGTGTCATTGAATTGAACTGAACATTAGAAATAATTTAGACTGCACACAGATGGTAAGACAGAACTCTTAGCATATAGGATATTGAAAGATAAAAGTGAACATAGAAAGAAATTAGTATTTGCAATAAAAACGTTTTCTTGGGCTATCCCTAGTGGCAGAAGAGGTTAAAGTGGAGCACTGTGGAGTTATCCCCAGCCACGGAAGTGAGGCAGGCCTCTCCTGACCCACCTGCTGCTCCCTTCCCTAGATCTGCCTGTTCTACTCCCTACTCCATCTCTGGTGAATCTTCTCACCCCACAACTCTGGCCTGTACCCCAGTTCTTGTATTCATAAAAAAAAATAATGTTTTCTGTAGCAAATTGGATAAAGACTGTACAAGCTGTTATATCAGGTTGTTCTAGTCCTACAGTGTGGGTTGGCATTTCAGGTTGTTTGAAGAATTCTGGAATAACTGGTGAAACTTCACCAGTTGCAGGGTACAAAGCTGTGAACAAGGTTGGTATTTTAAAATTCTTAGTGCTGTCATAATGTAACCAGCAAGCACTTCTAAGTTTGGTTACTATTGCTTTTTAGTTCTGCCTATTGTTGGCATAACATGTGAACTTAATATTTCTTGGCATTCTCTTTGCAGTTAAGTAGTTCTGGCTTTTGCTCTTTCTCCCTTTTCTCTAACATAGTTTTAACTATGCACTGAAATGTACTAAAATGATATGTAAGCACTGTCTTTAATTAATTGTACTTACAGTGAGCATCTGGAAAGTATAATAGCACATCTGCTTTGCATAGAGCCACCTAAGGATTATTAAAATCTGGTATTTTAAGTCCTTTTATATTGTAAGTATCATGTGTTAGCCACACTCAAATACAAATAATTTGAAAAGAAATTAGGCAAAATTGTTGTAGTTCAGTACTGTAAAAGAAATAGGCAGGACATTGTTAGATGATTGTGGATCTTTGCAGAATAAATACTACACAACATATGTTTTTATAATCACAGTATAAAGAGGAAAGAAACACAGTTATCTAATTGTAAGAATTTTCTAATTCTTGAATTACATTTAGTATCTTCTTTGACTCCCAGGTTGATTTTAAAGAGTGTACAGTTATTGAATGTATTGTGTGACAATGTCTGTTTCACAAATGTGTGTTCTGTCTTACAGTATCTTCTCATTCTTACTTGACACATGCCTTTAAGAAGTGCAGTTCCAGTAATTTTTACCATTATGTAATTTCTCAATTTTATTTTGAGTTCAGAGCTGTCAGTGACACAAAGGATGACTTTTTATTTTTCCTCCCAGGTCACAGTATTTAATAGAAACTGTACTAGATATAGTCTAATATCTCACTCACCCCCCCACACACTATTTACCCTGTCTTACTATGAAAAGTCACAAGGAATGAAAATATTTCTTGTATGGGCTTTTAGAATCATTCAAAGTAAACAGAGCAATAGCTAGGTTTATTAATAATGACAGGCATTTGGTTAATGAACAAAGCAGACTGTAACTGAATGAATATTGATATAACTATTATTGGATAAAAAGACCATGTTGATTGGTGTGAATTTCAAGTAGCTAACATTAAAGAGCTAACTGAGAAATTCACTTTGTTGTTTTTGTTTAATATTTGCTGTTATTTACATTAGTTTATTCTACTGCATCTATGTAGACTAATTTCTCACCCTCTTGAGCTGTTTTTCAAATATATACAGCTCTGTCAACAAAACCTCATTTGTACTAAATAACTCGAGTGGAAGATATGCAGATAAAACTCAAGGAATACTGGGCCCTCCCTGGTGGCGCAGTGGGTTAAAGCACTGCACTAAGAAGCTGAAACCACTTCCACATGAGTTTGATCCCCACCTTCCCCGGAGGTGACCACATGGCGTGGCAGATCTCTCCTGACCCGCCCGCTACTCCCCTCAGCAGTGTACTTCGTCGATCTGCCTGTTCTGCTCCCCACTCTGTCTCTGGTGAAGTCTTTCACCACCCCTGAGTCTCTGGCCTGTACCCCAGTTCTGTATGCACAAACAAATAAATCTTAAAAAAAAAAAAAACAACTCAAGGAATACCATCTTGCTCTGAGAAGGTCAATTTCTAGAGCATTGAACTATACATACTTGTGGCAAATAACAATCACAGTAATAATTTGAGTATCAGCTGATATTTACTGAACTTCCACAATGTGTCAAGAATTCCTACGTGCCAGTGTTTCATGTAACAGTTTTGAGTCAAACCCACTTACTATTCCTAATTTGTAAGGGAAAAAAAAAAAAAGGTTTAATTGTATTATGAGGCTGAAGGCCCTCAGCTGTTCCATTATGCCAACAGGGGCATGCCTGGGTGTTAAATTTCAGCATGAACTGAGTTTTATTTTTGTTAAAAACTTTAATATATAGGCCTAGAACAAAAGCAAGAGTAGAATTCAAAGGATCTGTAGAATGAGTCCTACATAATCTAGGACACTACCTGGGAAACATATTCCCTTATTATTTGCACAGTGGCTTTTTAGAACTTTTTCCTTGGCGTAAAACTTATTTTGACTTTAGCCAACTTAATCATTAAAGTCATGAATCTTCTATAGATATAAAATCAGCAGAAAGAAATGGGAGGGAGAGGTGAGAGGGGTTAAAGAAGAAAAATAGAGATAGAGAAAAAAAAAGAAAGAGGTATACAAATGTAGATTGATCTCATTCTTTTCAAAATAAGAACCCGATGTGATGTATATTTTGGCATATTTAGTTTGTGTCACACTGAGAAGAGAAAAGACATTTGGCTAAAATTACATTCCAGTTTTTGAAGAGAAATGTTATACTGAACCTCGAATTACTTCCAACAGACATCTCACCACTTAAAGACATAGCTGTTTTGTTTTCTTTTTCAATTCCTAGTGAATGTTTTCCTACCTTCCATTTTATTAAGAAGAAAATGATGAAATTTGAAGGAGGAACATTCATGGACTCCATCAATAATAATGAGCATTTGGGTTCAGTGACATCTAACAGGTATGTTGAATAACAATGGGTTATGTAAATAGCTTAAGTTTCTCTCACCTAAAGATGTGAGGGTAAGTCGCATAGCACTGGCACAGCTACTAGGCTCCAGAACTAGACCCAGGGTCTTTCTGTCTTGTTCTCTACTATCTGGAGCACAAGAGCTGTTTGTTGCTCATCACATGCCCCATCACAACTTTATTTCCAAAAGCAGATGGGGAAGTAGGAGAAGGTGACGACTCCCTTTAAGGTCATGTCCTCAGAAGCTGCACTCATCACTTTCCCTAATATTCTCTTGGCCTAAACTTAATAATATGGCTTATACTTGGAGGAAAATAGGGAATGTCATTGCTGTCCTAAGGAAAAATATGGTTAACTTAAATTGGAAAGCTCTATTAAAAAAATGAGAAAAAATGTATTGAACAATTAGCAATTACTGTTGTAAAAATGTTTGTAAAATTGTTTTCTTCTCTCTCTCTCTCTCTCTCTCTCTCTTTTTTAATAATTTGGACATTATTCAAGTATTCATTTGACTTATGTCATTCTTTCTCTGGATAATTTTAATCAACAAGAGTTCCTCCTTAAAGCTATCTCTAGTACCCATCTAGAAATGAATTCCTAATTATTGGTGGAATTCATAAGTGATTGTGTCCTGCACTCTTCTAAAAATGAGCTCAGGCTTGCTATGTTAAGAAATTTTCATAGGTCTTTCTTTTCTTCAGTAGTGATTAACCTTTACTTTCCCATCTATGTAAACAGGGATTGCTCATAGGCTGAAGTGAATGGGCATTAGTGCCTGTTGATGGCCTGGCACATAACATGTTTTTTAATCCATGCCCATCCAGTTTCTTTTACTTGGATCCTGATGTTAAAACTTTTAAACTTTTTGACAGAGGAGATCAGTGCAGAGAATGCCACTGTTGGAATCAATAATGTCATGAATGCTCATACATTTCACATTACAAAATAAATTGAATTGTTTTTCCTTTGAATTTATTTCTGTGACCTCTTAAATGGTGGATGTCTCCAAAGAGGCAGTATAAATTACACTCTTTATTTGGACACATCTACCATTATAGTTTGTGACAATGGAATTTATCAAGTGAAATGATGAAGTATTTATTGAGCATTATATTATATTTCAGGAACCTAATGATTACTTTTATGTGTTAACTTAACAGGTTCTAGACATCATATAGATTCTATGCTGATTCCCATACAAAAAGTTCTTGTATCAATAACTACAGTCACATGGTTTTATTTTTTTCTTCAAACTTCATTTTGCCATTAGTAAGATTATAAATTTATTGTTGTTTCAATTAGCAATAAATTTTAAATTCTAGCATACTGGACAATCCAATTTTACTTTTTCTTATTATCATGTTTCTCTTTGCTTCCAGGTCTCCCAGAGAGAACTTGACTAAAAGCCAATCCCTATTTTAGACTTTGATAGTTTTCTATTACCTAAGGGGCAAAATGGGGTCCTCCCTACTGGTACAATGGGTTAAAGTGCAGCACTATGAAGCTGTCTTCAGCCACTGCAGCAGGAATTCAACCCATAGTCACAGGAACCACATGGCACAGCAGATCTCTCTTGACCCACCTGCTACTCCCCTCAGCAGTATATTTCAGTAGATCTGCCTGTTCTCCTCCCCACTCTGTCTCTGGTGAATCCTCTGAGATCATGTACCATGGCCTGCACCCCAGCTCTTATATGCATAAATAAATCAATCTTAAAAAAAAAAAAAAGACAAAACTGTTGGCATGACTTATAATTTCCTCTGCAATCTGATTCTTACTACCCTATTCAAGCTTTTATTCTTCCTGGCTTGCTTCTCCTTCTTCCCTCACCACCTACCTCAGCCAAATCCAAGCTCTTTGTACTGAGAACAAGTCACGATGTTTTATGCCTTCTTTTTTCCTCACTGATTCCTCTCTGGTTGTCAGCCTTTTTTGCCTATAAAGACAGAATGAAAAACATATAACCTGGTGGGATAAAATTAGGTTCAAGGTGACTTTTTGGTGCACATGCATTTGAAAAACGATCATTTTTGTCACTAGAGTTTCATGTATTGGAAACATTGGTAATTTACGTGAAGTGAAATAAGATGGAGAAAGACAAATACTTTCATTCCACCAGTGCAAAGGCACAAAACAAAAACTCTTCAATTCTAACAACTTTATGGTGTTTACCAGCAGGTATAAGGGACAGGATGGTGGGTGGAACAGGTTCAGGGTGTTCATTGGATGGTGATAGATGCAAATTAGACCTTGGTGGCTGGTGTGGTATGGTGCTGAATACACAGATGTTAAGTGTGAATCTGATTACCTAAACATTGGCAATGTTTTAAGGCAATGATGCTACTTCAATTTTAGGAAAAAAAAAGGGAAAATTTTAATACTCTGTAAAGCAATTTCGCAATTTATTGTTTTCAAGCATTTTCAATTTTTTTAAGAAAAGCTTTTTTTCCCACTGCTTAGAAAATTTAAATGCATTTTTTTTAAAGATTTATTTATTTGTGCATACAGAACTGGGGCACAGTCTAGAGGCGGTGAGAAGCCTCACCAGAGACAGAGTGGGGAACAGAACAGGCAGATTGACGAAGTACACTGCTGAGGAGAGCAGCGGGCAGGTCAGGAGAGGTCTGCCACACCATGTGGTCACCTCCAGGGCAGGCGGGAATCGAACTCATGCGGAAGTGGCTTTAGCTTCTCAGTGCTGTCTGTGCTTTTACCCACTGCGCCACCAGGAAGGGTCTAAATGCATTTTTTTAAGTAAATATAAAATATATCTTAGTTCTTTGTACTACAAAGTTGGGGGGGGGAAATGACAACCAAGTAAACTCTGTATTTTTCATTCTAAAACCTTGGGAGATAGCATTTATTTTGCTAGAAACATTACTCACATCCACAACTGTCCCCACCCCCCAGCTGTCTTGTTCCTATCTTCAGTTATCTTTCAAGTCCCTCAGTCAAACTTCAAAATCAAGTCTCTTGAGAGGTTTCCTTTGACAGCCACAAATTAAATTTGGCTATGTGTACATACTTTTTAGTAGCTTCTGTTTTTCTTGATATAATTCACCACAATTTACAGTAACACACTAGAAAAGTGTGAGCATTAGAATGTGAAGAATACAAGCAGTAGAGCCAGTGTATGTGGATTTAAATCCTAGCTTTGCCACTTAAACAGTGTGTGACCTTGGGTTATACTTACCTTTTTCATGACTAGTTTCTTCATGAGTTAACTGGGGTTAAAGATAGCAATGACTTCATGCTTATTATGAGGATTGAATAAGATAATATATTTAAGTAGTTTTTACATACTGCTTTGATATATCAAATTACCTATATTATATTTGTGTTTAGAACATTTTTCTTTTTCATTAGACTGCAAGCTCTCTATGGGTAGCAACGTGGCTGTAAAGGACTGTATTTAGGAATGCTGAAATCAGTTGTTGGAATGAAGGGCTGAATGATGAACAACGTTATCAGTCCAGTCCTAATAATTTGAAAAAATTTAGCACATTTGACTAAACAAACATTTCTGTTACTGTAATGTGGACAAAAATTAGTGATTTTTATTTTCTGATATGCTAAAAGAAACTTTATGAAACTATGAAAATTTACTTCAAGATTGTACATTAATTCAAAATGATAAACTGAGGAAATAGCTTTCTGGTGTAATTATAAAATAGCTATTAGTGTGAAATTTAGTCTACATTTTCTCTGTATTTTTTAGTTTAGAGATTTAAGGCTACAAATAGTTCAACTAGTTCAACTGTACCTTTCTGATATGCATCATAAAACCAATCTATAAGACTTCTGGAATTTTGTTTTTTGGTTTTGGCAAAAAAAAGTACTTTGATGGGAATCTTAATTCATCAAAATGGATTTGTTGTTTGAAACTCTAATATTATATTTGTCGCAAAAGGCATATACATTTTAACAATATGAAGTTAACTGAACTATTTTTTTGATATAGTCACTCTTGTGGCAGATATGTCCGTTTATTTTTTCCCCTTTAGAAAACTGGAAATTTTACACTTACTCATGAGAATAACATGTGCCTCTCCCTAATGTGACAAAAATATATTTTTAAAATTATGCATAAAAGAAAAACAGAGGTAGCCTTTTACTGGGTGTTCTCTCTTTTTCTGTTCAATACAAATGGAAACAATGAAGTCAGGACTTTCTATGCAATACCATATGCCAATTCTTAATGAATGCTCAACTTTTCATTCTATTGTTGTTCTAGGTAGTTATTTTCACATCAAGTTAAGCTTTATTTTTCTGTATGATATATATCACTTTTAAAATAAACCACATGAAATTTGAAGCAGTATCACTTTGACAATTTATATTACATCACAATCTGAATTTTATGCCAAATCTGATCTATACAAACTGCAACTATGTTCAGCCAGTATTTCATCTAGTTTGAATTTAATACCCAACTGGCCTGAATCTGACAGACTTAATTTTATTAATTCAAGAAAGTTTGCTCTGTTCGGTGCCAGAAATGACTGTGGTTCATTGAGAAGACTGAAGGAAAGCTTGCTGAATAAACCTTTATTAAGTACTGAAATGAAGGGCCACAGTGACAGGAACTGATATATTAAATGTTATAGAGTTTGTACTGATAAGAGCCTCTTGTGAAAACATTTTTATACTCTCTGTAAGTTATTGTTGTTTAAAACAGCGGGCCATAATTATAGAAAAGTGTGTTGTGCTCATTCGTACTTATCAGTGTGAAATCATATATTGATCTGTCAAATTACTTGAATAGCCTACCTATGGTGAGGTCCAAAGTTGTTATATTACAGATGGACTATTAGATTGGTTTCCATTTATGAATCATGCCTTCAGATAGGTGTTGTCTCAGTCAGCTCTGGTTATTATGATAAAATAATTACCACAGACTGGCTTAAATTACAAATTGATCTTGCACCAGTTCCAAAGGCTGGAGGTAGGAATTCAAGGTGCGGGCAGAGTGGGTTTCCTTTGAGTTCTATCCTTGGCTTATCTGTGGCTGACTCTCTTGTCACTTCTCAGTTATACCTCTGTGCACTCATGTTCTTGGTGTCTGTGTGTGTGTCCAAATTTCCCCTTATAAAAATACCAATCATATTGGATTAGGGCTAACACTGAAGGATTCATTTTAACTTAATTCTTTCTTTAAATGGCATATAACCAGATATAGTCACATTCTGAGGTACTGAGAGATTGGGTTTAAAATTATGAATATTGCGGGATACAACATAGCCCCAAACATCAGATATGTTGATTTCCTAAAATAGATATTTGGAATTTCTACTTATAAATTGATACTTTAATATAGCTTTTATAAATACCATCACCAGCATATTCCTGCATTTTTGAGTTACAGGAGCACTTTATCTTCAAGTAGTTGCTTTTTCTGACTTTGGTATATGAAGTTGAATTAAAGTTGCCATGAGGAAACATAATTTTTGTATGGTATTAAATGGAAGTCAACCTCCTGCACAAGAAATGTTGAAAGGAGCAACTACATCTAAATCAAAGAGAAAAAACATCCAAAAGAAAAAACAAACAAACAAACAGCAATAAAACAAACTGAAGAGATAGATAGAACCAGAAAATGAAAGACAAAGAAATGACAATTATTTCGTCCTCTTATAAAGTAGAACTAATAGCATTGTAAAATGACCATTTTGGTCAAGACAGATGCATTTCCCTATACTTTCAATGGCATTCTTCTAAGAAATAGAACAAAAATTACTAAAACTCATGCGAAACCACAAAGTTCCAAAACAGTCTTGACAAGAAAGAGGTAGTATATTCCTCCAGAACTCAAATTATACTACAAAACAATAATGACCAAAACAGTATGGTAGGGGGAAAACAAACTATATACAGACTAATGGAACATAATTGAGAATCCAGAAATAAACCCACACTTAAATAAATAGCTAATCAATGACAAAGGAGCCAAGAGCATATATTTGAGAAAGGAAAGTCTCTTCAACAAATGGTGTTGAGAAAATTGGACTGTCACTTATAAAGGAATGAAACTAGAGCACTTACTAACATTGTATACAAAAAATTCTCAACAGGTATAAAAGACTTGAATATAAGAACAAAAACCTAAAATATATAGGAGAAAACAGTGAAACGCTCCATGATCCAGGCTTCAGTGATGTCTGTGCATCTGTTGCCAATGAGACAAAAAAGACTATAAACAACTGGGAATATATTAAGTAAAAAGCTTCTGTGCCAAGAAAGAATATGCAACTAAATCTAAATGATAACCCCCAGTCCCTGAAAAGAGAAAATATGGGTAGAAGAACTAAAAAGGCACAAAAAGGCTATCAAGATGGTCAACAGGTGCTTGAAAAATGCTCATTACTTATCAAGAGGGAAATGCAAGTCAAGATACCAACACCTACCTGTGAGAATGGCCCATTAAAAGGCCAGAAACAACTGTTGGCAATGATATGGAGTAAAAGGAACGGCTGTACAATAAAAATGGAAATGTAGACTGGCCTAGTCCCTATGGAAAACAATATGCAGATTTAGCAAAATAATGAAAATAGGTCTATGATATGATGCAATATTTTCAGTCCTAGATATGCAGAAACACAAATTTTAAAGGATATATGCACTCCTATTGTCATTGCAGCACTACTTATAGCAGCCAAGTTAAAGGAAAAAATCTACATGCACAAAGACAGGTGAATGGATAATGTAGATGGTCATACAAAATTGAACCCTACTCAGTTGTATATAAAAAGATAAACACTTGCCATTGTGACATTGATGGAAGTGGAGGGGATTGTACTTACCAAAATAATGTGCAGACAGAAAATCCATATATAAATGTAATGACATTTATATATGGAATATAGACAAACAAAGCAAAAGGTCACATAAAACCTAGCCAATAACATACCCTAGAAATTAGACTGTTGATTTGAGACTACCACAGGGATATGAAGGAGGAGTGGAGGGAGGGAGGAGAAGTGGGAAGGGACTGTGGATGGCTTGATGATAAATGTGCTGTATTGACAAACTTTTACCTGAAGAGTTTGATCCTATATTTTGAAATCAAATACAGTGTTGTAAACCAATGCTGTCTAAAGGAAAAGGGAAAAAAGCAAGCTAGTTTTTAGTTGATGCACTCTGTACAAATTATAAGGTGGACAAGAAAGAGTTAAAAATAAAAAAAATAAAGCCAAAGAATAAGATTTTGATATGTTTTCAGCATGCTTCAGGGATAAGGGTTAGTTCTCTTGGCAAATATACCCATATTATGGAGATGGTTCAGAAAGTTAGAATGAAGACTCTATTAGTTTATGAGGTTGTCATAACAAAATATCTCAAACTAAGTGCCTTAAACAACAGACATTTGTGTCTTACAGTTCTGGAAGCATGGGTTTGCAGATGGCTGCCTTCCTATTGCATCCTCACAGGTACTTTCCTCTCTGTATCCCTAGTGTCTTTCTCTGTGTCCAAATTTTCTCTTATAAAATCATAGGTGGGATTAGATTAGAGCCCAACAAAACAAGCTCATTTTTTAAGTCAATGACCTCATTAGAGATACTGCCCAAAGACAGTGGTATTGGGAATTAGGACTTGCACATATAAATTTTGTGGGGATATTATTCAGCTCAAAACAACATATAGATACAAATAGGCCTTCTTGTTTCATTCTTAGAAATGATCTCTTTATAAATTGACTTTCCACTTACATTTCCTTATTGGGACAAATCTGGTTAGTCAAATTTCCTTTCAGTCACATTACTGACTATTCATTTTCTCACTTATCATAGGATATTCCTTCAATATTTCAACTCAATATGTCCTCACAAAGTCATCAATGACTCCTCCAAACCTGTGCCTCTTCCTGTGTTTTCAACCTTTGTTACTGATGTCACTATAAATTTTCCTGTTCCTTTTGCTTCATCATGTATTTTCCTATTCTAGATTTGGTTGACTCTGCCTCATAATTTCTCTCACATCTCTCCTCCTGTTCATTATCACTTCACTGTTCTGGTTAGGCCTGTCAACCTAATCTGTCTCCCTATGATTTCCAACCCATCCAGTATATCCTCTTTATAAACTGTCATAAATTTTCAGCCAACATGTAAATCTGGTTATTTCATTCTTTAACAAATTTCATCCCTATTATGAAGACTCACCTGGTTTCTTCTACTCCTTCAAACCCTTTTTCGTCACCACCCCCAAATTCAGCAGCTATTCCAGCCAGAATATATTCCCTGTATCGGTCATTCAGGCTTCTTTCTTTGTAACACTGGCAATGCTTTTCCTTTTCCAATCAATAGAATGACTTCCTCTCCCCTCCTTTCACACATCATGCTAACTTGGGGAACTCCCTTCCATCTGCTTTATTAATGTTGCTTCCCCAGGTACCAGACACTTTTTCTGTCCCTTCCAGAGCTATATGTCACCTGTATCCTACCACCTACAAAGCTGCAGTAATTATTTTCTTTTCTTTGTCCCTTACTTCCCTGAAGATCCCTTCAAAGAAGAACCAAATTCGTGGTAATCTGCTCATTATCTTCCTAGTGAGTATAATGGGATTAGGAATATTGGCCCTAGAGTGTGGGCTACCCAAGTGTCATTTCAGTCCAACATCCTGAGATGTTCATTCACCTCTTTGAACTTGCCATAAAGTGGAGTTATTAATCATTTGGCCGTGGGCATGGTATGGTAACTTCTAAAAGATATACAACAATTTTATAAACCAATGTTCCCTCATTAAAATACACAAATAAACCAACTTGCCACAAAGTAAACAGTACATTGTTTGTACTAACTTTTAATGACTAAAGTGGGAAAGGGTACATTTTTAAGAAAGAAATGTATTATACTTTATTTCTGAATAGTATAAATATATTACCATTAAAAAACCACAGAACAAAGAATTCTCTTGAAAATTATGTAAAGTTAGGAAGGGTGTCTGAGGTTATTGATGGATGTTTCTTCTTAGCATTTTGTCATCTTAATTTTTACACTGATTTTCTTTAAGCTTTGTTTTAGCAGAATCAAATTGACAATTGTCTGGAATAAATGAGCCAAACTGTAAGCCCAATGTGTGCTGCTCACACATGATTTACTGTGGATAAGAAAGGATATTCTTAGGGAGAAGCGTAAGTGCTTCTCATCAACTCATATTTTACATTTTACTCTTGGAATTATTCCCAAATATTACTGTACCATCATCATAAACATATCAGTTAAGAATATACATAAAATTTGCTATCAGCTCTTTTAACATCAGACATCAGTTCTTTTAGGATCAGATGTTTCTATATTTTAAAGAAAATAGTATATTTTATTTTTAAAATTTTATTCTTCAAAACTGCATCTTTAAAGTTTATGGATCTTTATTAATTTCTTTATCTTGAAATACTACTCTTGTTTTCATAAGCAAATCATGAAGCTAATAATGAAAACATCATGCAAATGGGATGTAATTGGTATTTGATATGTATTTGTCAGACGATATTACATATTATTTACCTTTTAAATATTGTTGTCATAATCCATAAATCAAACAAATGAGAATAGTTTCAGCTTGCTTTTGATGAGGAGTTTTAAATCACCAAATAAAATCAACTGAATTCTTGTATCAGTAGTTGAATTTAGATCTCAGAATATTGCTCATTTCTGTACTTTGGGGTCATGTTACAGATCATAAATCAAATTTTCTCTAATCCTTTCAGTGTCAAACAATTCTGTGAAAATAAGCCAAATACTCCCCTCTTTTACATAATGGGATGTGACTTCAGATAAACACTTAAGAACAGAGATAGGAAAGAATGTTTCATTAGGGAAATACAAAAGGGGTTGAGCATACAACATTTTCATAAATATACTTATGCTCAGGAGCAGAGTAAAGCCAAGAACTTGACTTAAAGCTTTCTCCATAAGTAACAGCAAACACATTGCTACCCCAGAACCAAAGCATTCACTTTTCCTATAATAATGAAAATACATTAAAAATAGTACAACAAAAATAATCACTCATAAACATGATTGTGGTTAGAAAAACTAAAAATTGACAATGGAATTTCACCATTTAAAATTACAGTTCTCAAGCAATCTTAAAGGTAAAGAAACATCACAGACATCTGGTTGATAAAATAGGCTACATCTGAAGTAATTTTATTTTAAAATTTAAAATTCTATACCTTAAACGACTTATTCATGCTTGTTATTCTGGATTAAAATCTAGGGTTCACCATTATATTAAATTTAGTACCTAGGCATGCCTTCAGATAATCTGCCTGTTGATTTGAAAAGCAAAAGTCTACACACTTATGCTTAATTGTGCTTTCAGATTTGGCCTTTGTTTATAGTTGGAATAACATATTTTGGAAGGAGGACAGTAACTTCAGACCATTATCAAAATTCTATTACATGCTTTCCTGTAAGAAATTGAGACGTTAAAAATACTTACACTTTTGATTTTATCTCATTAAAATAATGCACCATTAAAAAAGATACAAAAGACAAAGAAAAACTTTGGGACAGTTTCCCCCTTCAACCTAAGAATAGAAAGGAGACAGGCCAGTGATGGAATTACTATGCAATGAAATATAACTCTTGCCAATATTTCCCAACCAAAGGTTCTTTGAGGGGGTAAGTATACATTTGTACTACAGAAATCAGTGTGCTTGATTTATTTAGACTTATATAAGGCTTTGACAAGGTTCCACACCAAAGAGTGATTAAAAAAAATCAGGTTGCCATTGGATTTAAGGAAATATTTACCTTAAATGTAGAACTGGTTGAAAGACACAAATAAAAGTTAGAGATAATGGGCAATTCCTTTGTGCAAAATTGTGCCTCAGATGTCTCTTTATGAATGGGTAATGGCATCTGATGTATATCATTTTGAAAAAACACTAACAGGAAAAACTTGAATGCAAGGTCAATAGAGGTAAAATAAAGAGAGCTTACTAAGTAACAAAGTTAGCAAATTACCTCCAAAACACCTGGGAAAAGGAGCCTCAGAAAAATAAACATACTTTAAATTGGACTTAGTCTGAATTTTTTTTTAAAGATTTATTTATTTATTCATATAGAACTGGGGTACAGGCCAGAGGTGCAGGGCGGTGAGAGGATTCACCAGTACAGAGTGGGAACAGAACAGGCCGACTGACAAGTACACTGCTAAGGGGAACAGTGGGAGGGTCAGGAGAGGTCTGCTGTGCCATGTGGATCACCCCTGGGGTGGGGATCGAACATATGCTAAAGTGGCTTTAGCTTCTTACTGCTGTGCTTTAACCTGCTGCACCACCAGGAAGGGCCCCAGTCTGAACTTTTATAGTTTAAAAATTGACATAATGAAGTGCCTTCTTCATTAATCTCATATTCTATCACCAGTTTTAGAATTTTCATTTTTCTTTGTTCCCAGAAAACTCAGAAGCATTGGGACATTTTGCTCCAGTTCTCCATTTACATTTCTACTTCCTACCAGAAAGTGAACTCTTGAAGGGAAGGCACGGTGGATGGCTGACTTTTCTCCAGCCCCTTGAGTGATATATACAACATAATGAGTATTAATATGCCACAGAAATTCACTATATGAATTAAAAGAAAACTAAATCCATTCTATGACTTCACAGTGCACAATACTGCAAGCAATATTTATGCCAAAAATATCTTTCCTAATAATTTGATTATAAAATGAATTATCTAGTTTTTTAAAATTTATATTTCAGGAGTAGCTAAAGAGCATGACATCTCTTTTTGAATTCCAAAAATTGTTGGAGGTGTAGTCTTCAATAGAGTTCTTATGTGGTGAGTTTTGGAGGAGAAAGCCTAAGAGCCCTTTCCTGTTCACTGTCCTCTGGAAGCTATCAGAAGCTGGCGAAGGAGGAAATCTGAACATAGAAGAGAGGACACCTGAGGCCTTACCTTCTTTCCCAAGGCTCATAGCAAGAAGGAAGAGGCTGGAAGGAAGTTAGAAAGGTGTCAAGAAAGTGTGTCATGAAGTCTATGAGCTCTCAGTTTGATTTTTTCCACTAGTCTCAAACTTAATATGAATAATTACCTAAAGTTAAGCTTGGAACTGAGTAGGCATATTATGTTAAGGAACATAATATGAAATGATTACTTTGATGTATTTTAAGACCACTGCTGGCTGAAAACTCTTGGAGGGCAGAAATTTTGTTTGTCTTATTTGGCTTTTCATCTCTAGGTCCTAGCTGGGTGTTCAGCACCTTACTGGTGCGCAAGAGATTCACTGAGTAACTGAAAATATAAAAAAACCTCCTTAGAACTGAGCAAAAAAATATTGCATAGGCAATTCCTAACATGTGAATAGCTGAGCTGTCTGAAATTCCTTGACAAACAATTAGGGGCTAGGAAAAAAGAAAAAGAATGAATTTGTAAATAAGGCTAGAGTTTGTTTCCCAAGTATCTATTTGCATGGTGCTTGTTTGGAGCATACACACTTTCCCATAGACACATGTTATACACAGTGACTGGCAAGCAGCCCAAATTCTATTTTACCAATAATGTAAAAGGACAGAACTTGTTGATCATGTCTAACAAAATTTCTTTAATACTATGCAAGTTATGTTTCAACTTGAAAGGCATGGGTTATGATTTAAATTCCTCGCATTTTGAGTGGTTAGGTTTTGACCAGTTGGAACTGCTACCTCAAATAACTATTACACATTTCATGAGTATTTATTCCTTTCCTTAGTGTAAGATCTATAAAGCGCTGACAAATAAAGTCATCTGGACTTAAGAGCAGCTGTTGTAAACAAGTTAATACATGTTATTTTATTTATTTAATATTTATTTTTGGGTGAGAGAGTGTTCTGGTTGAAAAAGAAAGAATAATATTTAGGTATAGAAGAGCAGAATATTTAGAAAAGTGAGCTTGCTATTTGGCCATTTGGACTGTCCTATTTTTGCGTTTGAAATATTTAAACAATGTGCTTCTTAGAATTCTGAAGTAAACTGATTCTACCTGGAAAAGTTTTGATGTTAATTGAACAGACCTAACTCTTATGTACTGGTTTGTGTCCAGTTACTGAACAGGCCCTTAGAGTTGAGAGGGAAACAACAGAGGTTGTTTGGTGAGAGAAGCAAGAGATAATCATTCAGAATTTACTTTTCCAGCTCAAACCTTAGGTTACAAATATTACAGGTTCTTTAATATTTGTGTCAACTTGCTCATTGGTCAAATGGATCAGACTAATCACCTCTGTTAATATTATTAGGCTTAAATGAAGTAAATCTGCAATAAATTGATGCCTGTTGTATATTACATGTTTTGTAAGTGTTATTGTCATTAAGACACACTTGTCATATGTAGTTGAAGTGCCTTGCTACTCAATGAATGGCACAGCAGCAGCAATATCACCTGGAAGCTTATTAAGCAATTAATTCTCTTGGGTCCTGCTCTAAATTTGCTGGATGAAATCTGCATTGTAACAAGATTCCTGGCTATTTGTATACACTGTACAATTGAGAAGTGCTGGTTTTTCTCCAGCTTCTACAGAGTGTTATCTACTTCACCCCTCAAACCCTCTGGACCTTGGCCTAATTCTCTGATGATAACTGAGTGGTCTCAGTGTAGACTAGACCCTGAGGCATAAAGAAAAATTTCTCTTTTAAGGATTCTAACTCGGGAAGATACAGAAAAAAGTAGGTACTGAGACATGTTAGAGGCAACGTCTGAGGGGGAAGGTCCATGAGCTGCAGCACTTAAGATAACCAGAATTGCTGGGTGTCATCCTCTGCTGTCCTTCTGTGCAGGTTTGTTTGTATATATGCCCCAGCCACAAAGACTAGGGTTTGGATGAAATATCCCCAAAGAGCTCTGAGAACACAAGATAGAACATTCACCTTACATATGTTTTATTAACAGGCAAGATTCTAAAAGAGTAAATTCCAAAGGCCAAGCAACAGACACTTCTATCTGATGTGCTGCCTATATTTATTCAGCTTTTTTAGCATTCCAACATACGGGTGTCTCATCTTCCTTGGAAGAAAGTAAATAAAGCAGTGAGTGAACCACATTCTAGAGACCAAACAGTAATTGATACTAAATACCTGCTCTGGGTTCTCAGACATACATGTAGAAAAATCTACTATTTTGCATTATATAAGAGGTAATAGTTCTACTCAGGAATTTTTGTTTTGCTCTGGCTATAAAGGTGTGACCTGTCAGTGTCATTCAAAAATAGAACTGTTTTCAAGTCTTTCAAGCACTAAATGAAGTTTCTCTGAGGTGCAGGAACTTTCTAATGGTAACAGCACATCACTGTAATGGGTCTTTTGGAGAAGCATGAGCACAGTCAGCTCAGCGCCTGTGGCGCTAGGGGATGTTGGCATTAGGAAACACCAAACATCCAGGAGGCCATGTTCTGCTTGCTGTCATCAGAGGAGAATCTATTCATCTCACTCCTTATTAAATATAACATAATTAATCAACATTTTTATAAGGACTGGAAGTCCTTAAGTCACAAACATGGTATCCAGTAAGTACATGTTTGGAATCTCCATCTCTATTCTTATACATGTTCTCAATCATAATGCATAAACCTAAATACAAAGACCTCCGTACATAATGCATAATGCATAAACCTTAGTACTATACTTGAGAAATACTCTTAAGTACTTCAGCACCATAAATAGTTTGCCTAGCCTTGTGGGTCACCAACTCTCTTAATTTACTGAAAGTCTGAGTGCTTTTAATAACTGCTGGACACTCAAAGCCAAAGCTAGTCATCATTGGTTATTTACTTCTCTCTTCCTCTACAGCAAGGGACAAAGCCAAATTCCCATAGTTGTCCAAACCTCCCCCCTCCCAAATAGATGGAGACAGCTCCTGCCAAAGTAGACTCTGTACAGCTCTCCCTGCTTTGTATCTGCCAGTTTTCCCAAGTAGAGTCATAACTAATAGATCATCCTTGAACTTTAAATTTCTGATGTGCCCTGACATTTGGAATAGCCTAGGATCCAGAGGGATAAGGAGGCAGTAGATTCTCCTTCTTGAATGATTTATGTTTATTTTCAGTTTCCATTTGCAAGTCAGAGCAACTTGCTGGAAACAGTCCACTTGAAGAAGCTCGGGCAGTCAGTCTATCAGGCTGTGGAGGAAAGGCCAGATGCACTCTCTCTCTCTCTCTCTCTATATATACATACAATGGGACCATCTTGCAATTTAGGTCTCTATAGATGCCAGGAAAAGAATAGTGACTGATTTCCAAAATTTTTAAATGGAGATATGGAATTGGGTGAAAATCTGAATAATCAAAGGAATGAAATCCCTATAGTATGAGGGTTCTATGAGGGCCAGGGGTTCTAATCAGAGAACCAGACATCACCAAGAAGCCAGAGACTTGCAGCTATGTCTGAATGTTGCTAAATAACAGTGTCCACCTTAGGAGAAAGGGGGAGAAAACTGCAAAGAGTAACAGAAACTTTGTGTTTGGAAACTCTCAAGTGGCTCTAAGTTGAAAAGATATTTGAGAAGCAAATGTCCTAGTAAAGCTAACCAGTTACCTAAGATGCTAAGGATAAGTTTGGAGATGCTCTCCTTCCATGTGTTAAAAATACTGCTAGCGATGAAGTAACAACTACCTTCCTGTTTTATTAAAGAAGCTGCTATCATTTTGTTAACACCACCACCCTGGATCACTTGGGCCACCCAGAAGTAAGACCTTCCAATCACTTGTCTCTGAACTCCCCTGAGATAAGAACAGACCTGTTTTATCAGTTATCTTTCTGGGGAGTGACAACAAAAAAGTAACTTATCACATTAAATTAGTACTGTAACAGTTCTGCAATAGTGAATAACCAGTAAAATATAAATTATCACACTTTAAATTATTCAAATATTTAAGTAGGGTGTTGGGGAATATTTTTAACATAAGTACAGCCTGATCAGAGCTAGCTTCTGAATTCTATTCCTGCAGGTAATTTTGAAGAGAAGGGATTCATAAACTTACCCACATTCCTTCACTCTCCTCTTCTACCCCTCTGACTCAACCAAAGGACATTCAATCTTTTGCATTTTTGTATAAAAAAATCATACCATTGATTTTGTAATTTTATCACTGGAGATGTTTAGCCCAAGGTTTGGAGTCAGGCAACTTGATCTGAATTCTGCTTCAGGCACCTAATTAGATTTGTCACCTTGAACCAATGTTCTAATTCCCGTTGCCTCAATTTCCTCATCTATAAAATGGGGATAATAATGGTCCCTATCTCACAGTTGGCTTTGAAGAATAAATAAGTACAATTAGAAAACTCAGAAAGTGGTGAGCAGTAATAAGCTAGATTTTAAGTTTAGCTAAAACTATTTTATTTTACAGTTGAGAAAACTAAAAAAGTGACGTCAATACTACTGATGTTGATCTTGAAATTTATTTTACTTCTGTACCTTGCAGATGATTTCTGGTCTGTAGGTTTTCCTCTAGCCCATCTAATGGTCCTCCTCGCCCGTGTTCCCTTGAAAGAACATGTGTCCACATATAGAAGCAACCCATTTCCAAATAGTTTTATCTCAAACCGGTGACAGTTTGCAGCTAGGATATTACATGTGGTCAAAAGCAATACAAATCCATCATTTGTGGGGGGGGAACAAATTTAGTATTTATATCTATTTCATAATACACTCCAGAAACACTGTTTAAGACAGTTTTCTTTTTTTAAAATTTGTAATATGTTTCTCATCAAGCTCTACCAATTTCAACATCTTTTTTAGAGAAGTCTAAACTTATTAAATTGGTTTGGAAAAGTTCTGTTACTTTGTAAATTCTTAGGTTATAAATTATAAAGTCATGATGTTAACAATATTAACATTAGTTAAATAGGACCACGTTGATTTTGATTTTATGACTTGTCTTTGAATTATCAGTTTTTCTTTCCCATGAGCTAATAAAAGAACCTAGAAATAATTGTTTTTTTACTTGCTTCTCTATCACATACCTTTCGAAACATTTGACTAAATATAATAGGTGCTAGCTACATAAGAAAAGAAAAGTGCTTGCTGTAGATCAGCAATTGCAGTGAGCAGTAGGCACTTTTATTCAGAGTACAGTAATTTACAACAGAGGGTGCAGTTCCAAGAACTACACATAAGCTCCCAAGAACCCTAGCTTTGCTGTCAGACACCTATCTTTAAATTGCCTCCTGCCAAATGATGACTGTGGTCCTGTCACCCTGGCCAGCCCCATAAGTCTCATTCACACTCCCTCTAATTGGCAGGCTCCCACTCTGGGCACCCTCATGGCCCTTGTAACATTTTTTAGGCAGATAACTTGACACTGTAAATTTGGCTGGGAGCCTGCTGCTAGGATGTCTTCACATCCGACTTCAATGGTCACATCAGTTCATACCCTTGAGATTCCAGTCTAAACATTTTACAAATTACATTCCAGAGCAGAGAGATGTAGTTGCTTCAGTGGGGTGGTCCGCCCCTTCACCTGATTTGGTTACTGGGGAAAGAAGGAGCTAAAAGGTGTTTTCTATGAACAGGAAGCGGGGAGAGAAGACCCTTTTCATATCGGCTTTTCAGGACTCAAGGAAGCCTTGAGTTTATGGCGTTTGGTTTCCGATGTGAATGTAGCAGCAGGCTCGGGAAACCTGATAACAGCTTTTGTGACCTTGGGATCTGGAAACAGTTTCACTGATTGAAGTCATATAAGTTCAGCTAAATTTGAATGTGTTGTAAATATTTATCTGGCAGCCTGACCTACAGTTGTTCCTGAAATTATGGGGTAGAATCTTATCTTTCCTAGCATATAATTTTTTAAATGTTCTTCTGGATGGTATTTAAGATTATAAATATAACTGAGTTATTGTTTTGTGCTAAGGTTTTCTCAGGCTTTGGGCATGTTTTAAAGAATAGATGGTGTTTTCCACAACTTTGTTTTCCTAAATATATTGGAGACTGCAATGAAAATCCGCTTAGAGACCAAGCCATGGTGAAATGTAAACAGTCTACTTCAGTAAAAGCAATATATTTTCCCTCACATTTCCAAAGATGCTAGTATAAAAGACCTCAGCTATAAAGGGTATTTTTATGTGAGAAAACTGTTAGTATGCAGAATTCCTTCCCAGTGAATTATTGAGTTGAGTAGCAGCAAAACAGGCAGGAAATAAACTAGTGTTTAGTGAAAAAGCCTTTCCTTGTTTCAAAAGCTGTACTGAGCCAGCGCTGCCCTGAGACCCTGCTGCATGTGGAAAAGCAAGAGCACACACTGTCCAGAGCAAGGCCCTTAATGGCTCTTCATCACACGTAACACTCATCTCTCACTAGCAAGCACGTCACAACCAGGCTGATGCTGTTTTGTGAGAATGTAGAGAGTCAGCAGCAGGCCAGGATGAAAGAACAGTGAGAGCAATGACAAACGGCGGGTTAAATCTGAGACTCAAGCTGATGAGGCACAACCACTACTGATGTTCCCCGGTTGGGGTTTCAAAGACAGTCACCGTGCACTTAATCTAGTTTTCCTCTTACAGCTGCAGGAAGCTAGGACTGCTTGTAGGTGCATAGAAATACCTCGTTTAACTTTATTTGAATTTCACCATGTTCTCCAAGAAGACAATCATCCCTAATGTAATCAACTAATATGAAAACTGCTGCACTGGGAGAGGTGGTAGAACTCTGCTATATAAATAACAGAGCCTTCATCATGCTCTTGGTCCACCCACTGTGCTTACACTTAACCCTCATTTACTCAAGGCATGGCATGCATCAAGGTCTGAACTGCTCCTGGCAATATAATGGTGAATCAACCATGATTCTCACTTTCAAATACTTCACAATCTCATACAAAAGAGGGTGAAAAGGGACTCTGATACAACTAGTTACAGTATAATTTCATAGGTAATATGCTGATGAAATGTGCTGGAGACAAGGCCTAAATTTACACTAAATTTTAGTGTAGTGGGAGTAACCAAAACTTTAATCTTATTTTGAGCTGGTTTTGGCAATATGGGAAGTGTTGTGCAACACACTGAAGAACACATTTCTATTTAAGGCCATCTATTCTGTTTGCTTTAGTAGTGAATTTCAGAGCTAGGACAAATATACATCACATTTATAAGCAGACATCAGAGTACAGGCAAGGAGAGCATATTTGTTTGTAGTCACTTTCAAGCCCCCGCAGATACATAAATCAATCATGGTTCTCTTTCTGAATAATTCTGGATTTAATTTCAGACTACATATAGTCTTCCAGTCAGAATGACTGGCACAGCACAGTACAAGAGATGTAAATTATTTTCCTATCCTAGGTGCAAGTATTCACAGACCCTAAGGTAGAAGTCATTTTATTTTGTAACTAGTAATTCTTGATAGTGAGTTTATATTTTTCTGCCTTTGCCTACCTACTTTTTCAAGAATTTAAACATTATCTTCAGAAGATATTCAGAATAACTGCAAAAATAATTAATAGGTTCCCTCTCCCCATTTGGGGTTATTTGTATTCTACATCACACCATAGAAAAGCTCAACAAACCCACACTGACTATAAGCCATAGTTTTCGTAAGTGTCAATTAAAAGTATACTAATAGTAAGTAGAAGTGAATCTCATGGAGTTTAAATATTTCCTGTTAAATTGGTACAGAAACAGTTCAGACTGCTCAAAAGTTCTAATTGCTGACCTTGGTAATCAAATCAATTAATTAAAATAGGAGCACATTTAACTTCCCTAAACACTCACATGCCTGTTCTAGTCAAGACAGCATAAGTTATTTTCCAATAGTGAGCCACCACCAATTTTGGTGATTTTTAAACTGCTCTTTAGTTATTCTGCATGAAAATCCCTGGAGATGATGACCACTCTAAGCGCTACCCGTGGTGGCTCAGCACTGTTCCCTTGCATGACAGCACAGACAGCGGTGACAGTGTGTACCAGGAAGAAGGAAGGAGAGAGGAGAGAGGCAGAGTAGAGAAGTGGAGATGAAATGATTTCCTATGAAAAAGATATGTATACATTCTTGTTGGTCAAAGCTAGTCACAAGTTGTGCCTAAATTCAAAGGGACAAGCAAGACCAAACATTCTATCATGTCCCTGTTGGAGAGGAAAACAGAAAAAAGAGTTCAAGTTAGTAAAACCTTCCCAATTCTTACACTATTCTTTAAAATGATGTGTAAAGGACATCTTAAATTTTGAGATTTTTAGACAACAGAGCAAAATCTACATGGTTTGAATAGTCAAACGCTACATGAGTTGACAGGTAATTCACAGATGCTCTGGGAAGGCCAGCCGTCAAGACTGGAAGCTCTAAGGGAGGGCAGGAACAAGACCCAGACCACATTAGGCACATTGGGAGGCCGCTCAAGTGGGAAAAGGCACAATTATTTCACCAGCACGAGGCAAACCCACAGCTGTGCCTGTGCTGATGCTGGGTTCTGCACACTAACACCTCTGTCACTTTGTCCTCCCCAAATAAATGCTCTAGCTACCACATTGCCAGGCACAGAATTCTAACCATATGATTTTTTCAGTGGGCAAAGGGCACAAGTGAGTTTGGGTGACTCATATAAAATGGATGCTGATTGTCAACAAATATGATAATTGTCCATCACAACCCACTCCTCTGATCATACTTACTGTTAGCATTTTGTCTTTTGAAATCACTCATCATTTTAATATGTGAAGAGAGCAATAGCATTTTGGTAGAAAATCTATTGCAAACTAAATTCCTATTTTCTTCATTCCCTTTACAAACTGCTGTCCTTGTCCACAAACATCATTAGCACCTAAAGTCCATAGTTTACATTAACAAGTCTAACGTTTGGCAATTACCAATAAAGTTACTATAAATATCCATATAGAGGTTTTTGTGTGATTTACTGGATTTTCAATTCCTCAGGTAGAAACAAAATCTTCCTTCCTCCCCACCCCTTAGCCAATAGAATTTTATGTGGAATATCTAGTGTATACACAAAGCAGACACTCACAAATTTTTATTGATTGCATTTTTTGAAGATTCATCAGTAAGGATAAATTTATCCATCTGCACATTCCATTGCTCTCACTTTAATAATAGCTGACTTTATTGAGGACTTGCTTTACACCAAACCAGTTTTTAAGTATACTAAGTACTTTATATGTTTTATTTCACTGAATTCATACACTAGTCTATAAAATCTACACTTGTATTACTCCAATTTCACATATGAAGAAATTGAGAGAGAGCTTAAGCTGCTTGTACAACTTCACACATTTGGGTAGTGGCTAAGTCAGGATTTAAACCTAAGCAAACTGAATTCCAGAATGAACTACAACTTTCTATTACTTCCTCATCTACTTTAATGATAACTTGGATAAGCTGTTGAAGAGGAACTTCTCAAGATCTAAGAAGAAACAGTGATAAGAATAATTAGACATGGGGGGGAGGAGCTGGTTTCAGAGTTAATGGACGTGTATACCTTACATTAACTAATACTTATCTTTCTAAGCCAACATCAAAGGACTACCTGTGATACACTGAAGTTAGTATAGAGACCATCTCCAATTTTAATGTCACATTTCAGGATCAAACAAAATATGGGTATAATAAAAACTTAATTTTGCTTCGCATTATTGATGAAGTAGAAAATTAATAATGAAGAATCAAGGCTCCAGTTGGCTTTTTTTTTTTTAAAAAAAGGTTTATTTATTTATGCTTACAGAACTGTGGTACAAGCCAGAGGTGCAAGGGCAGTGAGAGGATTCTCTAAAGACAAAGTGGGGAGTAGAACAGGCTGATCAACAAAGCACACAGCTGAGGGGAGCAGCAGGTGGGTCAGGAGAGGTCTGCCTCACCATGTGGATCACTTCGAACTTGCACTGAAGCGTCTGCAACTAGCTCACAGTGCTGGACTTGAACCCGTTGTGCCACCGGGGAGAGCCCTAGTTGGATATTTTTTCATCAAAAAACCACAAATTGTTATTTTAAAATCCTGTTAGGTAGTTAAATTTAGTATGGGTGGGCATTAAAATTTGTAATTGCAATAAAATTGGTAGTAGTGGTGGGTAAAGAAATAGCCTAAATGATAACATACTATATATCAAGAGGGCATTATATTGGTATTCTATTGAGAGGGTACTATTTAAGTCAGTATGTAACATTTGATGTGGTGGGAGCTATTTAATTATTTATTCTAAGACATAACTTCTGTTGGGTTATTTAAACATGTTGAACATTGCTTTAAAAGGTGATTGACCTTGCAGTGATAGGGCAATAAAAAATTTCTGAGAGTTTATGAGAACTACAAGGATTTTCACTGAGCTGATCACAATGAAAAATTTATTAGCTAACATTAAAGGTATACAGGAAAAAATACATGGGGATTATATAAATAATTTACTGATAATCTTATAGAATTTGTTATTAATAAAATTCTACATTCAGCAGAATCTTATCTGTCTCTAATCCATTTCTTTGGACTTGCCACTATTTAATGAGAAATTTTGGTTAATTTTGATGTGGAATAACAGAAGTTTAACTTCTGAAGATGATAGAACCTCTAGGAGCTATAAATAACATTCATAAATGGCAATTGATAAATTACAGTGAGCTGGAGTAGTGTTGGGGGGAACTGGAAGATGAGTTGAAGCATTCCTTGGTGTCAGTCCCTCTAAGTTCAAACACTAACATGAACACTGTTGAATTGTGAATTCCTGGGCACATCACTTAACCTTTCTGTGTTTCCATTTTCTTATCTACACAATGAGGCTAATAATACTGATTGACCTCATAATGTTTAATTAGATCATTGGGAAGCTCTTTGAAAATGCTAAGTATCATTTGTTGGCACTTAACTTCATGAAAGGTTTGTGTTTTTAACACACTGTGGTATGAGGATGTGTTGGTACAACCCCTGCCAACTTCTTGCTTCTCCAACATATCTTTTTTGAGTTCCCTTTGAAGTTGATGGGAATTGGGGTGATTGAAGGCTTAGAGGACGCTGTGGCAATGAGAGTGTTCTCTAGTACATTTCTAATAGTTCCTGATGAAGAAAATGCCATATTTCTCAATGGAAGTTGAGCTGGGTGCTCTCTCAGTGGCTTAGGGGAGGGTAAATATGGGATTGCTCATAGAACTGATGACCTTGAAGAGGGAGGTTTTTTTGGGCAAAAACTAAGTTTAACTGTGAAAAATTAATGAGACATATATAGGCAACATAAAGAATAGCAGGTTTCTAGAGGACTGTGTTATTTATTTTCTATACAGAGCACACAGTTGCTGCTTAATAAATGCTTGCTAAATAAATGCATGATAAATAGACAAAAATTACTCTAACAATGGCAAAATATATGATAATCATAATATGTAACATTGGTGGAACATCTGTAAGACAGTTTTGTTATCATTTTTTAACTCTGTTTATATGTTCCCTCTATTACAGATCAAACAGAATGCTTGTGGTAGTGAGTTGTATGACATATTTCTCAAAGCTTTAAAAGTGGGATTTCAATCATACTTTTAAAATTGCATGTATTTGGAAATATCCCCATATTCTCATGATACCATTCCAGGCTTCTAGTTAGGCTACACATTACTAATCTTTTCCCATGTCCATTTTTCAGTCCTTTGGCAAACCCATCTTTCTCAAACATGACTTTCATTACACTACTTGTTTCAAAGCTCTCAATGGCTTCCTAGTTCCTATTATGTCATGCCTATCCCCACAAGTGTGACTTTTAAAGCTGTCTGTTATGATTTGAACTATATCCTTCCAAATTCCATGTGATGTCTCATATCCAGTACCTGATGATGTGACTGTACTTGGAACTTGGGTCTTTGGAAAGGTAAGACAGTTAAAATGAAGTCACTAGAAGGAATCAAAAATCCATTATGACTGGTGTCCTTAGAGGAAATTTGGACACAGAAGTAAGGCCTTGTGAAGATGAAGGGAGATGACAATCATCTACAAGCCAAGGAGAGAAGCTTCTAAAGAAACCAACCTGTTTTGATCTCAGACTCAGTCTCCAGAGAGTGAGAAATAACATTTCTGATGTTTAAGCCACCCAGACTTTTATACCTTGTTAGGTAGCACTAGTAAATACAACATCTATGTAGAAATTCTGCATGGTTTTACAATCTTGATTCTCTAAAGATAACATATTTTAGTCACGTAGCTATGTCAAAACCATTATTTTATTCATACTTCCAATTTTTTCTCTGTGTTACTATCCTATTAAAGAAGTCCCCATGACTTCTCACTGATCCCAAAGAACACCCAGCAGAAGGCAGAACACTCCTTTCACTGACCATAAGACCTAGGCATGTCATGTTCCCCCTCTAACATGAAAATAATGATACCTGCTTTTCCTACTTTGAAATAGGCTTAGAAATCAATAGGCTTTGAGAATTCAGATAAGATCACAAATAATGAAATTTTTTGAAAACTGGAAAAGTTAGCTTCTGCCTTTCCAATCTCTATTCAGCTTAGATAGCAAAGATCACCAATCTATACTCTCTGCCACCGTCTTACTTTGGAGCCCATATTTTAGAAACTGTATTAATATCAGCAGGTAGAATTGGGGTTAGCTTAGTTGACTGAAGCTCTCTACCCCCACTGGGCATAGGGTAAACTCCTTGGGCCCTTACATTTCCTCTTAAATTCTCTAGAATGATGCACAATCTTTATTGCTTGTCTTTAGTATTCTTTCTCATTTTGTACTCAAGGTCATTATTAGATATACCACTGTGCTCTAAAAAATAATTCACTTGGTTTAGGGTTTTTCCCTGGCTTCCATCACTATTGTTTTGGAGCTATACCCTGTCCTTGGACCTCAGCACTCACAAAGTGCTGAGACTCTGCTTTACATTAGGATATATATCATCAAAATTGTTAATAACCAGACATGTTTCTTACCGTGATGGACTCTATGTTTGCATACTAATATAGCTTTGGCAATGGCTCCTTTGGGAATTAAGTAGATCAGTAGGAGCCCCACTGGGGGACTGGTGTCATTATGAGAGAAGAAACTTTTTCCTGTGAATACAAAGAAAAAAGACAGCCAGCCAGCAAGAAGGCCTTCACAAGAACCCACCCATGCTGGCATTCTTGTGTGGAAATTCTTTCAAAACTGTGACAAATAAATGGTTGTTTTTAGATGTTCGCCTATAGCATTCTGCCATGTTTCAGGAGACCAGACTAAGTAAGACCCCTTCCCTAAGAGCAGAGGGTCTGTGTGTGAGTACCAGCCTGATCCCAAACAACCTTTCTAACAGATTGAGATATTGTTATTTGGGCTTTGAAAACTTCCCTCCAGAGCTAGCCCAACAGTTGACTAGGCCCTTTCTACAGGTTCTGCTCTTGTTCTTTAATGTGTTCTAAACTGCAAGTCTGAGTTCATATATGACACATGCCAACATAAAGGATTCTTATTAGTTTATTACAGAAAATCAAAGCTAAGCACAGTTTCTATTTTTCAAAGAAATGTCCTATGGTTACTCTCATAAATATTTCCTTTCTTTGAAATCAAAGCATTTTTACTTTATATTACAAAATTTAGCCCTTAATTGTGCAATTGATTTCTTATTTTCTTTTTGTACATTTTTTCATATGAATTAGCTTGTATTTCACAGGCTCGTATATAATGTCTCAATGAAACACTTCTATTGAGTATATACAGAAAATTATAATTAAGTTTCAAATTTTAAAATACATATTTTTTTCTTGCACACAGTGTTTTGTATGTGTCTCATGAACACAAGTTTCAACTTCATGCTTACAAATATATTTTATTATATCCTTTTGAGGATGCTTTTGACATTTGTCAGTTTAAAATTTAATGTATTAATTTCTTCAGTGATTTTCACTTTATGCTAAGAAAATCTTTATTTCCATAAATTTAGTTGAATATTTTAATGCATTACTTTAATTCACAAAGTGTATTATTAAATTTGCTAATGATGAAAAAACTGAATATGTATAGGTAAATACTGACAATAAACACTAAAATATTACTATGATTATGTGATCATTTCTCTAAAATCATCTTTCAATTTATTAAATTTTTGTGAAATATACCAAGATAAATATGATTATATAAATGCATGTAGAGGCTAAAAAAAAAAACAGTAAAATTTCAAGACTTTAAACACTGCATTTTAGTCAGAATCTAGTAGTAGGCTATGGTAAAGAAAAGTAAATCTACCTCCAGAACTCTGGTTTGAAACTGTAAAAGTTATTTCCAGGTTTTCTTAACTATCTATATTAGTGTCTTTGCAAGTCAACTGAGAGTAAATTCTTTAAAAAACCCTCCACTTTGAAACTGATATTTTCTCACAGCATAAAGGCGATATCTTAGATTAAAATGTTTAGAGAAAATAACCCAACAACTTCTTCCTAATCATTTTGCATTGAAATATTTCCAGTGACTTGTCAAGTGAAATAAATTCTGTTTCAATAGTTAATAAAAAAAATAATAAATGACTGAGTCATTTTGTTCTTTTCCTACAAAGTAAATGTCTTTATCCAATCTTCAGTCTCTGAAAGTATTTTTCCAGGAAGGAGAATTGCATGAAGTCATTTATAAGGTTTAAAATGTCAAAAGCATTGCCATTAAACCACTAATGTAGATCTATAGGGGAAACATTCTCTTGAGATGTGCTGCTGTTCCTAAACCACTGTGATTTCATATTGTATATTTTCAGAACACTTCTTGAATGTAATAATTCTCTGTTAGCTTGGAAGTGATCCATTATTCTCCATGTTAAGTATAGTTGATGCCAAACTTGAGATGCATTCATTTCTCTCTTTTTAGCAATAGCAAAGATATTAAGGTATCAGTTTACATGGCCTTGTTAACAGGGATCATTTGAGAAGTCCATACTTGACCTTACCACAAAACTAACCAACCAACTCCACCCTCCTCAAAGGAACAAAACACAAAACGATGATGAACTGCCATATACCTGCATTCAGACCTATGTATATGTTAGTTGTCAAATTAAATCACTAAACAATAGAAGTTTTGCAATATACTATTTATGATAGTTACATAAAGGGACATTTCAGTTATTCAGGGAGATGAATTACAGTCATTTGGCAGGGAGGATTTTATTATTGTTATGAGATTGGAAGATTGATGGGGTGTTCTAGAGTTACAGGAGATCCTTCTAGATATCAGAAGCTGTAGTGAAGAAGATTATGACAAGGAGAGTAGCAAGAATATGTGATGTCTTAGAAGTTCGGCACTAAATACCATGAGAAATATAAAAAGATATTATGGCTTTGATGTAACTGAGAAGTTAAGATTGTCATATAAAGAATACTAAGGGGGACAGTATGTTAAAATGGATCTCAGTATTATTGGGAAACCCATAGTCTTTCTACATCTGCAGGGATAAGTAGCATTTTCCATAAGGATTCAGAAACCTTGAGTAACCCGGTTTTCAGATACTCAGATTCCCCTGAAAACACAAGGCTTTTAAATAGTCTCACAGAAGTGAAATGAAAAAAGGTAAATATAAGTCATATAAAGTTGTCATGGTGAACGGTTTCCTCTACAGGATATATGATGCAGGAGAAAATGTTAAAGGATGCTTCAGGAAAGTTGTGTATTTTGCACCAAAGCCATACATTTTAAGGTCCATTATAGAGGAAGATTTTCGTATACATTAGAAAAAGAAGCAAGTCCAAGAAACGAAATAGGACTAACCTAGAAACTAACATCAAGATTTTAATACATTACATAAAGGTAGTAAAGACAGAAAATTGAGGACTAGAATAATAGTTGCTGTTGTGATATGTATGATACTGATTTGTTCCAAAAGATTTTAATGCTTATAACTGTGATAATGTATCAGTTTCGAGAGGAAAAAAAAATACTGTGTTAAAGGAGTCATTTCACATTTCAGCTGATGGAGGCTATTGTTATATAGTGAAATCAGTGCTGAATTTGGATCAAGAAGAAAGGAATTCATATCCTGCCTCTGACATGAACCAGATGTGTCATCAGGGACAAGTCACCCTCTGAGTGTTCATTTTCTCATCTTTGAAATGAAAGTTATAATTGTGGCAGATATTGCCATTATGATCAATATCCATTCCCTCTTTCTTCCATGAAAACAAACCTCACACTTTTTATCTGAGAGAATGTTGTCCCAAGTAAAGATATCATTTGCTATTTTCCCTTGTAGATAGAGGTGGCTATATGATTAAGTCCCAAATGTAACCAGAAGTGGCATGGTGAAGTTTTAAGAACCTTTCATTAAAAACTGGCTGATATAAACTCATAACCTCCTTTATTTTTCAAATATCTTCTCATCCTACAGTCTGGATTGCAAATATAACAGCTACAACTCCAGCTGCATTCTTGGATAAAGAGAACAGGATAATAGCACCTTAAGAAGGCAGAACAAAATAGTGAGCTGCAAGAAACCTGGCTCCTTGAAGTCCTTATGAACCAGAGTCAAGCTATACCTAGATTTCTATCTTACTAAACTTCATTATTCATAACTGATCATACACTCGATGATATCTCTACTTTACAGTTTATTAGGAGTATTAAATATTGTGCACAAAACTGCTAGTGAAATTCTGTAACATAGTAGAGGTATGAATAAGAATCATAGCCAAGTGAATGAACTCATAGTATGTAAAAACCTTCTATGTATGAGTTTGGCTTTTCATCAATATACCATTCACTGGCAATTCAAATCTAAATTAAAAAAAAACTTGATAATACTTAAAATGTTTAAGGAAATAGAATAGAGGAGAAAAAATAATGGAGGCAAGAAATAAGCTACAATGAGATCAACTGTAACCTTTTTTATGAAGCCTTCACTGTTTACTTAGAGGTATCTTTTCCCTTTTATGCTCCAAAACATTTGAACCCCCAAGCACACATTACTGCCCTGTATTATGACTCTGTGATTGTGTCATTCTGCCTTAAAAGCAATGTTGGACACCTACTCTATCAGGCATATGTGTCTCATCAGTTATACTAGATAATGAGCAACTGGAAGTTGGGGATGATAGAACCTGGTAGAATTTTAAAAAATACTGATTTACAAACTAGTTCCACTTATTTTGAAGCTAACCCAAATGCAAAAAATGGTGAAAACCCATATTTGACACGTAGTAAGTGCTTAGTAAGTGTTTATTGATGATATACCTGCCTTACCATTTATTAGGAGTGGCAAATAATATGTGTACAAAATCTGCTAGTGAAATTCTGTAACACGATAGAAGTATGAAAAAGAATCATAGCCAAGTGAATTCATAGTAAGTTTTTAAATCTGAATGTTTTGTTTTAAGATCTACTTTTAAAAAGAATCATAGACAAGTGAATTCATAGTAAGTTTTTAAATCTGAATGTTTTGTTTTAAAATCTACTTTACTTTTTGTGATTACATTTGGTATCTTCTTCATTCTACCTCTCTCTCTCTTAACTCCACTGCTAACCAGTCAGCAGCACACAGCTATTTCTGCATCTCTAGTCTATTAACACTATCCAGCCAAGATTGTTCTCATGACCCCCATCTCAACCTTCTAAATCTATTCCTCCTAGTTTCTGTTTGTCCTATACACACTGAGGAATGACCCCCTCAGGCGTGCAAATATAGTAATGTTCCATCTTTCCTAATATGCACTGCATAATTTCCTTTGGCAAACATTATCGGTTGCACATCCTACAGCCATTCTCTCCTTTTTTGCTAAAACATCCTTTATTGAAGTACAAGTCAGCAATGTGCTTAGGGAAAGTGGGTTCGCCTCCTAAACCACGAGAAATAAACCATGAAAAGTTTAAGGATTAGTTAGTATTAGATTAGGCTGCAAATAAAAGAGGACCAAAATAACAGCAACTTAAATATGATCTAATGTTATTTGTTCTTCATGATAATGTCCAAAAGTTAACCGTTTGGAACTGGCCTGGCAGGTCTTTCTGTATGAAGACCACAGGAATTTAAGCCCCTTCTATTTTACAGTTCTGCCCTGAAAGAATTCTACCCTAAAGCCATTTGACGGTCCTATATGTCTGCTCAAACTGCAGTTATCACACTGGGCTTCCATTCAGCAGGACACAGGAAGGGATAAAGAAGAAATGAGCAAAGGAAGCATCCTCAGTATCTTATAAAATGGTTTCCAGAATTTTCCACTTGATTGTTTGGTTTACGGACCATTGACTATAACTTAGTTATAGGGTCAACTTTTCTTTTTTTGCAAAGGGGGTTGGAAAGCATTTTGTTTGGTCTAGATCACTATATACTTAACCCTAACTTAACAGTCCTTATTGTGAAGATGAGCTAAAGGGTAAGAAGAGATACTGAGAACAAACATTCTCTGCTATTTGTACATTTTGCATGTACACAGTACTCAGCGATGAGTAACTCAAAGGGTTGTTTAAAACTTGGCTGATAAAGCATTTGAACAAGGAACAACACATTTGCAGAGTAACAAGACAAGAGAAACAGGGTTTAAGTTTTTAGGAACAGCAAACCATAGGAAGGTAAATGTATGGGGAAACCTAGTGGATGAAAATGCTTCCTTTGTAAAGTTTGTTTGCAGAAGTCCATCTAGGAAAATTGTAATTCTCTTCCGGTATGGGACATGGGGCAATGGGGCAAACCTACACAAACAGAATTTATATTTTGCATTCAGGCAGATAGTGGGCAGGGAGTTTATCTTGTGTCAATTTTTTTTTCTCTATTGCCATCAGCTCAAAATAATACTTATATCAGAGGGGCATATTTTGGCATAGCATACTCTGAACCTCTTTAATAATATCATTCCCTGTTGCCAAAGATAAGTTTAGTGGTGTTTAACCCAAGTCTTCAGGTAAAAATCTATAAGGAAGTTTGATGGAGGATTCTAGGAAAGATCTTCCTCTGATAAAAAGGGAAGATGCTTAGTTAACAACCCCTTTTTCCAGCCTTTTGACATGATGACTCAAGCACAATGACCAAAAAACCACTCCTGGTAATGGGAGAGTTAAAGACAATAAAAGACTGAACAGACAACATTATTGAGCCTCTGAATCACCCTTGTAGTTCCTTACAGCTTACTAAATGTGCATGAATGCCTGTGATTGTCTGAGTCATCTTTGCTGGGTATTGTATTACTTGAGGCTGAAAGCACTAAATTTGATATATCCGTAC
Organism: Condylura cristata; assembly: GCF_000260355.1. Classification (NCBI taxonomy): domain Eukaryota; kingdom Metazoa; phylum Chordata; class Mammalia; order Eulipotyphla; family Talpidae; genus Condylura; species Condylura cristata. The sequence continues at coordinate 21,517,738 of NW_004567110.1, forward strand.
TGGCAGAATAAAACCCAAACTTCTTTGACACAGTAAATAATATACTTTATAATCTGATTGCCACCTATCTTCCAATCTAATTTCTCCTCTTACCCTCCTCTTCCATATTCCATGTAGATATGGGTCTAGGGTCCAGATATCCTTAACTTCTTTTCCTTGCAAACAATGATGGCTCATGTCTTACACTAATCATTTCAATTTCCTTTTATCAGTTGGGGTTTGATCACCTAAATGAACCCAGAAACAGAATAACAGGAAATATAGCAATTAGGACTTGTTTTCCCCACACAGTAAGAAGTTGAGATATCAGCAGTTGAGGGTGAGAACCAAGAACCCAAACTCCTTTTCATTTCCTATTCTACTACATCTTGTGAATGGTTCTGTGCTGCCTGGTCTCAAGATGACCATGATGCTTCCAGATATTGAATATGCATTTTAGGCATGAAGAAACAAAATTAAATGGAAAGTTTGTCTAGTAACTGAAGCAGTGTTTAACAGAAATGCAATTTCTTTTCTGGGAGCCCTTCTTGGGATAATTCCACTTTTATTCTTCACTGGTCAGAAATAAAGGCCAGAGGACCTAGAATATTGAGCATTTTTCAGTGAAAACTGACTGGTGCAGTAAGTATTGGTTCTCTAAGAAAGTAAAAAATAGATTTTGATCTAAAAATTAAGACTACATATCTAACCAAGTATACAACTATATCTACTATTGTAATCAAGAAAAATGTCTTTTTTTTCTTTATTCAGGGGAATATATAAATAAGCATCTTTTCAGAAAAAGGATGACAAACAAAGGGGATATTTGAAGATAATGCAATGAAGGGATGCTCTACAAAGGTAGAGGAATAGTATGTGAAATAACAAAAGTGGTGAACAAGTGGGAATTACCGACAGAGGACAGTAGTTACTATCCAGGGCTCTTGGGGGAAAATCAGCTGCTAACAGAATGGGGTAAGCTATAGCAGTAGGAATTGTGGCTATGGGTAGAGGGATACATGGATCAGGGAGAATAAATACCCTAAACTGTCCTCTTCTGGCACATCTTCATTGGAAGATGACAGGAAACCAGAGCCCAAGTGTAGATCTGAAGTTAGATCACAAGGCTTAAGGCAGGTTAGAGTGGGGGAAGGATAAATTTCACCATATAAACAGAGAATAACCAGGCAAGGGAAATCATTCTGCAATGCATATCTATTAATAGTATAGTACCTGGAACACAGCAGGCACTCTACAAGTATTTACAAAATAAGTACTTCTACATGAAGTAAATAAATGGAAATACTATGCCAGTATGTGACCTAAGAATTTATACTGCTTTCAAAACATGAGTTGGAAGATGAGGTATCCAACACTATCCCTTGTAAAATAATTGATTTTTCAATCTTCAATCTTTAAGGATGAATTTGCTTTGGATGATTCTCTACATAAAGAATATTTTAAAATAGTTACTTTTACTTATTTATGCATACAAGAGTAGGGGTACAAGGGGCAGAGGTGTGGGTTGGGGGTGAGAGGATTCACCAGAGACAGAGGAAAAGAGAACAGGTGGATCTACTGATTTACACTGCTGAGGAGAGCATGGTCTAAGCAGGAGAGGGCTGATTTGCCTTGTGGGTCAGCTCCCTGACCAGGAAGTAGCTGGCCATAGTTTTGACAGCCCTGAGACTTTAATTCTGCTCCGTCCCAGTAAACATCTATTGATCTGGTGATACATGTCCTGGAAACAAGAAAACTTTTTTCTGGTAGGTCCCTTTTGGGGAAAATCAGGATAAATATTTCTGTTGCAAATGATGCCAAACCTGTAAGTTTATAATTGGGTGATACCAGATGTTCTCTTTCCCTTCATCTTTCTTCCTTACACTTCATGTTGGTTGCTTCCCTGTGGATGATGAAAATGAATGTCCCTTTTACTCTGGAGGAGATTGGTAATTACAAATACAAATAAGGTATTTTAGCTTTCTTTGAATAGCTAAGTTCTCGAAGAACAGACAATGAGTACCTTGTCTTCAAAATAAAAACAAGACATCAATGAATTTGTGCAGATTTAACAAGGAATTATTTTTAAGTGTAACACGTATATAATAAATGTGTATATAGGTATTAACTTTTTTATAGTTGGTAAGAGACTGTCTTTTTAGGGAGAGCTAATTTGGTTGAAATAAAGTTTTGATTAATTTCCTGCATTGTGGAAACAAAAGCTTGTTTTGTGCCCTCCCTCGTGGCACAGCGGGTTAAAGCACTGCACTAAGAAGCTTACGCCAATTCGTCAAGAGTTTGATCCCCGCCTGCCCCGGAGGAGATCTACATGGCTTGGCAGACCTCTCCTGCCCCGCTCGCTGCTCCCCTCAGTAGTGACTTCGTCGATCTGCCTGTTCTGCTCCCCACTCTGTTCCTGGTGAATCCTCTCACCCTCCGCATCTCTGGCCTGTACCTCAGTTTTGTATGAATAAATAAATAAATCGTTTAAAAAAACAAAGGAAAAAGAAATCTGTCTTCTTTCTGAATTGGGAACTGATAGACCCACCCACGGAACAAGGAGTAGATGTAGCTGGATGGATATTTATGAAGTTATATGTGGCAGGTATATGGAAGAGGCTGCTATAAAATATCCCTTTTTTTGCCATATAAAATCTTTATTAAAATATGCCTCCTTCCTATATATTTTTGTTACAAGGAAGTTTTTGCAGTGGACTGTGATATAATGTTGAATACTTGTAACTACTGGACTTGAGTCAGGATAAATATGTGGTCGCAAAGATCTTTGGTCAGGGTTAAAACTACGGGTTAGATACTGAGCCTTACATTCTAACTTAAAAGTCTGAGTGAGCTGTAGTGTTTGGGAAGGTGATTGTGGGTAAAGAACAAGTATTTTGCTGACTTACCCTTTGGTATGCTAGTTGCTGCTTCCCCTGTCAGTGGTGAACACGTGGAATGCTGCTTTCAAAGACTAGAAGAAAGCAGAATTATTCCAACTACTACATATTTGAAAGAATTCCTATTTCTCAGAAAACTCTTCATGTTTTTGAGTTTTTATTAACATAAAACATACTATATATAACATCTAACAATTAAACTCTAAGACAGTTGTAAGGGCTTATTATATAATTTTTCCATGTGCACATAATTTCTATTACAAATATATGCATATGTTATATAAAACTGATGGTATAGTTTATATATTTTTTAAAGGTTTATTTATTTATTCTTATAGAACTGGGGTACAGGCCAGAGATGCAGAGGGTGAGAGGATTCACCAGAGACAGAGTGGGGAGCAGAATAGGCAGATCGACGAAGTACACTGCTGAGGGGAGCAGCGGGCGGGTCAGGAGAGGTCTGCCTCGCCATGTGGTCACCTCCGGGGCAGGTGGGGATCGAACTCACGCAGAGGTGGCCCAAGCCTCCCAGTGCTGTGCTTTGACCCGCTGCGCCACCAGGGAGGGCCCAGTTTATATATTTTTAAGTTTTATATATGCTATATATAGTATTTTTATATGTAATTTCTACTGCCAATTTACTTATATAAAAATTATATAGGAAAATATGTTTATTTTTAAACCGATGTGGTGTCCTGATATTGCTGACTTAATACAACTATTTATGAAACAGTAGAATGGCTCAAAGTTTTTTCATTCCTTGAATTTTAGAATAACAAAATGACACAGAGATTTTATTTTTTTAATGTAGTACAAAGTGAGTAACAAAATATATTCATTAGATTTTTACCAATGACCATTAGTGCTTCTTCTGAAATTGACCATAGAACATGAAAGCCCAAAGAATGGTCTCAAGTTTTCAAAGAAGAAGTATATTTTACTTATTATTAAATGTTAGAATATGTGATTAATTACATACTAGTTTCTAGGAAGATTTCTCAGGGTTATAAAAAAAATAAAGTATCTGTGACCAAGGTCTAGGATAAAAGAAGGATAAACAAACTTGTATGTTACAGAGCCTGTTGTATGTTCCTTCAAAATTTATATGCAGAACACTGACACACTTTGAAACATAGACAAATCAGGCAGAAACAAGATAGCAGAGTCTACATGAGGAAACGCTGTGTTTTCAGCATGAGGATGTATATGTGTGTGCAATTAGTTTTGTTTAATGTAGATTTAATGTGACTGATGGGAATAGATGTGATTAAAATAGTACTAGTTAAAAGACTGTCTTGGCCACTTAGACTTTAATTCACAACAAAAGGCATTTACTATAATTCCTTTGGGGTAGGTATGTTTATGCTTTTTCACCATGATTAACCTACTACTATTTTGGAAATTGAGTTTTATTTAACTAGCATTGCTTAATTTCATAAAGTTTAACTGTCTGAACATAGTAAATATATGATACACTATGACACTTATTTTTTTTTTTTAAAGACTCTCTGATTCTCTTTGGAATACTTCCAGGATCTTTTGGAAACCATTTATTTTTTCCTCTTCCATATCTAGGGACTTCTATTTGTTAAACAGTTATAAATATAGAAAATGTACCGTGGAATACTTCATTAAGTGTATGTCACAAGAGTATTTCACACTGTATTCCACAGATAATTGACTTCATTGCTATATGTCAACATGAATTCTGAATGTCTATTAATGGAAATTAGGTCCAATTGTATAACCCGTTCAATATTTGTAACTCAATTCTGGTCCTACTTTACAGATTCCAGAGTCAAAGGCACAAACCTGTTACCTTATAACAGATCCACGCTTGACATGTTCCGCTTTCAATTGAGCATGTTGGTCGAGAGCTACAAATTCTTACTTCCAATTTGGAAATTAATCAACAAATAGCATCTTTATCTTCTTTCTGAATTGGTATTCTGCCTTCAAACTTTTCTTCAATTGGCAGTGGATGAAAATTTTCACAAAAAAATTATTAATCTATGTGACTGAAGGAAAAAGAACTGAAGGACAACTAGTTCAAAAAGCCCAACAGTCAGTCTACTTTATATTGTGGTGGGATATTGAGGCCTAGACTAAGGTTTTCCAAAAATGAACTCCAAAATCACATTGTAAATGGTCAGAAGATAGAGAAATGTCTTATCTGATGTACTCCTGCAGCTAAATTTGGACCTCTACGAATCTTGGTCTTGAAGGAATCATGGAGGGACAACTTGTATAGTAATTAGGGTTGCTTCTGCTAGATGTGAGTCCAGGAGGATCTAAGAACAATGGTATATCCTGAGATGGCTTGGCTTTCTTCCTCCTGTTTTGGGGAAACTATCCCAATTCTTATGATTCTAGTTAAAATTAATAATAAAAAGCCACTCCTTTCCAGTTGTAGACAAGGAACACTACTTGTGTCCATTGAAATCATCCTTAGGATTTCTTTTGTAATTTAAAGAAGCCTTTGTCCAACCATTAGCTGATGACAAGTTAGCTTAAAATTTTTAGTACGGCCCTCCCTGATGGCACAGCGGGTTGAAGCACAGCACTGAGAAGCTAAAGCCACTTCCGCATGAGTTTGATCCCCGCCTGCCCCAAAGGTGACCACATGGTGCGGCAGATCTCTCCTGACCCGCCCGCTGCTCCCTTCAGCAGTGTACTTCACCGATCTGCCTGTTCTGCTCCCCACTCTGTCTCTGGTGAATCCTCTCATTCTCTGCATCTTTGGCCTGTACCCCAGTTTTGTATGAATAAATAAATAAATCTTTAAAAAAAAATTTTAGTACAATGAATCATCTCAAGTATTTAAATATTATCAACATTTGATATCAAAATAATCAATTAATGTAATACACCTTGCATCTTGTGATAAACCTTAACAGCCTATGCCTCTAAACAGCTAAAGTTGAAAAAAAAATATTGCAATATGTAGGTAGAATGCCAGGTAAAACACTAAAAGGATACTTTCACAGAAGTAGAAAAAATTACTTTAAAAATAACTGTTCTTGTTCTCCTGCCAAACAAAGCTTAAAAACAGAACTCTTGATAATTAAAATATTTTCAACTTCCTATTGTTTGCATAGTGAACAAAGTTCTGTAACATTTGAACACCCAACAAGAAAATGTACAGTGTCTGACATCTTGTAAATAATTAATAGGTACTCAGGGAAATCAGAGAATAAAATTAAAAAAATCAATAATATTGACAGATAATGGGTTTAATATATAAAGATATAGGCTGTTCTTAACCTTTTCTGAGCTCTAGAGATTTTTCTGTCTTATCATTTGATGGGTCTTTCTCCATATACATTGCTCTGTACTCAAAATGTTAAAGTATACCCAGAGCTTTTCTGTTTCTTTTTCTTTTTTTTTTTTTTTTTTTTTCACTGTGAAGTCTTTCTTTTCTCTGGTGATCTATCCTGCAATCTCTAGTTACCCTGGCATCCTGAGATGCTCCAGTTCATCTCTCATAATCACGTAGGTTGTGGGGCTCTTCCTGAGTTCTTTATGGCTGTTCAGAAGCCTGGAAATTTCCTTTAAGAATTAAGCTGACACACTTATAGTCTCAACTCATTTGTTTTCCCTACTGGGTTAACATCTGAAAACTTATTTCGTATGATTTTTACCTGGATTTATGTGCTTTTATTTGGAGGATAAATTAAAGTGCTAGATATAAAGACAGATAAGCAGAGATTACTGTATTTACATATGAAAGACTGGTTATGATAAAGCTAAGTTTTGGGACAGTGACTTAGTGAAAATGGGTAACAACAAAGTAGTGCAATTAGGTAGCATATTCAGTATTCCAGTTAACATGCTGTGGGATGGTTTTATAGGTGTTTATTCTATCATTAATGTGTTTCCCTCAAATAATTAAAAATAAAATCATCATAGTGTTAACCACTCAATCTAATTTTGTTCCTCTGCCAACCAACAACAAAAAATATACAAAAGGAGCTAAGTGGGGAGGAGTTTGTGAAGAGAGACTGAGAGTGGAAGAGGAAAAGGAAAAGGGAATAGAGAGGGCAGGAAAAAATAAAAAACAGGTTAACATCTCTCACCAGAAAAGAAAAGAAAACTTTTGCAAAGCGAATTTAACCATATGATAAAATATTTGCTTCCAAGAAACAAGAGCACTGGTAGAAATACAAGAGCTCTGTGATGGTGAAATTATGGGAGGAAATGAAATGTGAGCTGGCAAAGCTCAGGAATTTGAAGTGAAAGATAAACATTACATAAATTATGACAACAGAAAGAAAAGAGGGAGAGTAGACCAAAATGACTGTGAAAATGAGCATATAGGCTCTGTCAACTAGCACTAAATTTTTAACTAGTTTTACTTAAAACACTGAAATGAGAGTGTAGATTCAGATGACAGACTAGGGAGTGAGTGTTATAGCAAAAAGCAAAATCTTACCAACTGGAATTAAGAATGGAAGGAGAAAAGAAACTGAATAAATTAAATACTGCAATAGAGGATATCAAGATGACAAGTCATTTATAAAGGATTATGCACCAAGCACCTCTTCAGCTTATATATGTTGTCCCTTCAAGTTAGGTCATAAACTTAAATACTTTGGGAGAAAATACAGTTAATTAAAATCAGATAGTACAGTTAATTAAAATCACACTGCAAATCACTTCTACTTTTTTCATATTTTTTAACGATTTAATTATTTATGTATACAGAACTGGGGTACAGACCAGAGGTGCAGGGGTGATGAGAGGATTCACTAGGGACAGAGTGGGGAGCAGAGCAGGCAGACTGATAAAGTAAGAGGTGAATAGAAAAGAAATTAGCACATTAATGAATAACTGTAAACTATTATTAAGCATACTATCATATCAATAGGGCCAAATTCACTTATTAAAAGAAAATTATTTTCAGGTCAGCTCACATGTTGTATAAAGAGCCATACCTAAAATAAAGGAGTCGTAAAGACCAAATAAAAGAATTGATAAACATATAGGGCCAATGAAAACAAAAGAAATCAGGGGTTGTAGTGTTATCATTTGGAAGACTGCGCTCAGTTTTCATGGCCTCAACTAGATACAGGAAAATTAATGCTAAAACGTACAATTAATAATAATTATGTGCGTGAGTACATTAATAATATAACATCAATATTCTTAGTTAAAAAGACAGCATAGAAAATATGAAAAAGGCCCTTCCTGGCAGCACAATGGGTTGAAGCAAAGCAGTACCAAAGCTAGCTAAAGCCTCTTCAGCACAAGTGCTAACCATGGTCAGGGAACTGATTCACGTGGTATGGCAGACCTCTCCTGACCCACCTGCTGCTTCACTCAGCAGTATACTTTGTCAGTCTGTCTGCTCTGCTCCCCACTCTCTTCCTAGGAAATCTTCTCATCACCCCTGTACCTCTGGTCTGTACTCCAGTTCTGTATGCATAAATTAAAAATTTTTTAAATATGAAAAAATAGAAGTGATTTGCAGTGTGAAATTTTAACTACAATTTCATAATTCATGATTTGATGAAAAGTAAAAAAAGGAAATTAGTTAAAACATCTAATAACTATCTACTCATAGAGTCACATACACAGGGAAACAATTACTAAAAACAGAACATATTATGTTTCCCACTGCTTCCACAAAAGTAAAACAAAACAACAAACATAGTAGACCTGTGGGATAGTCTAAATGTATCCTAAAAAGGAGAGAGAGTATATACAATATTCTGTGAGCTCAGTGCAATATAATAAAAGTTATCACCAACTGAGAAAATCTAGATAAGGGACGGGAGAAAGCAACAACAAAGACAAGAACATAAAAATCTTTATATTAACAATGCTTAGGCAAAAAAAAAAAAAAATCCAAGAAGAAATTGTAGAAAGCAATCATAATTAAATACTATATTTTAGACCTTTTAAATACAGATAAACCTCATGCTTTGTGAGTTTTATGTCCAGAAAATAAAGGGAATAAGCACCCACCTTAAGATACCAGAAATATATTAATTAATACCAGATTAAAATTAATAGAGGCAGAAATCTCCTAGAAGCAGAAGAATTATGTGGTTATAAAAAATCTAACTTTTTAAAAGTTAAAACTTTCAAAGAGATGAACATCTATAAGAAATGATAGTGAGATATTAACTGTAGGAAATAAAATGTTAAAGGAATACCCAGTTCAAATCTATGCAAATATGTCTGATATATATCCTTCTAAAGAAAAAAATTCTAAACTAAATCTAGAAGAGGAAAAAGTATTTAATTTTTCTATTACCATACATTTATTATCAGGAGCTACCAGCCATTTAAACACTAGGCTCAGACATTTTCATAGGACCTAATCTTTAATGAGTAGACAATCCAGTGTTTTTTAAACTTCTACAGCATAAAAAAAAAAAACTTACCAACACTTTTTTTTATGATTTAAGCATGTCATTATTACTATTAATTTCACTAATACAAATAACAAATGTTGCACAAAAAAGAAAACTAAAAACCAAACTCTATTATGAATAATTCATGAAAAATACTAACAAACACCAAAATATATTAAGCAAGCATGAAATCCTTAGAATAATGTATTTTCTGGGGGACTAAAAATAACTGGGTAGCTAACGGACACTAGTACATTATTATTTTCTACTTTGTAAATATTGAATCAAGTGAATGGATTATGCATTCAACAATTAAATTTTAAAAGTGTTTTTTTTTTTTTTAAATGTGAATATTGGGCTCTCCCTTATGGCACAATAGGTTAAAGCACCACATTATGAAGCTCTCCAAAGCCAACACAGCATGAATTTGATCCCCTGCCAGGAAGCTGACCCACATGGCATGGCAGACCTCTCCTGACCTTCCCACCGCTCCCCTTGGCAGTGTACTTCATGAGTCGGCCTGTTCTGCTCCCCACTCTGTCTCTGGTGAATCTTTTTACCCACCACACCTCTGGCCTATACCCCTGTTCTTTAAGCATAAATAAATAAATCTTTTTTTAAAAAATGTGAATATTGTCATACATTTATAATGAAAAGTTTTCCATAAATATTTTTGCTCACCAACATTGACGAGGATGACTCTTTGTATAGCTCTTAGTTAGTTCAGCTGACTTCGGATATACTCCATTCTAGAGTCTAAATTATTGTCCTCAATTTGAATGAAAAAATAAAATATGAAAATAGAGAGAAAATGCCAACCTGTCAGCAGGACACACATCTTTTCCTACAATCCCTTTGTCACATTCTACTTTGCCTCTACCACTTAATCTGTGAAACCTGGGCAAGTTTCCTAGCTGTCTTAGTTCAGGCTACATTGACAAAGTACCATATGTGGATTATAAACAACAGAAATTTATTTTTCAGAGTTCTAAAGTCTGGAAGTCTGAGATCAAGGTGTCAGCATGGCTGAGGTCTTTAGTTTCTCCCCTCGGTTACACACTTACTGCTTACATCCTCACATGAAAGGAGCAGCAAACTCTCTTATGACTCTTACATGGGTACTCATCCAATCGGGAAGACTCCACACTAGGGACCTCACTTAATCTCCATCATTTTCTATGGGCCGATATCCTAATGCGACCACACAGAGGAGTAGAGTTTCAACATACGTATCTCAGGGGCACAAACATTCAACCTGTAATATAAGACTTTTTTAAAATAAAATATTGTCGCTTTTTTCTTTTAGGATACTAAAACATTGCAAGGGCTTTAAAAAGATTAAATTAGATGGCAGATATAAAATAGCAGTGTACTGTCACTAAACAGTAGTTCATATCTACTTTGTTCATAAGAGTTAGCTTTTACATAGAATCATAAGATCTTGGTATGGTTCATTTGAGAAATGTTTATTCTTCACTGCAGGCAATATTCTAGGCCCAGAGGATATAGCTATGAATATAACAGACAAACTCATCTTATTTATTTCTTCACTATAAGTGTATTAATCTCCCTACCATTTTTGTAGTGTTAGGCAACATAGGATGTATGAGCCTCCCACACGTTCCTACTTATTTTAGTCATTCTCAGAGAGGGGACTCAAGCATTGGCTTTGTTTAGACCCCATGAACTCTACATCTGAAGATTAAACACTGACCTGTCATTTGTTCCAGTGCCTATCTGGAGTAGTTGATGATTGATCTTGCTTGTTCTGAAAGCCAATCCTAGGTATGGAAATTTAACTTTCCATGGAATACTTCAAGAACAAATATCTGCACTACAGTAATTCTCACTTCAACAATAGCAAGTAGAAACAATTAAAGCATATTATTTCTGGCAATTCAATGGTTGTGAAAAGAAATGTATCTACTTGAAACAAACTAGGGACTCCTAAAATTAATTGACTGTAGGATGCACAGTGCTTTCTGTTGTCCAGGGATGGATTATGGCTCTATAGCTTTCTTACCACGTTTCAGTTGTGCAACTTGAATTAGCCTTATACTGAACCAAAGACAAAATGTGCTTTACTCATAAGCTCCTTTTCAACACTCCTTAGAATTCCTTTTGCTTTATTCTATTGACAGGTATAAAATGAGTTGAGAAAGAAGTTGTATTTCCTTATTCAGGAGCATCTGGATGAGGTCAGTAATACAGAAAGCATCCAGCTGTGTAATAAGTGTATTTGTAACCTGTGCAGTCAGCAAAGGGGAAATGTACAACACATAATACCAACACTGTCTCTGATCATTATGCATTATAAACTTGTTAAATTCTGTGTTATGTGATTCCAGGCATTATCAGATAAGGAAGTAGCTAGCTTCCTAGTATATTTCTGTAGAAATAATTCAGAAGGAGCAACAAAAAAAAAAAAAAAAAAAAAGAAAAAAAATATGACGGGAACCCCTCCACCCCAAATTCAACAATCTAAACTCAACACTTACAAAAGAGTGCTTATTTTCTTTTTTTTTAAAGAATTAAGAAATAAAAACTCTGGCACAGATATTAGTCATAGCTATTTCCAATGGTTGTACTGCCAGCCCTTTCCCTTAAGTAAATTAGTCTGAGTGAGTTCTTTGTAAACAATTACAAAGATGCTTATCTTTGGTCAGAGTTCCCCTTTATGGACTCAAATTTTGTCACTGAAATGACCTTGTCCACACAGAACTCAAGAGTCTTCTGTTACCAGGGTGAGCTGACTGGTGTTGCTCTTTATCAATCCAAGAAGGAAAGCTTTGGTTACATATTAAGGTAGCATTTCCCAAGTAAAACATTGTCCCTCTCCCTGTCTATTCATTTCAGGTTTACAAAATATAGTCAAGCAGCAAAATTAGGGTGATTAAGTCAGATAGAAACTGTCTGATCACAAAGTGATTTAGAGAATTTTACTTTGTCTTAAGCAGAAACTACTCTTAAAATCAAGGACCACCAGAAGGTCAAATTATGCTTCATTTTTAAAGGTTAAGATATATTCTAGATTAAATATGTTCTAGTTAAGCAAGAATATTTTGACTCTAAGATACATAGTAGTAAGTGAGAAGTTGGCCAAGATTTTAGGTAAACCAGTGTGTGTGTGTGTGTGTGTGTATGTATGTTTATTTTTACTGTATCTATACGCACATATATAGGTCTATATCTATCTTATTGGTATCTACTTATTCTTTATTCTAATAACTGACATTTTGAACTGAGTATCTGAAAGTTGGATTCAATTTTCAGAACTAGGTTAGGCATTTCTTCTACTAGAGACATAGAAAATCACCAATTAAGAGTATACATAACAGTGAATCACTGACTGTAAGAAAGCTATCTTTTTGACTGATTTTTGATACCCCAAAGAAATTTTAATTCATTTGCACAGCATAGTCAACAGCATATTATTTTAGTAAATTAAATAGATCTTGCAGGATTCCTTATATTAGGAATTAGATCTCCCAAACAAAAGATATTCATAAGCAGTTTCAAAATTAGTTATAGCAGGAAGATAATAGTGAATGATTTTATTTATTGCTCTAGATGGTAGTATCTTTTTTATTTTTTAAGATTTATTTATGAATACAGAACTGGGGTACACGCCAGAGGCACAGGGGTGGTGAATGGATTCACCAGAGACAGAATGGGAGCAGAACAGGCAGATCAAGAAAGAACACTTCTGAGGGGAACAGCAGGCGGGTCAGGAGAGGTCTGCCACGCATGTGGGTCACCTCCGGGGTGGGGATGGAACTCATGCTAAAGTGGCTTTAGTTTCTTAGTGCTGTGCCTTAATCTGCTACGCCACCAGGGAGGGCTCGGTAACTACTTTTTATGTGCTGGCACAGAAAACAACTGTAAGAATCACATCATACATTAAATAAAATTATATTTTAACAAAAAAAAATAAGAGAATGAAAAGAGAATAGGCTAGAAGTGCTGTATGTTTATCAACTCATAAAAACCTTATTTGTAAGATATGTCAATAAATAACTGAACACAAAATTTTTATAATAAACATGAATATTTCTCTTGTGCATAAACAGGCTGAAAGAGTATAAAATTTTTAACTGTTTTCATTTTCCTCATAAGACATAATCACAACACAAAAGTATCTTGCAGGGAAATTAAAAATAACTTTTTTATTATGCACAAGGCGTATGTTCTTTGATGTTTGAGGAAATGCACAGGGGCTGTTTAGAAAATCATTAGTTCAGATTTGATGACAGATGTGCTGATTAGTAATTGCTGTTAATGAATTTTCCTTGGGAAATTCATTTTGCACTTCTTACATTGATGGCTTTTTAAAATCTTTGCGTTTCAGAATAGGCAGGTATTTTTATTTTAATCTGGGGTAATGCCAATCTAAAACATGTTACCTTATTAAGAGGGGTCACTTAATATAATCAGTGCAATATTTTATTAGCATATGTTTAGCAGTGCTTTGTTAATGACTGTGATAACCAATACCTTATCTTTTTGCTGAAAGGCTTTGTTACTCTGGGAGCAATTTTGACTCCTATCAGATTTATAGTGGTTTGTAGCATGGGCACAGATGATCTTAGGATTTGTAGATGGCTTGATCCATCAGGGTGATGAACTTTTGACACACAGTTTGCCTGTACTTTTATAGCATATATTTCACTGCTTTGTCACTTTGATACCATACTGTCAATACATAAAACATCAGCATAATACATTTCTACAGTGCTAGCTTTACTAATGAAGATATGTACCAAGATATGTACTTTCTCTCTGGGGGAGAATGTTTAGAATTATAAGCAACACGTTCATCATATTCTATTGACAACTAGAATTTTAACTTATCATTTAATAACATGATCATTTTCCTTTCTATCAATCACTATTTTGGGGGAACTATGAAGGCATTTTAGTATTTTATTTTCTAAATTAAAGTATATTATTTAAAAAATGGAATGATTTAAAACAGCACACTCATGTAGTAATTAAGTAGGGCTGTGAGGGTTAAGCATTGTGAAGGTTGCAAATAGTTTTAGGAAGGGCAATTATATCTTAATGCCAGGGTCTATTCAGCTGCCAAAACCACGTTTTAGGGAAATATTTAACAAAATGGGAAATATTTATGATCTAAAATTAAGTGAAAAACTAATAAATGTCTATAATATATATGGAATACATCTATATATACATCCATATATACATATATATACATGCACACACACACATACACAATATAGTCCCAAATTCTAGAAACTGGACAAAAAATAGATTATTAATAATTATCATCATTGTGTTTGGGATAAAGTGTAATTTTTATTTTCTCATTTATACTACACCTAATTTCTACTACTTTGCGGTAGTTAAAAATATGGGCTCATAGAAAAATACCGGATGGTTTCACTCATAGCAGGAGCATAAAGGACAGGGGGAATAATGAACAGCTATATACCAGAGACATTTTATAGGGGTGGAGTGGGGGATGGGATCAAAAATGGCGGGGGGAGTGCACTGGATTATGGTGATGGCACACAGGTGATGTGGTGATGGGAAGCCCACAGCGATTACAACTGAAATGGAAAAAGGCACAAAATGATATAAAAAATAAACTATTATATTATTTAAAAAATATGGGTTTAAAGTTATGTCCTAGTTCTATCTTGAAAGACTTAAGTAGTAACTTGTTTAATCCTTATCTCTATATATGTAAAATGGAAGCTTTACTACCTGCTTTACAGTGTTTGGATATTTCAATTAGTTATACACTGAAATGTTTAGTTCTGTGCCTTACATATAGTGAATACACAGTAAATGATATTTAGTAGTATTATGCATTTTATTAAAACAGATTACATATGCAAAATATTTACTATTTTGAAACAACCTCAAATATAAAGAATATTTTTAATCTAGGTGGTAACTAAAGAATAAAGTATATCACTTTAATTCAGGAAAGTCATACGTGTTTTTAAATTGTTCTAAGTCAATTTTTTAATATTATTTTTTGATGTTTATAGTATTTTAGGAGCATATATTTTTGCATATGCCTATTCCTTAATACTAGACAGTATATTATGTTAAAATTACTATCTAATGTTTTCAATTTTTCATTAGAGTAACCTCTGTAAAATTTAATAAATAGTTATAGGCATATCTATGTGCTATAGATATCAGAAGTAATTAATAAAATTAGGTACTGTTGATGATTTCATTTACTATTAGAACAATATGGTTTAATAATTGAATGACCAGAATTTTAGTTTCTGTGACCTGATAACTTGAAAAGAGAAGTTTCAAAGTTTATTTGAAAAGAAAAAGCTGTTGAACAGCATCTTTCAAATTCTACAAGCAGGACATATAGAAAGTTTATCACTTTTATAGTATACATAGCTACATGGTCTTAAGTAATAGATTGGTCTATGTGTAGCTGAGAGTAAGTTATAAAATTTGGATTCTCCTCTGCTTTCTATTGATGGTAGAATAAGACTTCACATAATTAGTACTAGTAATGACCTTATAATCAGCATCTAACCATCTATCATTCCAGGTATACACCCATCTACCCACTGAATTACATCATCTATTCACCCATTTACTTGTTATTTCTCTATCAGATGAGTCTATTTGGTGTGGCATGCTGATGCGACATACCTCTAAGAAACAAAGGTGAACAAGTAAGTCGGGTCTGTGATCTCTGAGGACTTACCATCTCTTAGAGGAAATTCCAATAAGTAAGTGGAGAGAATTAAAAGTAAATACTTTAGGGGCCTCTCTCCTGGCACAAGGGGTTAAGTCTCAGCACTGTGAAGCTATCTGCAGCCACTGCAGTACAGTTCAATCCCCGACCGGGGAGCAGATCTACATGGCACAGCAGACCCCTCCTGTCTTGCCCGCTGCTCCCCTTGGCAGTATATTTCAGGAAATTTTCCTGTTTTGTTCTCTACTCTGTCTCTGATGAATCCTCTTCACCTATGGACTGTTCTTACATGTATAAATAAATAAATCTTTAAAAAATGCTTTAAATGAAATTAACAGGGTGATGTAAAAATTTTTTTGTTGGGTAGAAGTTAGAATGGGCAATACTTCAGATAGGGTAGTGTGGGAAATTTCTTTGTATTATGACCTGAAAGAGGAGAAAGAGCCAGCCAGAAACAGCTGGGGGGAAAACCTTCCACAGAGGGAAAACCACAAGGACTTGGAGAGCATTTACGATATAATATTAAGTGAAACAGGAATGCTCAACTGATTTATTCAGAGTGGGATACAGTCAACAGAAATGTATTGAATTGACATGCATCAATAGATAAATCTTAAAAAAAAACAGCTGCAAAATGATGCTCCTTGCAAAAATGATTTATGGAAATTTTAAAAGCAGAAAATGTCTTTGTTTTATATATATATGAAGTATATGTTTGCATACATGTATATGATGATATGCGCCACTTCAGGACTTTGCTTACTTCTGTTTCTTTAAAAGAAAGAAAATTGAAGCAAAAAACTAAAGTCAAGGTCTGACCCAAATAAATGTATGACTTTTGACTTTTTTTCTGCATATGTGAAAGTTATTAGGTTTAGAAAGTTTAAATAAAACATAACACAAGTAGCATGAACTTAATATTAAAATTAAGTTCAAATACAAATATACAATACTGATAATCACCACTGGAAAGAAATATCCTTAAATATTAATGTCATTACCATTCTCATTGTCTCTAGTAGACTTGTGGGAGATTTTTCTTTTCTTTAACTTCTGCTCAAAATAGCAGTATACTACATGGATCAGGAATGTAGGAAAAGACTGACCAAGAGAAAAGGGTGTAGTTAGGAGGTATACTGTGGAGGAAGAACAGACAAAATATAATTGCTCTATATTCAACAGAATTTTTTTTAAAATATATTTTCTCATAACCAAAAAAAAACAAAACAAAACACGTATCTTTTGTAGCAACATGGATGGAACTGGAAAAGATCATGCTTAGTGAAATAAGCCAGAAAGAAAAGGAAAAATACCAGATGGTTTCTCTCACAGCAGGAATATAACAGAACAGGTGAGAAAATAATGATAATGATGAACAGCTATAAACCAGAGACATTTTGTGGGGGTGGAGTGGGGAATGAGATCAAAAACAGTGGGGAGAAGAAAATGCACTGGACTATGGTGATGGCAATTCCCTTGGGTTATGGGAGCCCAAGGGAATTGCAAATGAGATGGAAACATGCACAAAATGATGTAAAAATAAACTATTATATAAATATATATTTGCTCATTTCTTGTTTTTCAAACAACTATATTGACGAATAATTGATATAAGATAAAAATGCATATATATTTAAAATGTTCAATACCCCATGAAATCATCACATTAGCCTCATGGGCATGTATGTGAGTCCTAAGTTTTTTTAATCCTCTCTCCTTTCTCCCCCAACCTCCCCATTCTCGGCAACCACTGATTATTATATATATATATATATGTATAATCAGTGAGCATGTACTCTTTTTTTAGGTCTGATTTCTTTTAGCTAGATTTATTATTTTGAGAGTCATCATGCTATTCCATGTATGAAAAGTTAGCTCCTTTTTATTCATGAATAGTATTCCATTATATGGACATACCACAATTTATTAATTTAGCTTTTGGTGGGCATTTAGATTGTTTCCAATTTGGGGTCACTGCAAATAAAGCTGATGTAAACAGTTATGTACAAGTTTTTGTGAGAACATATTGTTTTCTCTTGGGTAAATGCAATCTATTTTTAAATGTTCAAAGTAGAAGACTTTCTATTTCCTTTGAGGTTATCCTGTAATATGAGTTCTCATGGTGAAATGTTTTTCCTTAAATTAGGATAGAATTTCCATTTTCTCAAATTCATTCAACTAACTCATCATTAACTATTCATGTTTATACTTAACAAAATATGTTAAAGCGCCTATCAGGATTCTTGATTTTTGTCTTGAATGAATTAGCCCTTTCAGCTTTTATAATCTCATGGTACTTCTGATACACTGGTGTTGAGCATCCTCTAGTTCAAGATGATCTGTCAATTGCAATGTCCAAAAACATGAAAACTAAGCAAAGAGGGAAGTTTATCACACTTATCTTAAATGACACTCAATTTTATTTAATTCAACACGTATTAACAGATTCTATTCAGGTAACTTTCATTGAAATTTCCATTGCCCAAAACTCCCTTCAGATGGGTATACTGGGAGTGTCTTATATTCATCGGTCTCTAAGTATTGAGATGGTTTTGAAGACTGTAGATCAAATTATATTCATGTTCCTTTCAACTTTCACTGCCAAAACATTCCATGCTTGTATTTACATTAATTTTTTTTTCAGTTTTCTAATCAAGAACTTTGAAGGGAATGAAAAAAAGTGTGTCTGAAAGTAAGCTATCCATTGACAAACATTAATTTATCTATATAACACATATCTATTAGGGAGTCAGAATATAAATTCCCTCCTTTTCAACTAAATATGGAACAAGAGAGCTAGGTGCAGGAGTCAAATGCAGTTCAAAATATCACTTGTTTATTATATTGACAAAGCTGATTTTAAAATATGCCTTTAAGTCTGCAGAGGGACTGGGCTTGTTAATCTTTTATCCTATTATTAAACTTATCACTACTGCCAGTATTGGCAAACTAGACAGTCACAGGCATTCCCCATGCGGGCAGACTTTCAAGAGCAGAGCAACACAGAAAAAAAAAAAAAATTCACTTCCGTCTGGCAAGTCTCAGGAGGAAAGATTCAAGATTTGAGACTCTAATCAGATATTGTACTTCTTTTTCTCCTAGGGGAGGAGGAAGAGATGGAAAAAGACAATGCGGTCTTTCCGGGTCCTTCTACATGGAAACACAAAGAACTTGGGCTAAATGTTTCTCCTTCCTACCAAGAAGAATTTCCTACAGATTATGGAGGAGCACATCATCTTTCAGAATCAAGGAATGATGAGTTTCTGCCAAATTAGGTGGAGTAATTTGTGCTCCTCAAGACTGTTTCTTGGATTCATGGCCCTGGTTCTTTTTCCTTTACTCCCAGTAGTAGGGAGACTGTGGAATGATATAAAAGTGATTTCATTCCAGAATAGAGACTATGGCAAAGTACAGAGATAGAGGAATCTCTTTGATTGTCCTGCCAGGAGGAGAAAAAAATCTTATCTGAACATTTCCTTGTTTTAGAGGCTTTTCCTTGGCATTGAAGGGAAACTCTCACTTTTACATTCATTGAGAATTTCCAAGAAAAAAAGCGTTTTCTTCCCTCACCCCCTACATGTGAAGATAGCATTTCAGTTTCATACAACATCTTAACAAAAGGAGACAAGAAAATATAAAGTTTTAAAACCTGCCAAGTTCAGTGCTTGAAGCCTTTATGCAGTTCTGGTAAAGTAGTTAACATCAGTGGATTGTAGATCAGCTTCTTCATGGAGAAAGTAAACTTGTCTGATAAGAAAATGTTACTCTGTTGAGCCATTTGACTTCAGCTTATTTTGATCATGTTCCAATCCTGATATTATATAAAGAAGTTAATTCAAAAAGTGTTTTAATAAGAAACAGGAAAAGAATGTGTGTTTTGGTTGAGGTTTACTTAAAATTTTCTATGATCTTGGTGTTTGGACATTTTGGTATTATCTATTATGCAATGATACTGAAGTGGATTATTCATCTCTTGAGCATTAAATGAGAAAAATGTAAACAATACTGACAATCAAATTGAAGAAGAGAAGTGTAGAGAAGCTAAATTTGTATTTGTGTTACAATTACAATCCACATTACATGTTCTGTAGTCAGAGAAATATAATGATCATTTTTATTTAAAAAGCAGTTTTTTTTCCTTTGTATTATTTACATAATGATGGAATTGAGACAGAAATAGCTTATTTTCCTTCTGTTAAGGTCCTGAATGTATTCAGCAAAGAAATGTGACTATGTTTATGATAATCATTGTTAGTAATCGAAATGGTACCACCTATTTTCCAAAATAAAGTGATCTATTATCCTGCTTTTTGCTCTCTGACTCTCTCATACATCCACACCACCAGCAGCACCACAAAAATACGTATATAAGTGTAAATGGTTTTTTTTTATTCACACCCAACAAACTATTTTCCATCCTCTTTTCATGTTAAATAGTTTCAATTCTGGCTCATGACATTCCTATGAAAACAAAGAAGTTCTGCTCTGTGTCTCCTAATGTCACATTATACTTTTGCTAAGAAAGAAAAATCACAACTTGATATATAGCGTTAGTTCACTCATCAATTAAATAAGCTTCATCTAAAATGTTTTAGTGAGTTTTAATTGCTCATTTATAAACTGTTGTTGGCAATGGGGACATTTCAGATGACAGGCATTAATGACTTACTAGGATTAGAAAGAGTATTCTGATCTTTTTATGACTCAAAAAGAAACAAATTTCAGGTTTTCCCCAGAAAGAGAAATATGATCTGTTTTAATGTTTTCCTGTACTTACTAATTATTTTAAGTACAGAAAAACACCGATTTGGAGAATTCAGAATCACTTATGTCATGGGTACTTCCCCAGGCCAATTAAGTATGAGAATTTAGTTGAGCTTAATCAGAAGTCTATTTTTCTATAGTGGTGCCCCATCTATTCCAGGGTCTTAGTTGCTTGTGGCTACCAGATGATTCTAATTAATCCTGTTTCCCAGCCCATGGTCCAAAGAGACCATATGCCACAATCCCAACAACCTCTTAAGCTGTATGGTTTTCAAAGATTCCTCTACACAGCTGGAAGTCTTGTTCCTCTTTATTTCCACTACTCTTGTTCCTCTTTATTTCCACTGCTCTTGCCTGTGCAGACTTTTTTTCCTCATGGAAACTATATTAAGTACTTCTCAACTAGGATATAGATCTCTTGATAATTTTTTTTTAGATGTTGATTTTAACATTTAACTGCTAAGTTAAATGGAAAGAGTCATTCATTATTGGGTATGCCCAATACAAAGCCCATACAAAGGCTTCTTAACTGGTTGCCATTTGCTACCCAATAAAGACAGAGACCACATGAGATCAAGATATGTTTGAAAGGCTTTGCAATTGTTACATTTCAGACAAGGCGAAGATATTTTATCTGTCCCTAATACTAGACCCAGGCCACTATTTAGCAGAAATTGTTAGGGGAGAAGCAGGAAACATTATACTTCACCTATTTTTTCCCAAGCTCTTTTGTTGTTGAGGTACTAATGTTTTACATTGCTGTGTATATTCAGAGTCACAGGTGTTCATCTTTTCATATGTCTGTTTCCATACCTACTGCCAAAGCACCCTCCAACACTGGCTGTTGGGTCCATCTACACCTTACACTCTGTTCTTGGGTTGTGTTTTTCTTTTCATTTATCTCCATGTAATTTTAAATATCTTCTCCAATTTTCTCAGTAGTCGTTCAACAGTGTATTGTTCAGATCCCACATATTAAAAGTTTTTCCTGGCCCTCCCTGGTGGCGCAGTGGATTAAAGCACTGCATTAAGAAGCTTAAGCCACTTCCGCATGAGTTTGATCCCTGCCTGCCCCGGAGGAGATCCACATGGCGAGGCAGACCTCTCCTGACCTGCCTGCTGCTCCCCTCAGCAGTGTACTTCGTCCATCTGCCTGTTCTGCTCCCCACTCTGTCTCTGGTGAATCCTCTCAACCTCTGCATCTCTAGCCTGTACCCCAGTTATGTATGAATAAATAAATCTTTAAAAAGTTTTTCCTGTATTTTTTTGTGGTTGATTTCTAGATTAATTCATTTTAATCTTAGACAAAACTTGATATGATTTAAATCATGAAAATACTGATTCCAGTTTTGTCACCCATTATATGGTCTATCCAGGAGACCATGTGGTCAGTTTTGGGGGGTACAGTGTCTGATAAATGTTTATTTAAACCATCTAGTCTAGTTCCTAACTTAAAGCTATTATTTTCTTGCCAATTTTCCATCTGACTGATCTGATGTTTGGTGAAAGTAGAGCACTAAACGTTCCTACAACTAGTTTATACCCAATGTCTACTTTCAGATTTGATAATAGTTGCTTTATAAATTTTTATGGTCTTTCTTTTGGTATATAAATATGACTGTTATATATTATTTATGTATTATTGTATGTATATTATTGATGTATTATTGTATGTATTATTGGTGATCCCTTAATCACCATATAATGTCCATTCCTGTCTCTTACCTTTTTTTTTCCTAGCAGTCTATTTTATCTGATATGAAAATGGCTTCCCTGATGTTTTTGGAGGCCCCATTTCATTGTAGGATTGTTCTCCAACCATTTATTTTGTCCTATGTTTATCTTTGGAGTTCAAATGTGTCTCCTAAAAACGGTGTAAAGTTGAGTTTTATTTTCTGATCCAACCAGTCACTCTGTCCTTTGATTGTTGAGTTCAGTCCATTACATTTTAGGTAAATATTGACATATAGACTTTGCTACTACCATCTAGATTTTCGTTTTCTTATTTTTTTTGTGTGTGTGTGTGTGAATTTTCTTCTCTTCAAATTAGATGGGGGAACTCCTTTCAATAATTGTTGTAAGTAGATCTAATGTTGGGGAACTCCTCCTGCTTCTGTTTGTCTGGAAAGGCCTTTCTTTCTCCCTCACATCTGCAGGAGAATCTTGGAACATAGAGTATTCTTGGCTGGCAATTTTTAATTTTTAGTATTTTTGAATATATCATTACATCCTCTCTTTACCTACAGTTTCCTCGGAGAAATCTGAAAGGAATACCTTTATAGGTTATCTGTTTTTTCCTCTATCCACTTTCAATATTATTTCTGTTTTAAACTCTTGGCAGTCTCACAGCTTTTTGTCTTGTGATAGGCTTTTTCACATTTAGTTAATCAGGTGTTCTTTCAGTTTCATGGATTTGCATATTTACATATTTGTATATTCCTTCCCCAGATTTGGGAAGTTTTCCCATATTATTTATTTGAATTAGTTCTCTGTTCCTTTTTCTCTTTCCCTTTGGGACATCTAGTATCCTTATGCTCCTTTTTCCAATAGAGTCAGGTAGCTCTTAAAGTGTCTCGTTATTTTTTTTCCCTCAGCATTTTTGGGTACCTTGTTTTTCCCCACCAGGTAGCTTAGTCCTGTGGTAATCTTTTGGGCCTCAGGAGTTCCTCACTGGGTCAACCCTGTTTTGTTAGGCATTTGGCCATAAGGAAGAGGCAATTTTCAAAGTAATTATATTCATACAGCTTTGAAAAAGCAGAATGAAAATTCAGAACCAAGTATATCTAATCAATAACATATTCTAAGATCTGTTTAACTGGTTTGTAGTAGTTGCCATATTTGCCACTATGAAAATTTAAATAGCAATTATTGTATTTTTTTTTCCTGAACCTTGAATGTAAGCAAAAATAAAAATTTTATAGGGTAAAACCATTCATTTTCATTCAATTTTTAGTCAGCATTTTCTGTTACTAATAATAGATAAAACATTAAGCATCATTTAAGGAAATCGTACTTAGCCTGTTCTTTGAAGCTTTGCATTGCATCTTTTCCTTCTCTCCTCTCCTCCATATTCCTTCAGTTATTTTTTATAAATTATCCTAGTTGCGCATATTAAAAAAGTATTAATGTATATCAATAGTGCCCTCGAATATGTCCCCATCTTCACACACAGTTATTGACCCATAAATATTTGGTGTGCTTTACTTAAGTCTAATCTAAACATGAAATTAAATCCTTCTAGCAAATTTGTAAATAGACAAAAGTCAATATCTTTAGAAAAACACACAAATGTTTATTTAAACATGCTTACTTTTAAAACACATTTGAGAGTAGTTTAAGTAATTATCTCCAAACAAAAGTTTAGAGTCATTAGCTGTTTTAGTTACTTTATTCCTGCCACTTCACCTTCAATGAGTGGATAAGCAATATAATCTTAGCGTCGTCAATGTTTAATACATCTGGCTCACATGTAGGCATACATCAACTAAATTTATCAGAACATGCTAGATTTTACATGAAATTCAAAATGAATTCTCTTAGTTTAAAAATCAAATATTTGGACATCTTATTTTTGTGTCATGTACACAGGCCATTTTAGATCTGCTCATACGGTTTTTTTCTTAGCTGAAACCAGAAATGGAAAAGGCAAAAATACTGTGAGAACAGTGGTTTGCTTGTGGTATTTCCAGCTCACTGGAAGTGGAGTATACTGGAAATCATGGGAGACAGGCCTTTCCCAGGAGGCTCTAAGTCCAGTGACTTTGATCCGAGAGGCTTGGTATATTTAAAGCAGTTCTTTTGGGCTCATCTATCACTAGTTTCAAGACCCTGAACAAAAACCTAGTGATCCAAGCAATTATATACATGCTCTGGCAGTCTTCTCTTTCTTCATGGAGCTACTGTCCAAATGTACAAATGTTTTCCTTTCAATGAATATGTAATGGTTTTTCATGAGTCTGAAATATGGGTCTCCAAGTATACATTTCTTTCAGATTCTGTGTGGAGGTTTGGACCACTTCCTGATCTCAAATTGTAAAACAAATTTTCTTTCAAACCATCAGCATTTTAATGACTTCCTCTTTCAATTTATTTGTGACATGACACCAGCAATGCCAATCTGAGGCAGGGTACACATAATGATGTGAAACACCAGGGTTGTAAGCTATGCATATGGGGTTTCTCAATCACTGTGATTTCTTTTCATGCTTTTTCATTTAATGTATGTTTTCTTCCACTCATAGAAGAATATGAGAGCCAAATCAAGTAGACAGCAAGAAGGACACTCAATTTGTTTCTAGAAACACCTCCCAAGCACCTATTCTGTGGCAGGTTTTGAAGATTCTAAATTAAGTAAGACAAAGGTAGGTGACATCTGTGAATGTTTGTTAGGAGGTATTCTGATATTTTGATACATATATTATCCCACAGAAAACTAGTACCAATCCTGTAAGGTAAACAGTTGTATTGACTTTATTTACAGAGAAAATGGGGTGCAGAGAGGTCAGCTTGCTTAAAGTCACGCAAAAGCTTATAGCGTTAGGATTCAAACTCATATAGAGTATTATTAAGAAGCTATGTTTTTCATCATACTCTCCAAATATTAACATTTTAAGGTAGTAGACAGATCTGCAAACTGATAGGTCACTATAATAAAATATGAATAATTAAAGTATAATTGATATATAAAGTAATACTCTGAAGAGGTAGAGAGCAGAAGAGAAGTTGGGGAGATTTTAGGAAGAAAAGATAATCTGGTGAAGGCAAACAGTAGAAGTAGAGTTTACCACATTGGACACCTTGATTAGGGAAATAGGAAAACTCTTAGAATAGTCACGTGGAGATCAACATATAAAAAACACATAGGGACCTGGATGAATAGGTGTTTTGGTGATCTCAGTGTGGTATTTCAGAAACATAAGGCACTGATGTAGAGGAAGGTAGCAAGACATTAGTCTAGCGATAGAAATAAGTGCAGTTCACAGGTGTCCTCATAAGATCTGCTGAGGCATCTATATTTTATCTTACGTATTAGTACTTCTCATGTTTCCCATCCAATGCACCCTTACAGATGAGAAATAAACTCTGAGTGAAGTAATGTGTCCACACAGTCCAAAGTCCTCATATGGAGATTTCAAAGCTATGATTTTATTTTAAAAAAGTATGCAATTTTGTTTTCAAGTTACATAACACACTTATGTTTATTTTAATACGTAAATTATTGTTTAAAATTATTTCTCACTCAAGAGAATCAATGTTTTAGAATGAATTGCATGCTTCATTTATGAAAAAGTTTCCAATGTTTGAGAATTCCAGCTGTAGATGTTGGTTAGGCAAGAGGCAAGGCAATGATATAATTGTATTTCTCTCTAAATGATTGTTTTGGAAGAACAGAGAGATAAAAGGAAAATACCCTCAATCAGACAAAATTGGTAAGGGCCATATCAAGGCAATGAAAGTAGTAATTAAGAAAAAGTAATTTTAGAAATGTATTTATGGAAAATAAGCATGATGCAAATGGATGCAAGGAAATGCACAGCCCTGAGGTGAGGATGCACTATTAAGAACACGGTAATATCAATTGAGAAGGAGAATACAGATGCAAGACTTTCCAACAACTTTCAAGAAATTTCATTATGAGGAAATCTCAAAACAGAGACTTTAAAGTCATGACAACTGAGGACATGATGTTCCTCAACATTCTCTCCTTCAACAAAGCTTCATTATATTACTGATTTTTATAGTTTTTGTAGATCTTTCCTCCTGGAATTTGAAAATGATACATATATATTGTAAAAAAGAAAAAAAGGAAATACATGGATGGTTATTATTAAAAAAATAGAAATTAATAATGAGGATATGAAGAAATTAGAACTCTTATGCATTGTTGGTGAGAATCTAAAATGCTGCAGCTAATATGAAAACAGTATGGAGATTCCTCAAACAATTAGTAATAGAATTATCCTATGATCCAGCAATTCCACTTCTGGCTGTACACCCAAAAGAATTGAAACTAGGAATTCAAACAAGTATTTGTACAGAATGTGCACAGCATTATGGTTATTATCCACAACAACCAAGAGGTGGAAATAATCCAAATGTCTATCTATAACTGAATGGACAAAACATGGTATATACATATGTTGGGATATTTTTCAGTCTTAAAAATGTTCAAGATTAAAGAAACTTTAAAATAATTTAATAACAAACTGAGGCTACCAGAGAGGGAGGAGGAAGCTAGAAAAGACACTGATGGCACAACATATTCTCCTGGAGAACTCTGGGTTTCTGGGTGTATAGGGTAGCACACACCTGAAAAGGTGGTATTCTATATTTCTAATCATATACAATATGTAAACCAATGTTACCTTCATTTTCAAACAGGCTTATTTACAAAACTTCAAAAAGAAAAGCCAGTGATTTCACTTGTTAAGTGTTGTATATGTTTTTAAAAAGTTAATTTTCCTTTTTTGAAATGAGTTACCTACAAATTAGTTGATGATGTTTCTTGATTATGAATCATTTTCATATCAACACAAGGGAATAAGGGTGTATTTCAGGTCCCTGTGTTCTGTCTCATGAACCTGTGACTTTAGAGAAGCTATATAGAACATAATAGCTAAGAATATGGGCTTCATGTAAAGTAGCCTGTGTTGAGTCACAGACCCATGCTTTCTGGAGTATGGATTTGGGGAAGTGATTTGATCTTTATCAGGCTTGGCTTTTCTATATACAAATATATGAATATGCAAATATACAAATGATGGTATTAGCTATTTCATGCGATTGTTACAGGGCCTGGAAATGAAAGTCTCACAAAATACCTTGCATATAATTAGCATTTAATCAATGTTAGCTATAATTGTTGAGCTGCAATTTAGCAGATATAGATCAAATGTCTATACATCTTATGAATCTATCCTGACTTCATCATAATGTATTTGGTTTCTACAATTTTCGAACACTTAACTGAAGGGAAGTATCTAGATAGAGACTATATGACAATAGTCTACAAAACTCTTTTGCATATGCTGCTGATTTCCTTTTATCTACAAAATAACTCTGATACAAGATATTTTTTTCTCCCTTACAAAGATAAGGAAACAATGGTTATAAGAATTTTAAGGTCAAGAACTTGGGACTTCATCTAAAATCTGATTTCCAAATTCAGTGATTTTTCTGAGCTATGCTGCATTTGGTAACAGGTTTCATACAAAACCTCTTGTATCATGTAGTTATATAAACTGTGAGCACAGTTCAGTGTGTGTGTTTGTGTTTAGGAAGTGCTGAGCGTGAAAGGAATCTATCCAATGCTTCTAGAGCATCCCACATATCCATAACTATCTCTATCTCCTAAAATATGAATAGGAGAGATGAAAGAGACCCTACTGGAATGATGTATATATAATGTAGCAGGTGCTCAATTTATCCCTCTGTAAAATTTCTATAGAATGAAGGATCCCTACTGTGAAAATGGTGTCAAAAATAATTATAACACCCTACTCAAGACAGACATTCTTCAGACTTCTTTCTAAATGGTGGGAGTTTTCTTGGCAGTTCTCTTCACAAAAAGGTGTTGCAAGAGGAAAATATTCTCTGAGCAGCCAAGTTGTATAGAAGTTTTCAAAGGGGAAAGTATGTTTAAAATTTATCTCAGTTGTTAATTAGTAACTGGAGTCTTCTTACTGAATATAATTGACTTTTTACACTTTTTGTCCTGTCTGTCATGTAACATAACTTTTACTATATTTTTGATCTTTCAACTAAATCACACATGTGTTTAAATCATTATTAATTATTTAGAATTACAGTTACATAAATTGTGTGACTTCTTCCCTGTTTACCTAGAATTATCTGTGTTTCCCAATGTATTATTTCTTGGCAGTCACTGTTGGGGAAACAAAACAATCCTGGGAACAGAAGTCCCTTTTGTACCAAATATATAGATTGTACCAGGTTTCAAGTACAATATTCAAACTAGAAGTTTAGGCCAAAGTCTATATAAATGTGTATTTTTTTTTCTTTTGAAGCTGCAGTATGCAGTTTGGAAATCTTCTATTTATTGTGCATAATTCTAAAAACCCAAATAACTCTCAACTTATCTCCTGAAAAAACCTAATATACAGGGGAAATTTAGCTGTATCATCATGTGAGATTTGAAGTGTTTGCATAATCTAGCTGAAAAACTGACTTTTTAAAACATTTAACTTAACACTGGTCTGTAATATTACAGAGTTTCAAAGCTGTAATTCCTTAATCTGTTACAGAATATAGTGATTTTACACAGGTAAGTAGTTTACTCACTATAGAAGACATTTGTTTGGTTTTGATATGCTTCACTGCTTGTATTCATTGTTTTGGTACTGGTAATTATTACTTTCTGGAACCACTTTCTATACTGCATGTGGATCTCTCTTAGTGTGAATTCAATCTTTGGCTCCTGGGAGGGGTATGTTATTCAAACCCTTTAGATCATCTTATTTCTTATTTCAAGAATAGGCATGTGGTCCACTCACAGCTAGTACCATGTAATGAAGACGTTGTTGGGATTTCAGAGGGAAAAACACCACCCTTTCCACTGGGCTTATGAGGATGTAGACCTTGAGCTGTTGGTACACGTTTGTCACCAGAAGCAGATGGAGAGTGAACCAAATTTATGAGAGCATTGCTTAGGAGGTAGCTGGGTTCTAGTGACATAGTTTTATGTTCTGGATGATGCCATTATGCAAACAAGTCCTGCTCCTTGGCATTAACCTTCTACCTTACTGTTAAGCACTTATTAAGAATTCTTTCAAAGATTCTATAATTTTACAGATGGTACAAATATGTGTACAAATATGGCATATATAGTACAGGGTGATTATTAGGTTAGGTAAAAAGAAGGTGCCATAGGGATGCTGTGGAGAGGTTAGACAAGAAATTCAGATGATCAATTCTAGTTTCATCCTCAGTGAAGAGCAGAAAATAGTGATTATTTGGGAGGAGGAAGAAAGTGAGCAGAGAAAGGGATGGCTGTAGATGTTCCTAAGAAAACAGCACATGCAAAATTCAGAGGCCAGAGTAAGTATATTCAACTACAATTATGTAATTCAGTATGTATGGCAGGACCATACATTTAAGAAATGGGACAAGATTTCTGTAGTTATGAGGAATCAAGCTGGGGAATCAAGCAGGAGCAAGATGGAGATCCTTATGCACTATGTTTTTTCAAAGAGAGATCATTTGGTTTTGAAATATGACATAGCTGTATGAACAAATTATTGAGGAAGCATAATTTAATTTTATTAAATTTGATTGGAAAGTGACTCTGGCCATGTGGTCTGATGCAGTGGTTCTTGTGACTGGGGAGAATCTGATGGAATTCAAAGAGATTTTGGGGTAAATGAAAAATCGAGTGTTTTGATGGACTGGCTGTGAAAGAAACCTTGGAAGTCTTAAAAGAGGTTAAAATATGAGTGTAAGTAGTTAAATTCTCCTCTAATACTAAGGTTCTGAGAAACTGGGGTTTGTGGTTATTCACAGTAAATTTCACCAGTCACCATGATATTCAGCCTCAGTCCACTGTTATTTGTCCTTTTTGCCTTGTGGGTGCACATTATTTCCTGGCAGTCACCGTTAAGAGCAATAAAACAATCCTGGCAACAGAAGTTCCTTTCTTACCAATAGAGAACATAATCAGCTATTGGAGACTATTAACAGGTTTATTCATTTAAGAGAGTATGAAAGTGACTGGACAGGCTGTCACATAAATTCACAGTAAAGTAGAAGAAAGAGTAACTTACTATCTTAAGAGACAAAGGTGCAGCTACGACTGTGACTGTGACAACCCTGATGCCCCGACTGGCTAAGTCGGTCTCTATGTCTTCCCTGAATTCAGTATCTGAGATGAATGAGAGAGTAAAGAATATGTGAGACCCTAAGTCCCTGATACAATTGGGGATCTCAAAATCATATCCAGTTTTGGACTGACTAAATAAACCTCAGAAGTCCTGTCATACTTGTTAATAGATGCCTCCATTTATTTGATCAAAAGTATTTTTTTTTTAATCAAGGGAGAACATTCAATACACCCTAGAGGTGACAGGATCAGGTTATACAAACAGGAATGGTACTGGGCAGTGGACTTTTATTTCTCTATGTCCCCTCAGCTCAACTCCTAGCAATTTTGTGTTTTAATGAACAGTTGTAATGGGTATGGTACTGGGGAAGAAAGTAGGGTAAGAATGAAGAAGGTTTATTTTGTTCTCCCAGTTCATTTTATAAGTAATCCCAAGGGTGGATATCAGAAAGAAAGGGGAGATTAGGGCATTCTACTCAGGTACACAGAAATTCCTCAAATTAACCAACTTTCTTATGCTACAGTTAAGTAAGGTAGGCTTCAGTGCAGGCTGGCCTCTGGGTTCCACGTGATGTCTGCTTTGCTGAGAACCCTCATGGGGGTATTTGGTTGTCTTGCAGAAGCTACTCTGCATGAGATGGTTATGCTGCTGTCAGTTTGGGATATTAAGTTTGACAGAGTTATAACTGAATGGTTCTCAAGAAGGGAAAAATCCTGGCATTTGGGCACTGGCAGAGGTGGTCTATAATAATGATTTTACAGTTAAGGACTTTTACTAATGATGTCATTGAGAGACCGAGGAAAGAATTTTATTTGACACCACATAAAAATCTTCCTAAAATATTTCTTTAGACATCTTGCTTTATTCTCCCGTCTTCTGCCCAGACGGCATCTGCCACACATCTCATTTCTCTCTTTGCTTCTTCAGTTTGCTTCATCTTTTCGTCACTATCTCCCTTTTGACTTCAGTCTTCACTCCTTTCCTTTCCCTCTGGGTGGATTTATCATTTCCTTTTCAGTTCTATTTATTCTTTTATCTTTTCCAAAATATTATTCTCAGTCCTCCCTTGGAGGACTGAAAAGACCTGTTCAACACTAACAGCTTTTCAGGTCACTATAAAACCAGCTATTCTTGATTCTTATTTTGAGAATCTGTTTGAAACTCTTCCTGTCTCGTATTATGGAATTGAGGAGGGCCCAGTAAAAACCTCTAATACTTCTCACTGACTTTGTTAGGGGGACTGTCCATGAAGTGGCATGCTAGCCATGTGCAGTCTTCTCAAAGGGAAGTACCCTATAATATTTATAGTTTTCTCAGATTACTGACTCCTGACTATATCAACTTTTATTTCCTATATCCAAAGAGATATCCCAAATATCGTTTATAGCAACTGGCTGGGAAAAGATTTAAATAACTTTATTTTCCATTTTAGGAATGTCATTAAGAGCCCAAATCTTCAATAAAAACATGGGCTGACAGTTGGTCTCTCACCTTAAAACCTTATCTTGATACACCCATCAATGCTAAGCTATTATATTGAGGTCTTTACCCAATCCTAGCCAAGTCACTGCAAGGATGACCACTTTAAACCACTTCAAAATCTCAACATCCCAAGTTTAGACTTTGAAGACTACAAAGACCCTGGGGAGCTAGCCCTTACTATAGTAAACAATCAACTCCTCTTTGTCTTATCAATAGTTTGTCTTGGTGACTGTTGGGGATCATATTTAATACTTAGAATATATATTCCTGAGGCTGGAATCTAAGTTTGTAAATACTTGGGATTACTTGAATATAAGTGTATATGTACTAGATTTGAGAAACACTAAACAAACAAAAATATAAAGGTACCAGCTCTTTCCTTGTAAGATGTATATAAAACCTTAATAATTATTATAAACTTAAAAACTTGTTACTACTATCTGGAATGTTAATTTTTCAAATTAGTATGACTTTTGTTTCTCTTTGGAAACTTTAGAATACCAGAGGTTTAATCACTCTGAGCTCAATACAATTTTTAAAAATGAAAAATATCAAAACATTAAAAAATACTATAATACCATATTTATTGCCTTAAATATTTCACATATTTGGACTTTGGGCTTGATAAGACATCTAATAATGGAAAATAAAGAATTTACTTAACACCAATTCTTGTCAATTCAGTAATGTCCTTTAAAGTAAGTATGAAACTCTCTTAATGCTTTTAGCTATTCATCATCTGTTAATCAGGCAGTGGAAGGTACACATCAATCACACACTGCCCTGGATTTGACTCTCAACTTGGACTTTATCACCCAGGCTCAGTTTGCTTATCTTTAAAGTGGGAGAAATAATATCTACAGGATTGTTTACAGGGCTGAATTTGTGGGTATAAATACATAGTAGACATTCAATAATGTTAATTTCTTTTTCAATAATGTTAATTGCTTTCTTTCTTCTATTCCCTTTCATCTAGGTCCCTCTTTGTAAAGTTGAAAATGGGATTTGATTCCCCCCCAAATCTATACAACTATATGAAGGTAAATTTATATTTTTTATTAGTTGTTGAAGCATTTACACTATCTGAATTCAAGTGTTCAGTTTTAGTTGTCACTACTGGAAGGGATGCTATTTTAACTCACAGTTGTACTTCATGAAATCTCTTTGGGTCTTTATAAACTTTATTTCAATCATTCTGCCTAGAATAACATTAGTTGTTAAGACTGTTAATTCAAATTTATTTTATAACTTTTTATTTTGAGATAATTTCATTTATGAACTCGCAAAATGTTAAAGAAATTAGGTAATTCTGACAATGAGCTGGGCTGATTAAGCTTGACTCTCTTTGAAACTAAATAAATATACTATTTTTTA
Source organism: Condylura cristata (assembly GCF_000260355.1). Lineage (NCBI taxonomy): Eukaryota > Metazoa > Chordata > Mammalia > Eulipotyphla > Talpidae > Condylura > Condylura cristata. The sequence continues at coordinate 21,551,129 of NW_004567110.1, forward strand.
TTTTCACTATATACCTGTGAGTTGAAAGCCTGTGATGACAATTTATCATTTCAATTTGGACTGTGAATTGCTTTGGTAATTAAGAGCAGATGGTAGAAGTTGGAGAAAAATGTTCAGGAGCTGATTAGTGGAAATAAATGAATTTGTAGATATTTAACTTCCAGATAATAGATGGGTCAAACACAGTTTATACTTCACTGTTTGTACTTTTAAAGTAATTCCAAACAAGATGTTTGATAATATATCGAGAAATAGGTATTTGTTCTTCATCTTCTTTTGCTCTTTGTCCTATGACAAAAATGCTCCATTTCCTTGTATAGCACATGTTCCAACACATTAATTTCAGCTCAACTTGGTTACTTAGGTCACTGGTAGCTTCTTGATAAGGATTTCTTTTGCTTGGTGGTTATCTTCTGGCTAAGCATTATACCTTGCTTGGATTTTCTTTAAAGGGTTTGTTACTGGCTATCAAAGCCAGCATTCATTAAAGATCAGCCACCCTTTAAAGGACATTAGCTTAACAATTTTCATACTGATGCTGACAACAAAAGCTTTCATTAGGCAAAATTATGTTTGGCAAATCAGCATGTTTATGGATTGATGTCCATTCCCTCTGAGATTAAGATTAATTAAAAGTCCAATTCCCACTTCCCTAGAACTGTGAAACCAATTTGAAAGGTGTGGGTGACTCTAATTTCTGTAAATCTGTGTTAGGAGTTATCTGGTTATAAAGATTAAAGGATAAAGGCTATACATCAACACCCTGATGCAATGAAAATTAATGTTCCATGCATGAAAATCATCAAAAATAATCAAGTGTTTTCATTCATTTCATTCAAAGTATCTGTTGGAGTGGGAAAAGAATCAAAAACATACTATAAATTCTATTCTGTAAGAATTAAAAATCTCTGAGATTAGCTCCAGTTTACTTTCTTTGTATATTTTAAGAAATTAAAATTTTAAGTATTAAAAAAATTAAAACTTCTTTATAAGAATTTAAATTTTTTGAGACTAGTTCCAGTTTTCTTTCTGAGAGAAGGCAATATATAATCCCAATTCCACTCTCTATTAATTAAAGTTTTCATTAGACTAAGTCGAATGAGTTGAATTGTGCTCCCCAGAATAAGATATTTTGAAGTGGAACCCTCCAGTGCCTCAGAATGTGATGGTATTTTGAAAAAAGGTCTTTGCAGACTTAACAACATTGAGATAGTGATTAAGGTGAGCTGTAATCCCATAAAAGTCTTATAAAAAGGAAATTTGGACAAAGGCACAAAAAAGGAAGATGATGGGTGACCAACCAAAGGATGATGTCAGAAACAGAGAAAGGACTAGTGAGGCTGCTGATCAAAGAATTCCAAGGCTTGCTGTCTATCACCAGAAGCGAGGATATGGCAAGGAAGCATGTTATCTTGACTTTCAGAGGGAGCACATCCTGGATTTGGGATTCTAGTCTCTAGAATTGAGTCAATAAATTTCTATTGTTTTAAGTCATCCAATTTGTGGCACTTTAGTATTTCTAGTAAAATAACAGACAATATACTGCCTAGCATGAAAATCATCCCTTAAGAAGAATGGATTAACAATAGAGAATATAATGCTTTGAATATCATTAATAGTGATTTTTCAAGGTTTTTATTTAATGAGAGATTTATATTTATTAGTATAAAAGTTACAATGTTAGTGGGCAGATTGAGGGGGTACCCCAAGACCCTCAAACCTTATATGCTCTAAGTAAGTTCTGCCATCTACTATATAAAGACACAACATACTTTTAGTGCAGAGATCTTCCACTGAAAAGAACTTTCACAATGGGTTAAAGCACAGCACTATGAAGTTCTCTGAAGTCACTACAGCATGAGTTTGATCCCTGGTCAGGTAGCTGACCCACATGGCGCAGCAGACCTCTCCTGACACACCTGCTGCTCCCCTCAGCAGTGTACTTCGTCGATCTGCCTGTTCTGCTCCCCACTCTGTCTCTGGTGAACCCTTTCACCCGCCATACCTCTGGCCCATACCCCAGTTCTTGTCTGCATAAATAAATAAATCTTTTAAAAAATAGAGTTAGTGTGCAATAAAGAGACAAATGATAACAACTTGCCAATGAAATATCCCAAAATAACCATCCCCTCTTGTCCAGCCAAACAGGGTTGGGCCAAAGCAGCGTAACCAAGACCCAAAAGCTTCCTGGAGTCTAAGACACCTCTGGTGGGGAAACCTAGGAAAGCAGTAGAAGGGGCAAGGCAAAATTGGAAGGAAAGGAGCGAAATCAAAGCACAAGTGAAACTAAAAGCTGCCATTGTCAACCTCCCTATGGGTCTCTTATCTGTATCTCTTTCAAATCTCCTCCTCCATGTTTCCCAACTCCTTGGTACAAAACGAGACCAAGAGCTTCTTTACATGTCTACTTCATGTGTCTCCTCCAAGTCTTCTCAGTCCTTTCTAGGTTTCTGCCTCTGCTCAGCTCTAACCTTCATTGGGTGGGGTAAGTAACATGAACCTCCCCTTTTTAGATTACACTACTCCAACACCTGTTCACTATTAGAAATGTTAAAAGTAGAGAAACGTGGTCTTCACCACATCTAGGCTATTCTCCACAGAGATGAACTAATTTTTTTTAAATTATCTCCATTTCTTCTCTAATTAGAACATTTCAATGGCTTTTTCAACTCTCTCAGAGCAAAATTCTAAAAATTTCAGGGATTAAAGTCCATATAACTCTTTATAACAATGGTACTTAATATACGGGGAACTTGAAATGACTGTTGCCTGGACTCCATCCAAGGGAAATTCAAATAGAGTCTCTGTGCAACAAACATTCCATAAAGGACCAAAGGCCTTCCTAGGAAAGGTGAAGAAGTGATAGGATCTACCCTCTGCATCCTAAAGCCCACCACCATAAAAGTGAGGTGCTCTATATGCCACCTTCCCACCACTGGAATTTTTCTGTAAATTTAATCTTGGTGTAGAAAAAATAGTTTTTACTTGTAAAAAAATATAAAAAGGATCTCACAGGGGACTGGATGGACATGGGTATGTGGAGAATCCCCCAAGGAACTACAGCTGTACCCCAATGCAGAGAAGCACTTGCTGTCACAATTTTTCTTCCCCATTCTTGAAAATCTTTCATCCAGCCCATATCTCTTTGACCCCATTTGTCACTTCCCTCCATGATTTTTACTCCACTCTTGCCACATTGGCCTCCTTATAAATCTCAAGCATGTTCTTAAAAAAAAAATTATTCATGCATACAAGAACTGGGGTCTAGGACACAGGTGCAGGAAGCAGGGTGAGAGGATGCATCAGAGACAAAGTGATGAGCAGAACAGGCAGATCTACTGAAATACATTACTGAGGGGAGAAGAAGGCAAGACAGGAGAGATCTGCTGCACTCTGTGGGCCACCTCCCTGGCCAGGGATCGAACTCAGGCTGCAATAGCTGCTGATAGCTTCATAGAACTGAGACTTAACCCCCTGCACCACTGGGGAGACCCCTCAAGCAAGTTCCTATTGGCCTTTTCTTTTTCTACTATTCCCACAGGAATCCATTCATATACACTCATATATGGCTCCCTCACTTCTAGCAGTTCTTAGAGCAAAAGAAACCTCACTTAGCTTTACCAATGAAGACTTCTCAGGTCCCTTTTAAAAAAGTACTCCCCAAATACCATCTCTTACCCATGTCCTAGCTTTCTTTCCTTTTTTTCTTTTCATCCACCGGTATTTATCAACTTCTGCATAATGTGCCCTTGTTTATTTCTTATCTGTCAATCACACTCAACTTCAATGTAAGCCACTTGAGGGTAAGGACTTTGGGTTATTCACTGCTAAAACCTCAGCATTATATTTGACAAATATTAGACATTCAATACATTATGTATTGAACCAATGAATGAATCATAATAGTTTGAAGAATATACTAAGATGTAAAATGCAATTATGCCCTAATGGATTCTAGTAAGTTTTCTTTCAGCTCTTTAGTTAACTTTGCCTTTCATGACTGCATCACTCATTTTATTTAACAAACAAAACAACAAAAGAAATTCATCAACACGCTGAACTATCTTTTGTATTTTCCTAAAATTTCTATTTCTACTTCCCACTCATTTCCTTTTTTTTTTTTTTCTTTTTTTTGAGGTTTAATCTTCTGCTTTTCTACTCTGGATCAGTCTTCTTTAACTTTATCCTTTACTCAACCTTACATACTGGTGTTGGCCTTTCATTATACACATGCCAGAATGCTCCTTTTGGACCCCACCCCCACAATGGCTTCATTGGTTCTGACTTTGGCTGCCTGTTAGTATATTTGGTGAGCTTTAAAAATAGCAATGAATAGTTTCCACTTTAGACCAACTGAATAAGAAACTGAGTTGAGGTTCAGGCACTGTTCTAACTGGTAATTTTAATGCAGAGTCAGAACTGGGAACCATTGACAGATACTAAAAACGGCTTAGGTCAGTTTGATTTTTCCTGTATATTTTGGTTAATATAAAAGTGTAAGTTAGCAAGAGAAGGATGCACTGTAGAAATGAAATTCAACCCAGGGAGAGACTGGAAGGAAGGAAATAAAGTAAGTTACTACAATACTCTAGGAGGTGATAAGAATGTAAATGAAAACATTGGTCTTTGGTGTGGGAAAATAACAAATTATAGATATTTGGGTGGATTTATCAGTTAGCTATTGTTGCATAATAAACCATCTCAAAATGTAGTGACTTACAAAGGCGACGATTATTTATTTTGCTCATTAATCTGCTATTTGGCTAGGCTTTGGTGGGAATGTCCTATTAGTCTACATGATATCAGAGGGATGACTCAAAAGGGTCTGAAAAATTACTTTTGAGACGTGCTACTCACCTGTCAAGCTGACATTGGCTGGTACTTTGAAGCTTGTTAAGGGCTGAGATTGAATTTTTTTGTTTTTTTTTTTAAAGTTCTGATGATGGCTGGGTATTGGGGAGAAAAATATCTTCAACTTGGCTCTGAAGGCTCCTCCCGGGGATAGTCAGTTCTCAGTTGCTTGTTCCTTCTAAGGTAGAGAGGTCCTGGCATCCCAGTCTTGGGATGTGGAGTTATCACCTCAGTGTTGGCTGAGTTACTAGGATGGCCAAGATGTAACTAACAAATGTCTTTGCAGCCTAGACAGGTGAGACCTGGTTCTGGGTACTCCCTTGGCTCCATCTTGGGCTTTTTCTTTTCAGAGGCAGCATTAACTCTTACAGTATAAATAACACTCAGAGCTTCCTGGAGTCCAGGGCTAGTTAGGGATGACTTTCCTCTGGGAGGCTTTTGTTTTGATGCCCTCTGCGTCTCTGTGTGCGTGCAGCCGTGATGCAAGAGCGGTTAGGCTCTGGGCTAGCAGGAGAGCTCTGGATATTCTGGGTAATACTCTGGTTCGCTTTTCCAGGAATACCAATTCCTCAGATCCATGCCTGGCCCCTAGATCATACAGGGCAGCTGGTCCGCAAGGACAAGTCACTGCTGGCGCTCGTATACACTTTGATCAGTGTGATCCTACCGCGCAGCATGTTTTGCTGCCACCAGTCCGGGAAGCTTCTCTGCCTCTCGGGCGTCTCCCTGACTGGCTTCTGCTCCTCCTGAAGCCCCGTGAGGGCTCCACCTGTGTTCTTTCGCACAATGCGCGAGGGGAAGAGGCCACGTGTCCCCGCTTCACCTGCAGGAAGCCTGGAGGGCCAGCCACAGCTTCCGGTCACGCAGTTGCGTCCATCCCGTGCCTTCTCGCGAGACCTGAAAAGGGGCCGCCCCTTGCCCACACCTGCCGCGATGCACCTTTCACAGCTTCCGATGTTTGCTCTTCCCGCTTACTTGCACTGCTGTGGCTGAGTTCCAAGAACAAGCAGGCCTAGAGCACAGAGGGGAGTGAACTGCATTTTCCAGTCCCAGCCTCGTAAGTCACATTAGAGAGGCCGGCCCATGAGCCACCTTGATGGAGGGAGGACCTCGAATTTAAGAGGAATTAGGTTAATAGAGATTAGGCCGTAGCTTGTTTAGGAAATGATGATCTCTCAACACCTTCAGAGCTGATTGGAAGGGGGCGATGGATAAAAGTAAAGGAAGGAAATATGTCTTTTAAACTAATGTAACTTTAAAGAAAGGTTTGATAGGATTATGACCAAAAGGAACGTAATGTCATTAGCAAAGACTGTGAGGGAATATGTTCTATCACTCGTTTTCCTTAAAATAATAATACATTAAAATATGTCCTTTCACCATAGTTTGAGCTCCCAAAACCTAGGGTATAATGTTTAAATGTTTGTATATATTCATATTCTTGGATTGGGTATGGATAATGCTTTTGGAAGGGTGATGATAGTTTTCTAAAAATTTTTAGAGACAAAAGAAAAACCTTTTAGAGACATTTGCTACTTAGGCTGCTTTCACAAAATTATCCTGTTAAATTAAATTTGGCTGACTGTACATATTAACCCAAATAGTTGGTAAGGTAAGTAAAAAAAATCAAAACAAAATCAAATTTGAAATCAATTACTGAAATTTGAAGGTCTTTACTTTTAAAAGGAAAAGCCCGTGTATTTTTTCTTTTTTAATAGTTGGCCAGTTCACTGACTATTTTAAGGGGTGACTGCAGAATTTCCTGATTTAACTCTAATCTATCTTTAGTTACATGCTTCATGTTTAATAATACAAAATGAAGCTCATGGAATCACCGCTCTTTGTTTTAAGTAAATTTGTCAGAAAAAGAAAGAGCAGTTAGAATCATTTTGAAAAGTGAACTTTTTGTGACATGCCTAGTGTCAGCTGTAATAAATACGATGTAATGATGCTGACTATGATAAGGGTAGATAAGAAAACAAAGAACAGTGTTCTGGGTTCCTTTCAATTCTTTTATCTCTATTGAGAAGCAACCCTAAACAGAGGTTCACACCCATGTGAATTCTTGGTTCACATAGTATCTCAAAGCACAAGAAAGATGGAAAGGAAGATTGGTTTCATGGCAAGTCTAAATTTATTGCACACTTTGCATTATGTTTCCTTGAATGAACTAAATTGCATTATTTATTCATTTATTTGTCATTTTATTTTGGTGAAAGTCAATGTGAAATCATGTGACAGGATATATTTATGTCTGTCACATTTTTTTTTTAAGATTTATTTTACTTATTCATATAGAACTGGGGTACAGGCCAGAGATGCGGAGAGTGAGAGGCTTCACCAGAGACAGAGCGGGGAGCAGAACAGGCAGATCGACGAAGTACACTGCTGAGGGGAGCAGCGGGCAGGTCAGGAGAGGTCTGCCTCGCCATGTGGATTCCTCAGGGGCAGGCGGGAATCGAACTCATGAGGAAGTGGCTTAAGCTTTGTAGTGCAGTGCTTTAACCCCCTGCACCACCAGGAAGGGCCCGTCTGTCACATATTTTAAGAAAATAGGGGAGTGGCAAAGCATATTCATGCACATAAAAATTTTCATTAAATGGTTGTAATGTATAAAGAATGGTGCCAAGTGAAATTAGAACCTTGTTCTGATTTGGGTCAAATATAGATGCAAGAATTTATCTTGGAACTATCCTTTTCTGATAGTCCAATATTTCACTTTCACTCAACAAAGTTTACAAAGCAGCACATTGTTTGCAATTTGACTCACTGAGTGGCAGCTTTTTATTGCTATTTTCTCTTTTGTCAGATTTTCATTGACTGTCTAAATACACATCATAAAATCAACACCATTGACTTTGAAGACAGTTATTAAAACAATACTTTTGTAAGAGGAAATTTTATGAGACCTGTGGCTTATAAACTCGTTGATCTATTTTTTCCAGATAATTGGATACTTATCCTTGTATGGTGGGATAACCCAATGTTTACAGAGTGGAATGAAAGAAGTTTTAAATTGTTCCACAGTAACTGAGATGCACCTCTCCCTCTTTCTTTTTATTTGTTTGAGGATAACATTGGTTTACCACCATTTATATGGATCACACTGTTCAGATGTTACCACACCACACCCACCATTAAACGCCCTTGGACCTACAGAATAGTCCACTTCCTCCCCAGCACCCCCATCGACCACCCCCACCTCCACACACACACGCACTTTGCTCACCTGCTCCCTTTCCACTTCTGGAACCTCAGTTCTGCAGTCAGATTTCTAGTATTAGTTATTGGTTTTGTCTGTCCTTTTGTTTCTCTATATCCCTCCTGTAAGTGGTACTGTCCAGTACTTACCTTTCTCTTACTGATTTGTTTTGATTACCCTCTCCAGTTCTATCCATGTTGTCATACATAACAAGAATTCAACTTTTTAACATCTGAAGAGTATTCCATTGTGGATATAAGCCACATCTCCCTAATCACATCTCCCTAATTCACTCATCTGTGCTTGAGTACGTAAGTTGCTTCCATAACTTGGCTGTTGTAAAAAATGCTGCAATGAATATCAGAGTGCATGTATCACTTAGCATTGGTGTTTTTATATTCTGTGATAGATACCTAGGTAGAATTGCTGGATCATATGGTAAATCTATTTTTTTTTAAAGATTTATTTATTTGTACAGAACTGGGGTACAGTCCAGAGGTGTGGGGGGTGAGTGGATTCACCAGAGACAGAGCGGGGAGCAGAACAGGCAGATCTACTGAAATACACTGCTGAGGGGAGCAGTGGGTGGGTCAGGAGAGGTCTGACACTCCATGTGGGTCACCTCCCTGGCTGGGGATCGAACTCGTGCTGCAGTGGCTGTGACAGCTTCATGGTGGCTGATTAAAACTCGCTGCACCACCAGGGAGGGCCTGATAATATTTTTAAAATAAATTGATTTTTGTTGTTTTTTTTTCCCTTTGTGCTTGAAAAGTTGCAATGTGGCCTTTTTCTGTACAAAATAAGACCCTGATTAAGCTTTTAAGAGGTGCCAAACAGTGTGTCAAACTTGAGTGTTTAGTGAGGAGAGAATTAGTGCAAAACTCAGTACACTGCACAGGGTCTGACATCTTGGTGACAAAAGACAAAGTAAGAAGTAACTCATGGCTGATTTTTAAATTCGTTTCACAGCTTCCTTTTTTGGAAAAAAGCCTTAAGGCTATCACTGATTCAGGAACAATATGATGAGACAGCATTCAAAGAGAAAGAAAATGTCACATTTAACTTGTGAAAAATGTTCAGAGATAAACCACAAAATCTTCCCCTCCCCGTTGGTAAAACAAATAAGCAAGAGCTGGTGAGCTGGACCTAAGGACCCCTGCCAAAGTTAACTCGCCTGCAGGCACTTTGCATACTCTTGTTCATTTCCATTCATTTGGTTTGCCCTATCTTTCCAGTCCTTCCATCATCTTTAATCAAGTATGAAATTAAACTGCAAAGCAATATTTTCTGGTTTACATTTTATTTTCCATCTTCATCAGAATCTAAAATTATACCTAATGCGAGTATTCATGTCCAGAAGTTCATGTATGATTTTTCTCATCATGTGGGAGATTGCACCTTCTCAGGAAAATTGTATAAAATGAGCCAACATTTTTACATTTTTTAAATAAAATATTATCACTTGAATAAAATGACGAGTTTGAAATTTTTAGTGCATGTTTTGCAAAACTCTGGGGCAGAACTGTTACATAGAACTTGTAAATTGAAAATGTGGCATAGAAGTGTTTATCTTAGCAAGAGTTTCTTTTAAAACATTGATTCACAATTTGGGGGCCTCCTGGTGGCCTGAGTTCAATCCCTGCCAGGGAGCTGACCCACATAAGGTACAGCAGAGTGTTTTAGTAAATCTGCCTGCTTGGCTCTCCATTCTTTCTCTGGTGAAACCTCTCAAACCACTCTCCCCACCCTCACACCTCTGGCCTACACCTAATTCTATGCAAAAAAAGAAAAAAAAGTAAAAGTGTTTTTAAAAAATGATTCACAATTTAAAATTCAGTAGATTTTACATACATTTAAATTGTCTTCTCTTCTGAAAAAATTCTGTCTTCTCAAAAGTCTGCTAACGTTAATGTTGTATTTGTTCATACAGTTAACACATTTTCTGAGTACTTCTTGTGTGGCAGGCACTAGTGGCAATCACTGAGAACCATGCTATATTCACCCCAGAAGGAAAGCATGCTGGTGGTGTGTGTTCTCCAGGGTCCCACACCCAGACCACTTCACTGCGGCCTACTCCACTCGCATTAGCAGTTATCACAGCTGCCCAGTTGATTTCCTAGTAATGGAGGAAATCAAAATGACTTTCAGTCAATATATGTCAGTGATGGCTGACTGCCCAGTGATTACTTGTAATCTCTATTTCATAAGGTGGCCACTAGAAAGTGACTTCTTAACCATCTATATTTCATAGCAGATGATATGAAAAAAAAAAATCTTACCAGTGAAATGAGAGCAGAAGTAATGGGTTTTATTTTTAAGGGTTCTTTTCCCTCTTTTGAAGGCTGCATTAGAATATCCTAGATCTTCAGAAGTGCAGGATGGAAAAAACTTGACTACCTGAGTTCCAGTTGAAAACAAGTCATACTCTGGAGCATGAACACATTTAATGGATTGCTAAATTGAGATTTATTTGACACCAACTGGCATTTATTAAGGTAAGGAATTCTGTTTTTTACCAAAATTGGAAAAACAAAAGACTATACAAAGGGTTATATGTTTGAAAAATGGAAGAATTTCCTACCCACATTAATCATTTATAGTACTTAATCCCTGAGGCCTTTGAGCTTGAGACCCTTCCTTATGAAGCCACTTGAATTTTTGGTTTCCTATCATTTCACCACTGATCAGCTTCTCTATTACAAAAGTAAAGTTGATCAGAAAATTCAGATTTGATTCGAAGTCTTAAAATTTTAACAAAAAGGAGGTTGTTTAAAAAATCAGCTACAGGCCCTCACTGGTGGTGTAGCAGGTAAAAGCACAGCACTAAGTAGCTAAAGCCACTTTAGCATGAGTTTGATCCCCACGTTGGAGGTGACCCACATGGCACAGCAGACCACTCCTGACCTGTCTGCTGCTCCCCTCAGCAGTGTACTTTGTCAGTCTGCCTATTCTGCTTCCCATTCTGTCTCTGGTGAATCCTCTCACCGCCACGGCACCTCAGGCCTGTACCCCAGTCTGTATACATACATAAATAAATGTTTAAAAGAAAATCAGCTATAGATGTTAAGATTTGTAGCCTCTTATAAACTCATAGGAATTTTAGGATTCTCTTTTATATAATATTTCACTTTTCAAAAAGAACTGTAGTTGGTTTTTGCTCTTTCCATATTTACTATGTCTGTGGAAGGCTATAAAATATAATGAAGTCAAGGATTTATAAATTAAAGGTCTATAGCTATCTAACTCTATGTTCAATGTATGAGGTCTTTCAGTTGTTAAGTTTAACTGCCTTATTTAGTAAGTATTTGCAATGATGGGTGCTCTTCTCCATGCAAGACAGCTCCTGTCTTTGTTGTAAGAACTCTATCATCTTGGCTAAAAAGCTGCCTCCCGTACCTACGTGTAACAGACTCTGTTCCTAAATATCTGAGAAATCATACAGGATAGGCCTGATTTCTCTCCCATGTGACCTTGAAACAGCCCTTTGGTTATTAAAGATAGATGCACTATTGGGTGTTAGTTCTTCTGGACTAGATCCTTAGTTCTTAACAATGTTAGACACATTGTGCTGTCACAGTTCTGACTGACTCTTCTGGAATGCTCCATGAATTTCTATATAATTCTTAAATATAGCCTATTTTATTATTCTTTTGGTTTGGATCACCATCATCAGTGTTGAAAAATATTTGAGATTCCTATGTATTTTCTCTGATAAATACAGAAATTTTCACCGTTTGTAGTTTCAGCTTAATTTATCTGTCACCTGTCAGTTTGAAGTATTTCTTAAGTCTTGATACATGCCATTGCTATTTCTAAAATTTTGGACTGAGAAATATATTGATTTTTGTCTCCAAGGGAAATCTGTTTTTATTCTTTAAGGTAAACTACATTTTATTCTATGAGGGATTCAGAGACAACATCAGATCTATAGCCACTTTAAAAAAATGTATTTATTTATTTATGCACATAGAACTGGGGTACAAGCCAGAGGTGCAGGGGCAGTGAGAAGATTCACCAGAGACAGAGTGGGGAGCAGAACAGGCAGATCAATGAAGTGCACTGCTAAGGGGAGCAGTGGGCAGGTCAGAGAGGTCTGCCGCGCCATATGGATCACCCCTGGGGCTGGGGATCAAGCTTGCTCTGAAGCAGCTGCAACCAGCTTGCATTACTGTGTCCTAGTCCACTGTGCCACTAGGGAGGGCCACCACAGCCACTTTTAAAGATTATTATTTTCCCACTTCCTCTTCACATTTCTTAATTACCTTTAGGTTCCTACATTTATAAATGGTTGCAATATTTTTATTAAATTTCAAAAATTTCTATATTCTACCTTTGTTAAATTTGAGGAAAATATCATTTCTTTTCAGCATATCTGATAGCATGCTTTATGTTTATAATCCATAAAACGTAGTGAAACAAAAACTAAATTTTCATTTTACTGTTATATATGCCTTTATAAAAGAGAAACCTCATGCTTAATATAGCTTAGTTAATTAGACAAGTAGGCTGAGACTGAAGTTTCTTCAAATATAGATTATAGATTTGAACATGGTATATGTCAAAGTTTTTTTTTTCCTGTCAAGCAATTTTCCCCTTCTTTATGATGCTGGAAACCCTTAAGATATTGGTAGGAAGGAGATATGGGTATCTTTCTATATGATTGCCCTCTTGTTACTTTGGGAGGTGACCCAAATAGTATAGGAGAGCGTTTATTCTGACTTAAGTTGCTAATGAACTCAGTGGGTTGGGTGACTACTTGTTAATACCTTCAAAGCACAGTAACCACTATAGAGGTAACCAGCATTGTAACATGTCATATTGGGTAGTTGGGGTGCTTAGCTGGGCTGCCATGAAATTTCATGGCATGGATCATTCTTTGACTTTTACCCCAGAGATTCTCAAACATATTTGACTTCAGCGTCTTTTTGGGGGGGGCAGTGAATTGAGTAATGTGCCCATTTAACATTTTTAGCCTTTCATAAGCCCACAGAAATTTGGTTGTCTGCGATACCAAATTTGACTTCAAAGAAAACTTGTTCTTTGTTCTTTCTAGTTTAGATATACCTTTGTCCCTATCATCTGTTAAGCTAGAATGATTACAGAACTTCTAGAATCTGAGTCTTTTCTCCAGTTCTCTGTGAGGGCAGTTTCTTATGGTACCAACTCTTTTGCCCAGTAATTACCCAGGAGCAGGTGAGCAATATAAATTGCTCCATCAATTCCCATTCCTCTCTCTATTCATACCCTTTTAGAGTTGGAGAAAGAAGGCAACTTTACACTTTTGTGTATATTTCTCAGCCTCATGCTGGTGAGCTGTCTTTCAAGCTAGGTGGTTTAAGCCATCCTCATTTATTGGTGGTTCAAGGGATGGAGGGAAGTACGAGTTTGTAGTTAATATATGGCTCAAATGAACTGTTTCATCTATTACTTAGTTACATGCAGTTATCTGAAAGAGCTTTGCTTTGGAAACTTTATTAGCCCACATTTCAAATCATATTGGTAGATTGGATAATGATCATATTAACAGAGTGAAGAACTGTATTTGAATTATTGTGTATACAAGTTGATCCACCAAAACACCTCTAGATTCTAACTATAATGCTCTGAGATTAAGGGATTAAGGAATCAACTCATGCAATTGTGCATACCTGAAACACAATCCCAGTAGTCACATCAGAGCTACTCCTAATTTTACAGTTTCATACTTCAGGTAAGTGGAAAATTAAGTTCTTCCCTTAGTCTATTTGTGTTATTTTTGTAAGTTAGTAACTACATGGAAGTATACAAATAAGAATCAGTCCTTTTCTGGAGTCAAAAATGGTTTTAATATTTTTTAAGTTGTTAAAAAAAACAACACAAAAATTATGTTACAGAGACAGCCCTGTGATCCACAGTCTAAAATAATTACGCGTGGGACTTTTACAAAAAGTGTTAAATCTTTTCCTGAATAGAATTACCAGTAACTGATTATATGACCAGAGTTCAATTTGTTTTTTTATTATTTTATATTTTTGTTACTTTTTATTTATTTAAATGTTTTAATATGACTTAGTCTTTAGCATTTGAAATGTTTCATTCATTATCAATAATTATTCTGTGATTACTATAACCCGCTCTTAAACTTTTGACCTCTCTCCTTGCTATATATTAATAAATTTAAACTGCTCTTCTAAATTGACATGTTCATTTTTAGCAAGGTAAATGCTAAAATGAGCATGTAAATAGACATTAAATACCATCAACATGATTACTACACTTAATAAGCAGTTTTATATTTTTTGAAAATATGGATTGTCATGAAGTTTTCCTTAAATTAGTTTCTCAATTCAGCTGAAATTATCACTGCTTTTATACAGGGATATGTAGATGTATATAAATAAATAAATTTATTCCTTCAATTAGGAAAAATACTGGCATATAAAAATGTTTGCTTGTCCTCAGGTTGACTTAACTGCTGTATTTCAAATTTAACTTTTAAATTTTAACTTTAAAATTCATTGCATTTTAATGTGGATATTTGGAAGGAGTTAAGTTATAGCCATCTAATCAAAATGTTTTCTCAGGAAATTAAAGAAAAATATTATTTTAAAAATCAAGTGAGCCTTAAGAACTTCTATTAACTTCCTGAGTCTGAATGGTTATGATCGATTATACCCCTTTTTGTTTGAAAGAAGTTAGAATCTAGAGGTGTTTGGTGGATATACTTTGTATACACAATAATTCAAATACTCTTTTTTCCAAACATTCTTAAAACTAGCCTATTCTAGCCCATCTGCTTTTCTTCACTACTTTTTAACTACTTGAATCTTTGTAATCCTGTCAACTGTCTATTGATTATAATACCCCTTCATGCCAAATAGAAACAAGTATAGCATAATGACTAAAACATGCTAAAACTTGTACACAGATTTCCATGAAGATCATTCCTGCCAACTCCAAAGAAAACTTAATGCCATATTAAAATTCTTTCATTTCCACAAACATGCCAAACTTTCCTTCCACTAGGAGTTTTGCTGTTTCTCTCTTGGGATGGTCTTTCATCAGTTCTTTACTCTGGTAATTATTAAAATTTTCACCCAAAATATAGCATCAACTCAAGGTATCCATAATTACTAAAATTAGCTTCTCCTCTAATTCATATCTAGAGATTTCAGGGCACTTTAGAAGAAGACATTGGTATAGCTTTCCTTTCTACGTGCCCCAGACATCTAAGTCAGTTTTATGTAGAGAGATGTTTCAGGTTACTTGCTAATATGGCAGCATGTAATATATTCTTTCAGAAGATTAGGCTAACGTGCTCAGTGGGAACATAAACTTAAAAAGAGAGCTGCTCTTTCACACGGTCTTTGCCAGGAAAAAATCCTTAGTACCACTAATCATAAACTCATATATACTGCAGCCCATGGAGTAACATCCTTTTATGATCCCTTTAAGATTAGGAAAACATTGCAGAGGTGATTCCTTGGTAAATATTGATGTAAGAATTTGAAGTGGGATATTTATGTCTTTGACAAGACACTTGTTATATAAGCCTAGAGTCTGAATGTGAATTCTAAACACAGTTATAATAAAATGTTTACAAATTCTATTGCATAACTTGATAGTTGATAATAAACTATGGATATGGTTTTGGAGTCTGTTTTTTGGGCCAGGATGTTGCTTATTAATACCAATAGGAGACAAGGTTTTTTTGACTTTGATTATATGTTAGTATATGGTATTGAGTATTTGTTAAGTCCTCTTTTTCTCAGTGCTTGTATATGTATATTCAGTACTCTTTGAGCAATAACTTTTAGATTTTGCATGTTTCCTGTCAGTTTTTCACTATTTAGAATGCCAGTACAATAATCCAGAGTTATATGACAACTTCTATAGTAGAAACAAAGTCACTGCAAATTCCTTGTAATCTTCACATTGCTTTTTTGATATTGAATTTTGTACATATAGTATCTCTTTGGGTATTCCACCAAAATCCCAGTAATTATCAATAAACAAGGCAATAGTCATTTGGTCAGTTTCCCTCACATATAAGGTAATTCCTTATAGTATGTCTTGTAATGATTTTTCTTATTGTAGTTCCATGACTTAAAGTGGAGAGTTGCTACCATTCCCCAAAGAAGATGTTTTCTGATGCCAGATGTCCAAGTAATATGAGGGTTACATGTTCATGTGTGAGGGTTACAGTTTTTTATACATCCCATTGACACTTGGCATTTTATGTCATAATTAAGGGTTTTTTTTTGTTGTTGTTTGTTTTTGTTTTTTTTTTGGTGTATGTGTTATCATTTGTCATTGTGGTTTTAATTTGTATTTCTCTAACAACTAAGGGTATTGAATATTTTTCATGTACTTATGAACCATTAATACTTTTTTTCTGGTGAACTATCTACTCTGGTCTTTGCTCATTCTTTAATTGGGGTGTCTTTATTATTTATTATTGAGTTAATATAATTTTATTATGTATTCAGGATATAAGACTTTTATCAGATAGTTTTCATATTTCTCTCAATGATTATAGTTCTCAGTTTACAAATCTTTATTTTGTTAAAATTAGTCCATAGTACTTTATTATTCTTATAAATTGTCATATATGGATTTGTTTTAAAGTTCATTTTTATACTGTGCAGTGATGATAATTTCAATTACTCAAATCTCCCTAGACTGTGTCCTTCTGGTGCCTACTGTATCCCCAGCTAGTTCACGAGTACATTACTGGCCTCCAACAGCATCTTAGTGTAAGCACTGTTCCGCACTCTTTGCTTGCACCACAGTCTCCACTTTAACTGTCAACACCTCATACCGAAGGAACCCATTTTGCCAGAATCAGCAAAACGAAATGATTGTTTTTGACAGTGTTGCTTAACCTTATCGTTTGTTTTCTATTAGTCTCAGCTTACCTTTATATTACTTTCTCTAAGTTAATTTCAATATAGAAAAGTTTGACTGTTTTATACTTAGTAACTCTAATGTAATTATTATTTTTGTTGTTTCAAACTTCATAGAAAAATTAGGGGGTTATATATTTCATTACTTTTACTAAGTAAAACTAGTAGAAAAATGTATTTTATTTATTGCATATATACATAGATACCTTGCAATAGTTAAAATACCAAAATAACTGATGAGTAACCAGAAGTAACCACATGCTAAAGTCATTCACTATTAATTAGGTGAGGTCATCATTAATACAGTTAAAGTCATGCTGGTATTTTTCAGTGGTTTCTTTCTTTCCAGAGTTTCAAGTTTTTATGCCACTTGAATATTTAAAGGCTATTATAATTTCAATGTTTATTCTATAAATGAGGATTTCTAGGTTCTTAGCTATATAATTGATTCATTTTATGACCATGTTCCAAATACAAACACATGGATATGGACTCAGCCCGAAGTATTTATACAAGTTTTATTTTACTTCAGTATTTTCATTCATTGAGATTAATAAATATTGCATATTCTCTAGGTCAAAATTTTGAGTTCTATATTTCATAAGAAATAAAATAATTTATTTTTGACTAAATTTTAAGCCCTTTGATTTAGATATCATTCTTTTTTACATCATTTTGTACATTTTTTTTCCACCTCAATTGTAATCCCCGTGGAAGTCACCCGTGTGCCATCACCATAATCCTGTACACTTCCCTCCTCACCCCCCCCCCATTTTTGATCCCATTCCCCACTCCACCCCCACAAAATATCTCTGGTATATGGCTATTCATTATTCTTATGATTTTCTCGCCTGGTCCATTATACTCCTGCTATGAGTGAAACCATCCGGTATTTTTCTTTCTCTTTCTGGCTTATCTCACTAAGCATGGTCTTTTCCAGCTCCATCCAAAATCCGAGTTGCTGCAAAAGACATGTGTTTCTCTTTTTTGGTTGCCGAATAATATTCCATTGTATATATGTACCACATCTTTTTTATCCAGTCATCTACTTTTGGGCATTTGGGCTGCTTCCATGTTTTCCAATTGTAAATAAAGCAGCAATAAACATGGGGGTGCAGGTATCTTTTTCTTTTCTTTTTTTTTTATTACAATGTTTATTTTTACATCATTTTGCACATTTTTTTTTTCCATCTCGATTGTAATCCCTGCGGGTTTCCCATCACCAGATCACCCCTGTGCCACCACCCTAGTCCCATGCATTTCCCTCCCTTCCCCCCACCCCGTTTTTGATCCCATTCCCCACTATGCCCCCTCAGAATGTCTCTGGTATATGGTTGTTCATTATTTTTGTTATTTTCTCTCCTGGTCCATTATACTCCTGCTATAAGTGAAACCATCTGGTATTTTTCTTTCTCTTTCTGGCTTATCTCACTAAGCATGATCTTTTCCAGCTCCATCCAAGATCCAAGTTGCTGCGAAAGACATGTGTTTCTCTTTTTTGGTTGCTGAATAATATTTCATTGTATATATGTACCACATCTTCTTTATCCAGTCATCTACTTTTGGTCATTTGGGCTGCTTCCATGTTTTTCCAATTGTAAATAAAGCAACAATAAACATGGGGGTGCAGGTATCTTTTTCAATCAGTGTTTTTGTGTCTTTTGGGTAGATACCTAGGAGTGGGATTGCTGAGTTGTAGGGAAGCTCCATGTTTAGCAGTTTGAGGAACCTCCAAACAGTTTTCCATAGTGGTTGTACTAGTTTGCATTCCCACCAGCAGTGCAGGAGAGTTCCTTTTTCTCCACACCCTCGCCAACATGTGTTGTTGGTAGTTGTTTGAAGATGTGCCATTCTCACTGGGGTGAGGTGGTATCTCATTGTGGTTTTAATTTGCTTCTCCCTTATTACGAGTGATGTTGAACATTTTTTCATATGCTTGTTGGCCATCTGCATTTCCTCTTTGGAGAAGTGTCTTTTTAGCTCTTCTGCCCATTTTTTGTAGATATCATTCTTTTAATAATAATATTCTAGTAGTGCTCTTCATAGTATATTACATGTAGTAAATTCAATGCATATTCTTCATTCCAATCAGCATGCAGTGTGAAAGTATTGCATGTCTCATTATGTAAAACTAAAAACAGAAGATAGTTGAAAGTACCTAGATAATAAGATTATACACACACACACACACACACACATACATATGTATATTTTTTTCCATATAATCAATAGATATTTATTAAGTGTCTGTATTATGCCACATTATATGTCTGCTGGGTGTTGGTAACCATAACAAACATTGTTTCCTGTGTGCAGAGATTATTTGATAGGGAGACAGCCTGTAAATAATAAATAATTCAAACCAATTGACTACCACAAAGGAATTAGCAGGATAAAGCAACTGTAAAGAAATATAAAAATCTACCTAGATAAGATATTCCAAAGAAAGAATTTTTTACTTTTCTCCAGTGTTTCAATATTTTATATTTATTTTTTGTGATCGAAATTTTTCATTTGAAAAACTATCAGAGTTACAGAAAAATGACAAAATAAGTACAAAGAATCCCCATATACCCTGTCTTATATTTGCATAAGGGTAGTATTTACCATTCTTTCATCACTTACTTTATCAAAATAAAGCTAGCTATGTACCTCTCTATTGCATCCTTTTTTTTTTAAAGTGAATCATTTAAGAATGCATTAGTCATGTGCCTTTAACCCTAAAATTTCTAGTGTTTACTTCCACAAGGGAAATAATATCCTCTTTTTTAACCACAGTACAGATATAAATTTGGGTAAAATAAACCTTGAGGAAATAATTTTATTGAAACTACCATTTGTAGTCCGTTTTTTTCAGTTGACCTGATACTGTTCTATGTTACAGTTTTCCTCTATTTTCTGGAGATCCTAAGCTTAACTATTACATTTTAGTACCTTTAATCTGTAATATTTCCAGACATTTCTTGTCTTTTATGACTTGACATTTTTGAAGAACATGTTCCTAGCCCTTCCTTTAAAAAATATTTACAGAATATCCCTCTGCAAGTTTGATTTTTCTTCACAATTAGGTCAGATTAAAAAAATGTATCCTCAGTCAGAATACTTTGTAAGTTTATAGACAACCACATCTCAAGGCACAGCATGGACACCTGCCCCTCAATGGTAGTGATTTTAAATTTCTCTGCCTGTTATTAATGTTTGCTACTCTTGCAACTAATAAGCAGTGTATAGGAAGACATTTTAAAACTCTTAAAATATCCTTCTTAGCAATATATTCCCATCTTCAGTATCCAGTGACATTTGCTCTCTGATAGATTTAAGTCATCATTTGTCAATTTCCTGTATGGAAAGGCCTTCCTTCTCTTCCATTTATTTATTTATTTGATCATTACAAGTATGGAATAATAAATTTCTATTTTTCATTGTTTATAATTAGCTACTATAATTACATTGATGCTCAAATCAGCTCTGATTTAGCCAGTGAGAATCTCTTCAACCTATCACTTATATCCTTAAGACAGACCATCTTTTTAATTTTTTTTAACTACTTCTTTTCTGGTTATTAAGCTGTGTTCCAGACTTACCTTGATATTATAGAGCATTAGTCCTGAAGTTAGTCACATCTCCAAAAACCCCAGTCAGTAGATCTTATATAGTGGAAATGACCAATTAGATGAAAAATTGGCTGTTTACTTGTAAGGCCAGTATTTAAAATAAAAACTCCATGTAACCAAAACTACCGTCTGAAAATCTCTTTGCAAGGTCAACTTATCATCTAAATGCTAAACAAAAATAAAACAGAAAATAGAGCACAATGTCAAATTTTATCTTACCAAGTTAATACTTTAAAAAATTGAGTTATTTAGGCACTCCCTGGTGGCGCAGAGGGTTAAAGCACAGCACTGAGAATCTAAAGCTGCTTCCGCATGAGTTCAATTCCCACCTGCCCAGGAGGTGACCACATGGTGTGGCAGACCTCTCCTGACCCACCCGCTGCTCCCCCCAGCAGTGTACTTCATCTGTCTACCTGTTTTGCTCCCCGCTCTGTCTCTGGTGAAACCTCTCACCGCCCCTGAGCCTCTGGCCTGTACCCCAGTTCTGTATGCACAAATAAAGAAATCTTTAAAAAAAAAAACTGAGTTATTTATATAGTATGGAATGTTAGCCAGTGTAGACTCAACAGATACAGAGCACAGTGGAAAAGGCTAAAGACAACAGTAAAACTTTTAAAAAATATATTAAATATTGCATATTTATAGAGAATTCATTGAATAGTATAATATTGGGCTTTTTTTCCCCAATGGAGCAGAATTCATTAAGAAGGATTAAACAGTTAATGTCAACATTAAGTATTTATTAAAAAAAGAAATTAGGGCCCTCCCTGGTGGCGCAGCGGGTTAGAGCACAGCACTGAGAATCTAAAGCCGCTCCCGCATGAGTTCGATTCCTGCCTGCCCCGGAGGTGACCACATGGCGTGGCAGACCTCTCCTGACCCGCCCGCTGCTCCCCTCAGCAGTGTACTTCGTCGATCTGCCTGTTCTGTTCCCTGCTCTGTCTCTGGTGAAGCCTCTCGCCACCCCTGAGCCTCTGGCCTGTACCCCAGTTCTGTATGCACAAATAAATAAATCTTAAAAAAAAAAAACAAAAGAAATTAGATGAATATTTAGTAGATCTCAAGATCACCAAGGATTTTTAAGCATAAAATCAAAAGAAAAACACTTCAGTAATATTTATTAAATAGCTAATCATTTTTTAGAAATGTTCTTACCTTTTTCTTAGAGTCAAAGTAGATTGTTTCACAAACCTTGGAATGAGGAATTCTAATGAGAGAAAAGGATGCATGCTTACCACAAATGTCTCCATGGGCCTGTACTTTGTTTATCTTCTTAGTCATATACAGTATCTTGAGTTCAGCAGTGTCTGGCACATTGTAGAGCCTGGATAAATTGTTTTGAATGCATCAACATCATGAAGAGTTTGAAATAAATAATTGGTACTCACTCTTCAGCTACAGTGTTGAAATGAAACCTTTCTGACTCCTAGCCCATATTGTTTTCCATCATATAATGCCTGTCATCTGAAGAATACTTTTTTCTTTTTTTGCATCTGCAATCAGCGATGAGCATCATATCATAAGTTTATCCTTCCTTTGCTTGTTCTAGCATTAGTTTATATGAACAGTTTCTAATTGGACCCAATGCTGAAGTGGTCTCTGACCCATTTGAGTATTTAAAGAAAATGTGATTTTAAACTTTTTCCAAAATGTTTGATAACTTGTGCACTCACACCCTGGGTGAGTATATTTGGAGAAAGGGGAAAGATCAGAACTTAATTTGCAATCTTAGAAGTACAAATGTTACCAGTATCTTTTGATAGCTGTTCTGTAGGATCAGTAATGATAATGAAGAAAAAGATTAAGACTGCCAGCTTAGACCTGAGGAAATATACTGGAAAACTCCAGTTTAGCAGCAGTCTCCTACAAAGACATTAATTTGGAAGCTACTTTATAAAAATATCCACTGAAAACATTTCCAGTCCTTTTTGTGTGTATGTTTGAGTAGATGGACAGTATCATAATAGTACTTACTATTGTCTGCTGTTTCTTTACAACTCATTTAAACAAATTATAGCTAGATATGAGGCTCTAGTATATTTATTGAAATATCTAGCTTACATTCATTTGTATTTCACAGTTAATTTATAATTTCTGTATTTGAAAAGTAAGGTGCTTCAGGACATGTCCTAACTAGATAGCATCTCCTCCACTAGAGAGGATAATGCCCGAGAAATCAGAATGTTTCTGCCAGTATCATATTATTTAATTTTTTTTTAAAGATTTATTTATTTATACATACAGAACTGAGATACAGGCCAGAGGTGCAGTGTGGTGAAAGGATTCACCAGAGACAGAGTGGGGAACAGAACAGGCAGATCAACGAAGTACACTGCTGAGGGGAGCAGCGGGCGGGCCAGGAGAGGTCTGCCACGCCATGTGGTCACCTCCGGGGCAGGCGGGGATCGAACTCATGCTGCAGTGGCTTTAGCTTCTTAGTGCTGTGCTTTAACCCGCTGCACCACCAGGTAGGGCCTGATATATTATTTAATTTTTACAACAAAACTGCTAAGAAGACATTGTTCTGCCCTCTTCAAGAATGAGTGACACAGGTCAAAAAGCTCAGCTCCGTTCAAGCAACCAATACCTCTGAAGTGGTAAAGTATGGGCATATATGGGAGTCCTCATTTACATATGTCCCATTTGTTTTTTACTGGCACTGTAACATACACACCCTGAGTGAGGAGGAGAGAAGAAAGAAGACATACTGGTTATAACACAGATCTGAGAAAGAAATATTTTTACATTATTACCTGATGTTGCTAGAATAGAGAAACAAAGGAATTATAGAATGTCCTTGATCTCAGTTTAAGTCTTCCTTCTCCCTGCTTATAACTTAAAGTAACATCTGTGGCAGACAGAAAAAAAGGTCCTCCACAGATGACTATATCCTAACCCCGTGATCCTGTGAATGTTACCTTATATGACAAAGGGGGACTTTATAAATATTAAACTGAGAATTTTGAGTTGGGGAAATTACCCTGATTTATTTGGGTTGGCCCAGCTACAGTTGAAGACTTTATAAAATAAAGAATGAGAGAAGATGTGACATTGGAAATGGAATTTCTATAAAGGTGACCATGTGCTAACAAGTATAAATATGGGTGGCCTCTAGAAGCTGGAGAATAAAAGAGAAAATGTTCCCTAAGTTTCCAGAAGAACTAGGAATTTTGTCCTGTTAATGCACTTTGGACTTCTGCAATTAAGAACTGTCATAAATTTATTTTAAGCCATTGTGTAATTCTTTACAGCTTCCCACTGCTATTGGAGTAACATCCTCAAGGACAAGCCTTGTTCAGTTCTCCTGCCTCAAGTCTGAACTCCATGCTCTGTCCTCTGCTTTCCTCCAACACTAAACTGCTTAGAATAGAAATCCTTGCTTTCAGTGCTCTGGCATTTTCTTCTTCAAGCTAGACCTTCTTCCCCACTCACCTGTCGTCTCTTGCCTCAATGTCAGTTCCAGCCATAACACAGCATATTGAGGCTAATCAAACTAACCAATACTCGTGTTTAGCTTCGCTTCATTCCCGTAGAAAGCTGTTCAAGTCTTCCTGTCCCTAAAAGATCATTCTCTTTCATGTTCCTCAGCCCTGCCTCTACCCCAATTGATATCTGCAGTAAGATGTCATACTGCATGAGAAAAATCTGTGCTTCCATTACCCTGGCCATGTGTGAGCTCCATAAAAACATATTCCAAATGGGCTTATGATTTTGTCCCTCAACCTGACACTGCTGCTGGGATATTGCCAGTGCTCATGAAATGTATTTTGGAGAAAGAAAATTTAGGTAAATGAAGTTTGATTGTGTGTATAGCTATCTTTCCTAGAACATAGTTTTGTTGACAGGCATATTGTTAAACTCTTAGAAAGGGGAAGATAAAACGTACCAACTAATAAAATTATCCATAGTGTACAGTTCTTCATATCTGAAGTATAAATATATCATGACTGATAAAATCAAATATTTGCAATGTATACAAAAACTATAAGGCATTTATCACATATAATACTATATTTCTTTTTAAAAAATGTTTTCATTTTAGTAGTATACACAGAGCATGGATGTTTCCAGAGAGAAGGATAGCCTTTGTCCTATCACAATGCTAGAGATGGCTTCTTAAATAGGCTGGGAAGTTAAGAATCACTTAAAGCCAGAATCAGTGAGAGGGTTCATATAAGAGAAGAATTATGAGCAACAGGTGAAGATTGGTCATGCTCAAGCTTTCTACTCCAGAAAATCTAAGAATGGAAATTACAAAGAAATAGTTTTCTGTTTAGACACAATAAATTAAATTTTGCTAAGCCTGTAGTTTCAGCTACTAAGAACAATTATATTAAACAGATATACCCTGGCATCGGGGACAATTTCTTTATCTGTCCTACTTATCTGAGTCTGGGTTAGGTCCTCCAAGGTTTGAAAAGCTTTGATGCCTCAACAAGATGTTTGCCAAAGTGGTATCTATAACGAGCAGCCAAATTCTCCGTATTTCAGGCACTTTCTTTTAAACTGCTTTTGAACGGGATGTCAAGTGTTGCATGCTGTATGTCAGTTAACACTTGGAGAGTGAAATTCACAAAGGGCACTTATTGTACCTTCACAACAAGGATATCTTTGCCAACACTTCAGAGCTATTTTAAGTTTTGCAGTTTTAAGTATCTCACTCTTCTTAGCGTGATAGTAGCTGACCCAGGATGCCTGGGTTTTAAGTGAGTTTGCACTTTCAAGACCTACTGGCACATGCTGGGATTTCAACTGTACCATTTGTTTATGTGACATCCTTTATATAATAAGTTTAATAATAATGACAGAGAGAGCAGACTAAACAATGTAAATTGTGTTTATGGATTATTTAATTAGTTGGCATTATAAACATTTATCTGTATTACCTCAATGAATACACATTAGAACCCAGAGGTAGGTGTTATACGCATCTCTGAGAAAATTGAGACTCAGAAAGTTGAAGTAAAATGTGTAAGGAGAGAGAACATAGGTGGAGAAATTGAATTTTTCCCCAAAATCCCAGGACTTGAATTTCTGTTCTTTATTCTTAGAAGAAAAAAAAAGAATAGGTAGAGCATATAAAACTACTTAGGTACCAGCTAAATCCTTTATATATATCAATATTTTCAAAAGGAGTATGTTGTATATGTGTGTGTGTGTGTGTGTGTGTGTGTATGAATGATTAAGTGTTTTGTGTATTTGTCTGCTCTGTATGATTATGTTTTCCCATTTTCCAGCTTTCTTGTGTACTCAAAAGGGATGATTACTGATAATCTTCTCTATTTTATTTGGTAATAGAGATGCTTATATCTCTATTATATTACTCTTGTATCCACTCTGTAGTAATATTTGAAAAAGTCTCAGTTTTTGCAGATGGAGCTGGGAATTTAATAGACTGAATTTTACCCGTCTAGTTGCAAACTGAGCATTGACTCACTTTGGAGAATAATAGAAAAATAAAGAAAAACCTAGAATAAAGGCCGAGGTCTAAAGACATGGAAAATAAGCATCAAGCTCATTTTGGAGACAATTGTGAATTGGCCTAACTTTACAATGCCTACACATTTCACTCTGCTTTTCATTCATCATCATTGTTAATTTCTCTGTTTTTCTCAACAGATGAGTAGCAATGGTGACAATAGAATTAAACTGGAACAAAGAGGCCTTTTTTCTCTTAGTTCCTCAGTGTTCTTTTTAGAATAGGGACATTTAATGATGGGAGGTCTGTCTGATTATTTGGAGCCAATGCATTTCTACCTCAGTAGTTTTTGCTTTCAGCCAAAGAAGGAAATACTTGTAAAGGGGTAAAGCTTGAGTTAATTGACTGCTTAGAAGAGAATTTGTCTGCTAGAGGAAAGGTGGACACTGCAAATCCACCACAGAAAAATACCTCTTTTTTGCAGAATGGCATCATGACACACTGGCCAGGCACTGCTTTGACTTATTTAGAAGACATACTTTTGTGTCCTTAGAGCTTAGCTTCACATCTAGAGACTAGTTCTATCTCCCTTTCCAGGCCTTAACCTATGTCCTGTGACCTGTGTCCATGTTATTTTTTGCAGAACTACTGAGATGTCTACCCACTTCTGTTCTTTGCTTTATCTTACTAATTAGCTACCTAATTAATCTTCCTGAAGTACAGATCCGATTAGGATATTTTGCTGCTAAGAAAACTTTAATAGCCTCCCTTTATCTAAACAACAAAAGTCTGTGTTTCTGACTTGATTTTTCAGAACTTTCTGTGACCTAACCTTGTTGTACCTCCCCAAATATTTTCTGTCTTCCTTTCCATCTATTTTATATATCATTTTATTGTGGTCTCTTTTACTTTTAACAAACTGAATCTTTTCCCTTGTAATAGAGAGTAAGTTCTTTAAGGACTGAATTTTTGTCTGCTTTGCTTATTGTTCTATCTGTAGAACACCAGCAACAGTAACTTGCTCCTGATAGGCACTGGTTACTTATGTGCTGAATTGAGTAAATGAAAAAATGACCATTTTCCACATTTCTTTGACTCTGTTTGCTTATCTCTTCTTTTTCTCCTGTATAAAGGTTTAACCTTTATTCAGAACTTGTTAACACACCATTATCTTCATTAAACTGTATCAGATTAGTTGGAATCTCTTAAACCTGTGAATTCCCAATAGTTCTTCATATTCCAAAATTTCTTTATTACATCATTTTGTCACTTTCATATTTCAATTATAATGTTTAGATGAATGTATTAATTAAAGCTTAGTAGAATAACGACCTTATTGAGCAGAATATATTGATATCTAAATTATTTTTATCTCCCTCTCTCCTCCTCTGTAGCAGTGATGCTAAGATATTGTTTGTCGGGAGACACTCAAAAAAGCCCTTGGTTTGTAAATTATATGGATTAATGGATTTATATAAGTGGTGATGTTAGCAGGAAGACCAAGGGATATCTTGGAACCCCCAACTCACACACACACACCCACACATTAAATGGGTTCTGCCATCCACCACAAAAGACGAAGCATTCTTAGTGTAAAAGAACTTTAATAAGATTTGTGTCCATAGAAAGAGAAGAGAATAAAGAATAAGTTTTCCAATGAAGTACCTGAAGTTATTCATCCTGTCATGAGTAAATGCCCAACCAAACAAGATTGACCCGAGACTGGGCCTTTGAGGCCTAAAAACTTGCCCCAAGTCTAAGGTACCTCAGGAACTCAGGAAAGGGGCAAAAAGGACCAGGTGAGTCTGGGGTGAAAGGAACAAAATCAGAATACAATTCAAGGAAGAGCTACCATTGTCAGCTTCCCCATGGTTCTTTCACCCATGTTTTTCTAAGCATCTCCACACAGTTTGACTACATATGTCTCTGTCCACACCCTGCAATCGGATGCAAGTCCAGGTTGAGAAACAAAGCAGACTTCTTCTCTATTCCACACCCCCCCTCCAAGTCTCCTAAGTCTTCCTCTTTTGCTTCCCCTCTCTGCTCAGCTCCACCCTTCATTAGATGGGGCAGAGAGCCAGGAATTTCACCATTTTTTTTTTTAAGATTTATTTATTTGTGCATACAGAACTGGGGTACAGGCCAGAGGCTCAAGGGTGGCGAGAGGCTTCTCCAGAGACAGAGTGGGGAGCAGAACAGGCAGATCGACGAAGTACACTGCTGAGGGGAGCAGCGGGTGGGTCAGGAGAG
>NW_004567110.1:21579449-21679672 GCF_000260355.1 Condylura cristata
GCCATGTGGTCACCTCCGGGGCAGGCAGGAATCGAACTCATGCGGAAGTGGCTTTAGCTTCTCAGTGCTGTGCTTTAACCCACTGCACCACCAGGGAGGGCCAGTTTCACCTTTTTATGATGATTACGCTCTGTAACAGTGAAAGAGTGCTTTCTGCCAGATCATAGGAGAAAAGCCTTCAGTTTTTCACCTTTAAATATAATAGACCATATATGACCTATATTATACTGATAAATTCTCCCCAGTTTTTTGAAGGTTTTAGTTTATTTTTGAAGTATTTATTTTTTATATTTTACATCATTCTTCATTTTTGTACAATGTAAGCTTTCTCCCCTCAGGTGTAGGCCCCATGAAATTCCCACCAACAATTCCCCAGTGTACCATCACCACAACCTCTTGTGCTCTTCCCATCTCTTCGACCCTTCTCCTTTCTCCTCCCCTGCAGAATGTCTCTGATTTATCGTTGCCTGTTGATTTTTATTTTAATTTATTATAATTATTTTTCCTGATCCATTATTTGGTTCCTTTATGTTCCTCCTATAAGTAAAACCAGTTGATATTTTTCTTTTTACTTTCTGGCTTATTTCACTGAGCATTTTCCCTTTCCAGCATTTTCCCTTCCCTTTCCTTTTGCTGATGTAGTGATTTTCAGCTGTTGAGCCATCTTTGTGTCCCTGGAATAAATCCCACTTGGTCATGATATATTATCTTTTTGCTATTTTTTTTTTAATTTAATTTGCTAAGATTTTGTTGAGGATGTTTGAATGTATGTTAAGGAAAATTGGTCTGTTATTTTATTCTTATATGATGTCTGTCAGATTTTGATATTGAAATGATGTTGATCACATAGAAAGCATTTGGAAGCATTCCCATTTTCTGAAATTTTTGGTAAGAATTAGAGAAAGATAGGTATTTGTCTTTGAAGGTTTGACAGAACTCAGTTGAACTGTCTGGTCTTGGGCTTTTTTTTTTTTTTATTTGGGGAGACTTTTGATTATTATTTCAGGGTTTTGTTTTTTTTTTTTTTTTTTTGCTTGTGATTGGTTTATTTAGGCTTACCACTCTTTCTGATTTAGTCTCAAAGGTTATAGATTTTTTCCAATTCATCTAGGTAATTCAATTTGCTGGCATATAGATGTTTATAGTAATACTGACAATCCTCATTTCTGAGATGTCTATTGTGACTTCTCTTTCTCATTCTATTTCTTAGTTTTTTTTTTCTCTTTTTTCTAAGTCCATATAGAGGGTTTTTTAAATTTTCTAAGAACTATCTTTTGTTTTCATCTATCCTTTCAACTCTTATTTCTATTCTATTTACTTATATTATTTCCTTACTTACATTGGCTTTTGGTTTTGTTTGTTCTTTTTCTAGTAACTTAAAGTGACAGGTAACGTGTTTATTTGAACTCTTTCTTGTTTCTTGATGTTGGGCTTACTGCTGTACATACCCCTCTAAAAACTCCTTTTGTTGTGTCCCATAGTTTCTGTTTTAATTTTTGTTCCTCTCCAAGAATACAGTAGTGTGTTGTTCACTCTCCATATAGTCTTCATATATATATATATATATATATATATATATATATATAAATATATATATATTTATATATATTTTATTATCTACTTTGATAAAATAAGTAGCAAAATTCTTACAAAATACATTCTTTTTCTTTTTTCTTACCGTGGTAACATTGGTTTATGATAACTATATAATTCACAGGTACAAGATTATATTATCACATCACACTCACCAAGACATCATTTTGTACATTTTGTTATGTCCTGCTCGACAACTTTGATGAAATGGCATTTGTCTTATTAATAGTTACTGAATTCTTAAGTATACTTAAGAATGGTAATGGATTATTCTTTAGCATTTTTGTAATAAAAGAATAATTTACATCAAACCCATAGAATATATAACACTGAAAGTAAACCCTACCATAAAGTGCGTACTTTGGGTGATAATGATACATTAACGTAGATTTCTCAATTGTAACAATTGTGCTACTGATGGACTATGTTGATAATGTAGAATACTGAGTATATATGACAGTTCTATATGACTTCCTTATTTTTTTTTAAAGATTTATTTATTCATACATAACTGGGGTACAGGCCAGAGATGCGGAGGGTAAGAGGATTCACCAGAGACAGAGTGGGGAGCAGAACAGGCAGATCGATGAAGTACACTGCTGAGGGGAGCAGTGGGCGGGTCAGGAGAGGTCTGTCTCACCATGTGGATCTCCTCCTGGGCAGGCGGGGTTCGAACTCATGCAGAATCGGCTTAAGCCTCTTAGTACTGTGCTTTAACCCGCTGCGCCACCAGGGAGGGCCGACTTCCTTATTTTTGTGTATCTAAAACTGCTTTGAAAAATAGTGAATTTAAACAGTAAAACCAGAGAACCATTTATATGCTCTTCTTTCACACTCTGCTACCATAAGTCAACACACACACACACACATATGCACTCATTTATAGGAAATGTTAATAAGATTCATTATAATAAAGACTAGCATTTGTGATACTTAGGGATATGATGTTTACCTAGGGGACAAGTAGGTCCTATTGCAAACATTAGAGAATTAACTTGTTCGTGTCAGGAGTTATTAATTGGTGTGTTTAGAACCTAAATTTTGTTAGTTTGACTAAGCTACTGAGCATCTGAAACACCAGTCTGTTTTTAGTAAGCTCTGTAAGAATTTGTCTGGGACTCTTTGCCTCTGCTTTTGGCTTCTAACAATGAAACCCTTTTCCAACTCAAAACCAAGAAAAATGGGGGATGAGAAGATTATGCTGATCTATACAATCTTTTTCTTTTTTGTCTTCTGCAGCATTCATATTTAAACCTTTTTTGTTGTTTATATAGATGATGATTTAGGAGGGGGGAAATACAGCACAAATGAAGTAAAGACCAGTTTCCAGTAAGCACTTTTGCTAGTAAAATAAATGTCTTCTGAATTATAAACTCTGATTCCTAATTTGGTTGTTGTCCTCAAGAGTGTGCTTCTTCAGGAAATAATGTTTTTCTGCAAGTACCTTTCCATTTGTCCTACCACACAAGCCAATAATCTGTTCAGAGGAATCTTGACTTTAACAAAGGACTGTTTTAAAAATGTATTGATTGTAGACAAAGATTTCTGAATAAGAGCCTCACACAGCTTTTAATGAATTGAAGTCTACTTTCTGATCTTGAAAATAAGTTATACTAGGCCCCTCACGAGTTAAAGCACACCACTACGAAAACTAGGCGCAGCCACTTCAGTACCAGTTCAATGCCTGGCCAGGGAGGTTACCCACATGGCTCAGAAGATTTGTCCTATCTTGCCCACTACTCCCCTCAGCAGTATACTTCATCAGTCTGCCTTTTCTTCTCCCCATTTTGTCTCTGGTGAATCCTCTTATTGCCTCTGCACCTCTGGTCTATCCCCCAGTTCTATGTGCATAAATAGTTAAATCTTTTTTAAAAAAGAAAATAAATTATTCTGATAGTTAAGTGCAAGATTATCAAAAAACTAGAATCAACAGTATTCACATGATTACACTTTTTCTCTATTCAACTACTCCAAATGGTGGCATTATGTTTATTCATGTTGCTGAATGTCATGCATGTGGATATGGATGTTCTTCCCTACAGTCTTCCTCCTGCAGGAACTATTCAGATCATCAGTAAGAGGGAAATGGCTGAGTAAGACCCAATGAACTGAGAGACCCTTTTTCACAGATACCCATTTTTTTCCTGAGAGTTTACTGGGAACATGCTTCTTCCTGAAGCACAATGAATGTGAATCTGTACACATTCTTTTCTAAGAATAGAAGTCAGAGTCTTACTGAGTTTGTTTCAGCTCCAGGAAATTTATCATTGTCTCTTTAATATGTAGCATTGTCTACATTTACTCATTATATTACCCAGTTGCTATTTAGTTTTCAGATCGAAATGTAAACAGAAAGGGGTGATTAGATGAAAACATTTTAATAATAGATTGACAACCATATGGAGAAAAGACTAAACCTAATGTTTAATCATAAAAGTAATCTAAATTCTCTTTTAAATATTTATTATATCTGTGGTTTCCACACATTCCAGAAATAATAATAATAAAAAAGGAATCTCATTCTATTTATGGTTCTTCTCACTCATCCAGAGCCAAAAAAGACAAAGTATTGCTAAATCCTATTTCTTTACTACAGTTCCTAGAAAATGATGAATATTTAAATGCAAAAAATACTCATTCAGATGTTTCAGATATACTGATGTTTTGTCCAAATAGAAATCAAATCTAGTTTGGGTGGTGATAGTTTTTACAGGTCAGTCACACACCACTAGCAATCTCTATTTATTGAGTTTTGCCATATATATTCTAATTTATTTATTCAATAAAAATATATTCAGTGTGTTCTTTGTGACAGGCAAAATAGTTGTTCCTGGATACTGAATAGTAAGAGATATGATCCCTGCTTCCTTGATGATTATGACATTTTCAACAAGAGAGCAGTCATTAAAGAAAAACAGATATAACTACAAAAGACTAGAAAATAAATGAGCAAAATTCATATAAACACTTATATATGTATATTCAGAAGTATTTTCCTCTATTTATTTCTATTCAAAACAGAGATAATCATTGCCTAGAATGAATATTTTATTACGTGTCCCAAAGTATTATAATCATAATCCACCATTTTCTGTCATCCTTTCTCTCTGTGCCACCATGAGGTGTTTTTGCTATTGACCTTGCTTCCTTTTTTACATGTAAAGGAAGTTCTCATTCAGCAGCAATATGTGAACAGTGAAATCAAAATGACCCTTTGACCAGTCAAGATGATGTCTCTTTGATTGACTACCCTCTTTTCATGTTGAGTTGTATATGCATCTCTGTAAATTGTCCTCCTGTGTTCACCTCTTTGTGGTCCACTTTGTCACATGCCATCATCTGCTCACTTCCTAGAGACTTTGTTCCCACAAGCTTTTCCTGCTAGTAAGTCTTTTTTTTTTTTTTCTTTTTTTGGTTTCTAAACATACATCCCAAATGTCCGGCATGATCTTCACACTTTTTCCAGTCACCTTCCTTAGTTAAACCTGTCTACTCACAGACAACCACTTTGGAACTTCATATCTATTCTTTCTCTTGCCACTGACATTTTCTTTTTTTGGCATACAAATGTCAACAGGTAGGATCAAATGGAAAGAGGCATGAAAGGTTAATTCTCCAATATCAGTACCAACTATGGGAAATTTATTTACAGAGTTACAGCTAAGAGTAGCTCATTGAAATAGCTGTGGTCTATGAAAACTATTAAATAGGAATATTTTTTGTACAATGAAGAGAGTGAGGTTGTTTCAACCTGCTCTTCATCTTCATGCAAGAGCTGTTCAGTATTACAGATTGTAAAATGTCAAAGTCAAGGTGAGCAGCTATTGCCAAGGCAATGGGTTATTTTTAAACACTATTACATTAATGTTTGTTCAGATATGTCAAATATCTGTCTGTCATTATCACATATGAAGAAAATAAAAATAATAAATGTTGAAAAGGACTATTGTTTATTAATTTAGAGTGGAGATAACTCCAATAAAGCACAAATATCTTAAAATATTTACAAGAATTTACTTAGTTAAGTATTGGCTTATTTATATTTATCTTTGGTTTGAAGGGGCTTACATTTTGGTCAAAAAGATAAAAGATAGAGAAAAGCAAAACTGAACCAGAGTGCAGTACTCATGAAAATGGATTGGATTAGAGTTTTGTTGTAGTAGTAGGAATAGTAGTGAAAATTGCAGGAGAAATATCAATCAGGGGCATACTCCAAAGATTTAGCAGCTCAGTAGTACACTTATTTGTGTACTGATATCTGAGAACTATTTCTCTTGAGTAACTCTGAAAAATAGACATAGTGTGGTAGAATGAACAACATGGACAGTAATACTACTTCAGTAAAAGCCGTACAAATTTTACAGTTTTTCTCCTGAATAGTGTATTAGTTTCTTATTGTGCTCTAACAGATTATCACACATTTAGTGACATAAGACTATTAACCTTTATTATCTTCCAGTTCTAGAGATCAGACTATGATACAGAAAGTACTAAACCCAAGATGTCAGCAGAACAGCAATTTTTCCTAGAGGATCTAGGGGGATATTTGTTAGTTGCATTTTCAGCTTCCAGAATTTATCCACATACCTGGCCATATCATTCCAAATTCTCTTGTCTCTGATGTTGATCCTTATGCCTTTGTTTTATAAAGAGCACTGTGATGATTATGTTGACCTCATTGGGAGAATTTCCCCACCTCATGCTCTGTAAATCCCTTTATGCTGTGAAAGGAAGCATATTCAGAATTTAGCGTGTGACAATTTTTAAGAAGTGATTTTATTTAGCCTGTAAGATATTCCTTGATTTTGGAGGTTGATTGGATAGTAAAAATGTATGTATAGTACTTTCACCTAAAATCTGAAAAAAAAAAAGTGAAGTAAAACAAGTTAAGATGTATGTCTGTAGGAAGCTCCCAATTATTATGTTTTCTTTCAATAAATGCTTTTTATTTTTTAAAAAAAGATTTATTTATGCATACAAAACTGGGGTGCAGAATATACAGGGACAGTGAGAAGATTCACCAGAGACAGAGTGGGGAGCAGAACAGACAAAGTACACTGACGGGAGCAGCAGGCAGGTCCGGAGAGGTCTGTTGTGCCATGTGGATCACCTCCAGAGTGGATCGAACTCTCACTGAAGCAGCTGGTTCGCTTGCAATGCTATACTTTAACCTGCTGCGCCACCAGGGAGGTCCATTCAAGAAATGCTTTTATTAGTATTGCTGGGCCGGGGACATTTAGGCTTTGCTTTTTGATAGTATTTGGAATATAGATATTCTGGGATGCTAATTAAGGGCATATCCAATGATCTTATTTATTTACTTACATACTTGAATTATGAAGTGGACAAATTTATAAACATTACTATAGTTAGAAGCAGGTTATTTTTGTTATTCATTTCTTAAATAGAAGAAAATGTAATTTGCTTTTCTTTCAAGTGCTTAGTTATGGTACTGTCCTGTGACTTTATTTTTTCATATCTTTTGTTTAAATGGTACCAGTTTTCTTCCTCTCTCTCAGACTCCTACTATTTCATAGATACCCATAAATGCATACAACATCTGGAAAAATAAATTAGTTGGATATTTGCATACATATAGGCCTAGGTTCATAAATCAAAAAATATGTATAAAGGTGACTCATTTACATCCAAGATTATCACCATCATTTTTGTAGTAGATCAGGGTCGGCAAACTTTTTATAAAGGGACAGATAGTAAATAGGTCAGTTTGCAGCCCAGTGGCCTTTATTTGGTGCTACATTTGCAACATGAAAGCAGCTATAGATGTATATAAGTGAATGGGTATGGTTAGGGGCTAATAAAACTTCATATATCTAAACACAGAGATCGGCCATATTTGACCTTAATTCGCTGTTGTGTTGTCACTTTAATATTGATATTTTTAATTTGTACCTCTAGTTGAGTATCTGTTTTGGTAGAAGATGTGTTCATGTAAAATACACCCCATTTTAATTCTGTTTCAATGGGAAAAGAAACAGGTGCCTTGTTCAATGATGGACATTAAGATGGAGGCATGAATTAGGATGATAGCGTGTAAACTCAATAGGACTTTGTGAATAACTAGATGTGGGAATATGAGAAAGAAAGGACAAGTCGGGGAGTTTCCCCTCAGCCAGTATTCCCTTTTGGTGACATTTCCATGGAAGATTAGACCCCAATTTCTTTGCATATTCAAATCCTACTCATTCTTTAAGAGCATACTTACATCTTAATTAGTCAAGACGACTTTCTCTATTGCTCTAGTTCACAATAACGTCCTTTCTTTGAACTCCCAGAGTGTCATTTTGGCAATTACACTACTATAGTATTTTACACTATTATTTATTACATGCATATACCCGATTATAGACTGTTGTTGGGTAGGTGGATTGTATTTCTGTGTATGCTAGTAAGCTTCTAGTGTAGTTCCATGTATCTAACAGATAGATATTAAATATGTATGCTTTAGTAGATCAACACACAATAGGTGAATCACATGAAGACTTGATAAAAAACAAAGCAAGAAACTTCAGAAGCAGTTTATGTCTTTTTATAGTCAATTAATAATAATGCCCAGTTTTATTTGTACTTAAGGCTCTCATTCCTTCATTAGCATTTAATTCTTATTTTGTTTTTTCACATTATGCATATTATTATTATCTTTGACTATGTCTCTCATATTTCATTTTACTATTTAGTTTTATCATTTATTTTCAAGCTCTATTACTTAACATGTGTAGCTATCTCTTTGACCTTTTATTCACCCAGAATTTTCTTTAAAATCTGCCAAACATCTACTCTGAATTGGTATCTTTTCCCAACGAGATTTTAGCTCTGGAATATATATTTGCAGACAAGCTTCTATAATAGTTTCACAGGATCTGGGCAATTCAGGCCTGTTCCCATTGCCTCACTAAACAATGTCAGAGGTAAGAGTTGAAAGTTGGGAGCAGATAGTAGTGAGGTAATGCTTTGGGGTGTAAGAATCATCTTTTAAACTAGAGCATTTGTCAGGAAGACAAATGATTTCTTCTAGTGGTTGTTATTTTATATCATAAAATTTCACTCCTTTCAGTTGTTTCCCCACACATTTGGAGACTATAACCACACTTATATGTACAAGTGTCATAAACATTGATCTAAAAGGGTCATTTAAGAAGTAAAAAATGAACCCTTTTTTGGGACCCCTAGTGCTTTATTTATTTTTCATAAATGAAGTTTTTAGTTGGAATAAAGTTATCAAATTATAATCACTGTGATATTTGGTCTAGTCAACATAAGACTAGACATTAAGTCTGATATGTAACTCTTCAAATATATGCGGATAGATAATTTACATATTTTATAGAAGTGATATATACAATATAATATACAATATATTGGAAATCCTGTGATACCACTGTAGATGAAGGGAAAATACATTTGACAATTGGCTAATTACTTCTTCACATCAATTCTTTAAAATATATATGGAGGGGCCCTCCCTGGTGACGCAGCGGGTTAAAGCACAGCACTAATAAGCTAAAGCCACTTCCGCATGAGTTCAATCTCCTCCTGCCCCGGAGGTGACCACATGGCGTGGCAGACCTCTCCTGACCCGCCCTCTGCTCCCCTCAGCAGTGTACTTCGTCGATCTGCCTGTTCTGCTCCCCACTCTGTCTCTGGTGAATCCTCTCACCCTCTGCATCTCTGGCTTATACCCCACTTCTGTATGAATAAATAAAGCTTTAAATAAATAAATAAATAAAATAAGAAATATATATGGAGGGCCTTCCTAGTGGCACAAGGGCTATTAAGTTATCAGCAGCCACTGTGGCATGAGTTCCACTCCCAACTAGAAGAACTAACCCACATGGCACAGCAGACCTCTCCTGTCTTGCCCACTGTTCCCCTCAGCAGTGTATTTTTCAGTAGTTCTGCCTATTCTGCTCTCCACTCTGTCACTGGTGAATCCTCTCATTCCCACACCTCTGGCCTAGCCCCTAGTTCTTGTATGCATAAATAAAATAAATCTTTAAAAATAAAATATATATAGGAATTTAATTATAAAAATTATTTCGTAATTACAGGATGAAAGAATTATAAAATCACAGGGTTTGGAAGTTCCAAACTTTTAATACTTTCTTTCTCTTACTGTAACCTAGGTTTATTAGTGACTCATTTTTAATATGAAAGTCAATAAAAACACATCCTTTGAGTAAAGAGTGAGAGTGCATTATAGACAGAAGGAAAATATGCACATAAAGATACACAAACATAACACATATGATAAATCTCTCTAAATATTTATTGTAATGCTACCATGAAAACTTAGCTATCAGTTTGCTTCTTGGTAGACTGGTTAGTTTTGATACAAATTAAAGTCTTTATATATCACTTTTGATCTTTATCTGATTAACTGTTGACAATAATTCACTCTTTGATATGCTTTTATATCTGAATCCTGTCATAAAACACATTTCATTTTTCTAACCCTGTATTCTTGTTTGAGTTCTTGTTCTATCCCATAAGTTTAATAAATACAAATCTGTAACCTTGTTCAAATGATTGATAAAAATGTTGAATAAGCTAGATCTATCAACAGAAACTAGTTGGCACAACAGAAACTCGTTGGCACAACCTGACATTTACTCATTAGCCATGATCCTTCATTTTGATGTTTGCATTCTGATGAATAATCCTTCCATTTTGAATAAGCATATTTTCTTATACATTCATATATGTCAGAAAATAGGCAAAACCTTAAAAGAAATTTGTATATTGTGATCAGGACTGACACAGTGTCATGGATATCTGTAGATTTATTTTTTAATTCTGTGTTCCTGTCCTCCTGCTAGCAAT
The DNA here is from genome assembly GCF_000260355.1 of Condylura cristata. Taxonomy (NCBI): domain Eukaryota; kingdom Metazoa; phylum Chordata; class Mammalia; order Eulipotyphla; family Talpidae; genus Condylura; species Condylura cristata. Next base: position 21,589,884 of record NW_004567110.1, read on the forward strand.
AAAATATTACTTGAAAAAGTTAAATTCGTGAGTCCTATAGTTCAGATGGAAACTGCCAGCTTGTACTTAATTATTTTCCTTTTCTCTACCTGAGTCTCAGTCATAGAGGCTGACTAGAGACCTCATCAAGATTTTTTTTTTTAAGATTTATTTATGCATACAGAACTGGGGTATAGGTCAGAGGTGCAGGGGTGGTGAGAGGCTTCACCAGAGACAGAGTGGGGAGCAGAACAGGCAAATCCATGAAGTACACTGCTGAGGGGAGCAGCGGGCAGGTCAGGAGAGGTCTGCCATGCCATGTGGTCACCTCCGGGGCAGGCGGGGATCGAACTCATGCTGGAGTAGCTTTAGTTTCTTAGGGCTGTGCTTTAACCCGCTGCGCCACCAGGGAGGACCTCATCAAAATTTTTTTAACCAGACCTCAAGGAAATAACTCTTCTCTCCAACCCCCATGGGATCTAGGCAAGTAGAGACTGAAAGTACCAGCATCCTTTTTGAGCCTTTTTTCAAAAGAGAATTTTGTGATACAGAAGTTGGAACAGAGAAAGGAGTAACTTTGAGATCAGTGAGAGTCCAGATGGTATCTCAATTCCTGTTTCCAGTTTTCCTGCCTTTCCTTTTATTTGCTTCCACAACTCAGTAGATACCCTTTTGACCTAAGTTTATTTAAATTAGGTTTCTGTCATTCTCAACTGAAAGAATACCAATTAGAAGTTTCAAAACTACTTCAATCAACATCTGTATCAATGGAAAAATGTTTTACATACACATTCTGGAGCTGAATTTCAAAATGAGCAGTGAGTATAGCTGTACAAATGGCACATTCCTTTGAAGATCTTTCTGATTCCCAAATATGCTACCCGTCTGTCTCAGTGAGCCAAAGTTCTGAGTCTCTCTTCCAGTAAATGATAAATCAGAGAAACAAAACAACTAGAAAAGCTCTTTGTATTGTGAGTTTGTGTGTGTGTGTGTATGTGTGTTATTACAGGAATATGACTTAATGCAATTGTGAAAGCACATTAAGCAGCCTCAGTAAAATTGTTATTTTTGCACATCTGCTGATGGAACTTGAAGTCATAGGAAAGGTACTGGGGAGGAAAAATGGATGAAAAGTACAAGAAAGCAAGAATAGACTATAAATGCAATATGTGTTAAAAACACATACACCTCAGTAAGGATACCACCAGTCATTATGATTATTTGATATACATTTAGAAGTAAACTTGTTATATTTCATGTATATTCCTATTCATTTTATTTTTCATATTTCTATGATTAATTATATTTTTATTCCATTATCTAACTTTTAGGAAATACATGCTATTTTTTATATAATAATTATATTTTCAATATATTAATGTATGTTTTACATGCACAGTTGCGGTACAAAGAATTAAATGAAATGACATATAACTTTCATTTATGTCTTCATTACCATATTTAAAAATATATACCTATTATAGTTATTCAGAATGTTAAATATTATGTAGATTTGTACCAAGTGATAAATAGCTTTTTTTTTTTTTAAGATTGATTTATTTGTGCATACAGAACTGGGGTACAGGCCAGAGGTGCAGGGGTGGTGAGAGGCTTCACCAGAGACAGAGTGGGAGCAGAGCAGGCAGATCAACGAAGTACACTGCTGAGGGGAGCAGCAGGCGGGTCAGGAGAGGTCTGCCACACCATGTGGTCACCTCCGTGGCAGGCGGGACTCGAACTCATGTGGACGTGGCTTTAGCTTCTCAGTTCTGTGCTTTAACCCACTGCACCACCAGGGAGGGCCAAATAGCTTTTTTTAAGTAGCTATTTGTATAATTAAAACTTATTGTTATCTCAGTTGGGTAGAGTAAATTATATATATCACTAAATCTTAATTCTGGCAGAATGTGATGTTTTATTTATTATAAATGCCACAAAGACTAAATGTTTTATGAGGGATAAGCACCTTTAATCACCTTTAAATAAATTTTCTCTCCAAAAATACAGGAACCTCTTCAACATCTTTGTTATTTAGTTTCGATTAGGAAATAATTATATCAACAAGAATTTGATTACATTATGTTGTCAAGATACTTAAAATTAATATGTTTAAATATATAAACTGGAAAGGGATACTAGCATTTGCGATTCTGTTGACATTATGACAGTAAATTCTAATCTATTAAAATACACAGTTTATTTGACCAGCATAGTCTGCTTTCTTAAGAGTATTTTTCTTTGCAATAAATGAATTTATATTTATTTTAGCTTCATTTTAAAACTGTGTTTAAGATTTTCATATACTTTATAGTGAAACCCAAATTTAATTATAGTTTTATATACTAACATTTGTATTATAGAAAAATAAATTAACATAAGTTTCTTCAAAATGGGTCTCAATTTGTTATTCTTTCATATTATTATAATTTACTTTTGTTTACAAACACCTAAATGGAAATAAAGGAGAAGATATAAACATCTTAAAACTATACAAATGGCTAGCTAAATATTAGTGGTAAAAGTAGGCCAGACTTGAGAGGGGAAAACAAGAGGAATAAAATATTAAATAGGCATAGAGTTTTCATTTTCTTATGTTTGAGGACATAAGACTAACATTAGACAATGTTGATTTAAAATTTTAATTTTGTGCTTTAGCCAGAGTTTTGGGAATCAGTGGAAAGACCTATTCTAACACATTAAAGGTAATAAAGACATAAAAACTTAGCACAACAGAGAGAGAAATAACATAATTTTAACTCTGTCATACTTGCACATCTGATTTGTCTTTCACTAAAAATAAGAGTTGCTTTTTAAAAAGCTTAATCATTCAGTCTTCAATTGTTCTCTTTTTCTAAGAAAAGAATAGTAATCAGGAAAAACAATAGAGAAATAATATGTTTTATGCCCTCACACATATTATATTTGAGATTTAGTGGGAATATTGAAACAGCTATTTTTTTTTAAAGTAGCACACAAAATAAAATTTCTCTAATTCAAAGCACATGACAGGAACATAACTACAAAAGTCCTGCCTTATCTGTCATCTTAACCTTTGAGAGCCATTTGCAAGTAAACTAGAACAGAATTACTAAGGAAACCTAAAGAAATGATACTTAGCAACTAATAGTCATATGCCCATTAAAATTTTTTTTGTCAATCTTAAAAACTACAGTTCTAATAACTAAAGATGGCACAATTTAAACATCAGTCTGCTACTTTTTTCTCTGAATTTTTAATATGTTAGCATTTATTTCTTCTTGTGACTAGTAAGGAGTATTATTTAACTATTATGGAGGATTTATTTTTCTTCTGTGGTATTTCAGAGTCATCTTTCAAAGTACATTGGGTGATATGAATTATTTTAATAGCTTAAATATTAAATAAAATCTATTCATACTTGGGAACTGTTATAATTGTGAGAAGAACTCTGCTTGTTTTTCTCTCTTTTTAAAATCTTAGTTAAATTTTTAAAACTATCTTATTTAGTTATGCATAATGTATTATCAAAACTTCATCCAAAATTTAAATACCAAAAGGTTATGCCAAAAGTAAAACTAGACAAAAATTGTATTCACAGTCCAACTAATTATGACCATCTTCAGGGCTAAGTTTTTTTCATTTGTTTTAATTTAGAACTAGAAAGAATAAGGAATGCTAGCAATTTGAGTAAAGGAAGCTTGGGTGATAGTCTATTACAGAAGAATGGAAACTTTTTTAAAAATCTGGATTGTATATTTTAAAAATATATTGAAGCTGCTGCAGAATGTAATACATGATGGACATATTTATAGATTAATGCTGTCTAAGATACCCTGTTATTCTCTAGAGAGTTTGTGTGTTCTTTTGATAAAGCATTTCAAAAGTTGGGATGGAAGACTAAACATGGATGAAGGAAGAAGAGTTAGTGGTTATAAATTTATAGTCACAATTAAATAACGTTTATTTATAATTTTCCATTGTATGTTTAACTAAAAACAATAGCATGAAGATCAAATATAAATTTCAGTTTTGTTATTTCCAAGTGTTTTACATGTATATAGTTATCATAAAAGCTTATAAAAGTTTAAATCTATTTAATAACATATCTATTCCTTTAATAGATGCTATGATGAATTTCAGGAACTATAGCAGTGCTTTGTTTGTCATGTGAGAGAACATGAAATTTGGGGAGAGAATATGTGGGTAAAGAAAAGTAGGCCGACATCCTGTGATAGGAAGCTTTATTTGCTAAACCAAGTATCTTTTTTTATCCTGAGACACTTCAGAGGGCATAAAGAGAACTCAGGCTGCAAGAGTAGAACCTGATGTGCTCTGATCTAAGAATCTCAGATAGGAGGAAAACTTGTTGAGAGGAATTTGTTGTGGATAGAAGCAAGGATCATATCAGTTGAACTTAGTGTATGTATATCCATATACACACAAACATATAATTAAAATACTGAACATTTTTAAATTTCATGCTTTGTAAAAAAGAAAAAGGCTTGAGAATGACAAAATGTAATACAATAAGTATATCTGTATAGGAGAATGATTTAATACTATTTAATGTTGTGAGAGGGAGAATCAGATGGTAATTTAAGTATAGGTTGACTGATGCCTCTTTTGTATCTAATTCTGGAAGTGTGAAAAGAGAGTTTAGGTAACTGGTCGATATTTTTTAAATTTTTAGCAATATGACAATTGAAATACAATATAAATTCAAATGCATGAACTAACACCATTATAAATGGACTTAATGGAAATTACAGAGCAATGTAGGGCCTCAATTTTTCACACGTTGTCCTAGACATTTCTGTATATCCTCACATAAATTTTTAGAATCTGTCACCAAGTTGATTCCAAAATAGCTACTTAGGTTTTACTAAAATTGCATGATTTTTAGAGAATTGACAGCTTTGTAATAAAGATGGTATATGTCCTTCCATTTAACCAGGCATTCCTTATTTTTCTTTCAATAGAATTGACTATTTCTTAGATTCTATTTTTTGCTATAAAATTTTGTGTCAGTATTTTGTATTACATTTTCAATTTATTGTAGAGTTAAAGAAATATTTTTTATTGAAGATTAAAGATTAGGGGCCCTCCCTGGTGGCGCAGCGGGTTAAAGCACATCACTGAGAATCTAAAGTCGCTTCTGCATGAGTTCGATTCCCACCTGCCCCAGAGGTGTGGCAGACCTCTCCTGACCCACCTGCTGCTCCCCTCAGCAGTGTACTTCGTCGATCTGCCTGTTCTGTTCCCCACTCTTGTCTCTGGTGAAGCCTCTCACCCCCCTGAGCCTCTGTCCTGTACCCCAAATAAATAAATCTTTAAAAAAAAAAAGATTAAAGATTAAAGGAACTGGGGTCTAGGCTAGAGATGTGGAGTGAGATAATTCACCAGAGACAGAATGGGCAGCAGAACAGGCAGATACCTTAAAGCAGCGCTAAAAGGAGCAGCGGGTGAGACAGGAGAGGTCTGCTGTGCCATGTGAGCTAGCTACTTGACAGAGGTCTAACTCAGGCTGCAGTGGCAATAGTGTGATACTGCTGAGACTTAACCCCTGCACCACTAGGGAGGCCCCAAAGAAATATCATTGGCATGTATATAATGAGCTCATATCAGTCCACTGATTCCTCATATTTCCAATAGTCTGTCTACTGATTCTACAGGAATTTCTGAGTAACCTTTTCTTTTTTGTTTTTGCTTGATGACTTTGTCGATTACTCTTAGGGTTCTATTGCTCCATTATAACTTTGACCAACATATAATCATCATCCTTCATTGTTTTCAAAGTTAAATACATTTCATTGGTGTATAAATTTGTTATAAAATTATTCACATAATGCAGATTCTCATTACTGATACAGAGATAGAATAATTGTTTAGAATTCAGGTAAACATACTAGAAACCTATCATAACTTTGAGTCAAAAGATCTAGAAAAGAAATAAATAACTCCAAAACAAATATACCTAAAGAATGTATTTGGTGGTTAGTCATTAACAGAAGTATCTTTAAGCTTGAAATTGTGAAATTACATTGCTAAAGTAGGAATACTTATATAATGATATAGTTTTAACTGCCTTGAAACTGATATTATTTTATTGGAGCAGGAGAAGTTGTATGATGTGTCAATTAAGTGAAAATGAGGGAAAAAAGTTGCAGTATGAAATTATAATTAACAAAGTTTTGAATAAGTTCCAGTTTCATCCACCCTGTACTAACAATAAAATGCACGATTCTTGAGAATAGAATTTTCTGTCTGAATGTGTGGTAGTGTACTAAATTAACTGACCCAGTTGTGACTAAAGAGAATCATAGTCTTCTGTAGAATGACACATATGAAATTGTTTTGCTGAAGACAAATGTGCCAAGGAATGAATCCCCTGGACCTGGGAATTTTAAGCTACTTTATGAATCTGAGATTCCCTCCATGTGACCACCCAAACAGGAAAAAGGAGTGTACCACAAATGTAGGTCATTTCTTAGTATTGCCTTACATTGAGGTATTGGTCTCATGGAATTAAATATTTGGAATTCCAATTTGAAGACTTCAGTATTTGTTCTATGTTTCTCCTCCCTACTATTATGTACATTTTCTTCTTTATTGATATTCTTAAATCAAAAGAAATATTGACAGCCTCTTAATTAAATAAGAAGTACATGACTTCTAAACAAAAAATGGTTGTAGTAAGAAATGTGGTATAAGTACATCCTGAGCTTGGGGGTAGGGGGTATATTTCTTAATCTCTTTTTCTAACCAAATTTTTGCATCCTGACTTCACTTTCTAATTGAAATTCTAAATTCCTTTTTTCTTGAGAATGACAATTTATTTAAACATGATCAGGAATAATGAAAACTGCTAAACCAACCAAAAGATATTTCTGTCTTCAGTAATATTATGTAGTTTATACATTAGCCACTGAATTGGCCTTTATTTAAAAGAACACTTTTTTAACTTCTCATTTTTGTTTCAGTTATTTTATGTAAAAACTATCCCTAAATATAAAGACTTAACTGTGCTAAACTCAGTGTATTTTAGTTTGATTATGGCTTGTCTATACAAAGACACAAAGTAAATTTAGATAATTATCTAAATAAGGACAAATAATAAACTTCATCTTAAAGAAACAAAAAATCACAGTTAGGAATCCACAAAATTAAATTGCAAGTTGGATTCTTAAGTAATGTTTTTATTTAATTGTAAATAAATTATAAACATTATATTTCTCCTGAAAGAATTTGTGAACAAATATATTTGGCAGAATATATTTTGAGGTATATCAAAATCGAAGACACATGAAAATGGTTTGATATAGTTTGCTGAAATAAAAGTCAGCTTTCCACATATAATAAGTATAATTGAAACACAAGTGAAATTTTGAAGTTATGACTATATATGTCAGAATTTCCTGATCATTATCCCATCATTTATTCATGCATTCAATACATGTTTTTGGAATCTTTAATATGTATTTTTATTAAGATAGATTTTGTGTTTAGGAGTAGAACTATATATTCATATCCTTTTTTTCTCTTAGAGTTTGTAGGTACCTAAGGAAATTGATGTCTACTAATAAAATGCTACTCCTCACTCTCTTAAGGAGAAGGGACTTAACTTCCAGGATATAATGCATAAAAAGATCATCTGGTCTTTCTCTCCTCTCTTCCTTGATAATTGAGGGCCATCTTCTTTGAGGGATTGTGTTTTGCCTGCTGAGAGAATAGATTAGATGTTACGGTATAAAGGCATGACTCAAGAAAGAATGGGCAGTATTGTCATGTAACTCAGTTGCTTCTCTTCTAATTAATTGTTAGCAGTTAGGGAAGGGAAGAGAGAACTCATCTGTTGATTTAATGTTCACTTTATTAAACAGACTCTCAACTTAGTGGATGAATAAAACTCTGTCTCATTCAAGATTGAAAGGTTTGCCAGAGTGGTGTCATTGAGAGGGAAATTTTGAAGAAATGGGTCATAGATATAGCATAGAAAAAAGGAAGTAATGGTTAAGGAGGAGAAATTAAAAAAGAAGACCTATTAATTGGCATCTAATGAAATTAAAGCAAACTGTAAAAAAGAAAACAGAGAGAAGGTATTTCTAGTTTCAGTGGTTGAACATTTCTGTGTGGGCCCAAAGGGTTAACAAGCAAAGAGGATAGTTAACAAATTTCAAAAGATTATTATGTTCAGAATTGCACATGGTATCTGGTAGATAATGACCTTACTCAGAATAGCAAGGAGTGTATGATTTGAGAAGGTACCAAAATTACTTTGAATCAAGGAAAGTGACTGGGAAGACAGTAGAAGGTAATGTAAGAAAAGGATAATGAATGTCTAGTTAATTGACAAGAGCTTCCAGGGAGCATATTTATTTATTATGTTTATATGAATTTGGGATAGTAATGAACTGAAAGCTGTTTGGAAAATTTGAAATACAGAGAGAAGAGCTTCTATACTTCAGAGGACAGAGAGAACTTATGCAAAGAGTTAGTGTCCAGTTATATCAACCTGGAAGAAATAAGCAATGGAGAGGTAAATGGTGAAGAGAAATTTGGTTAGTTGTTGGACATACAAAGCCCATATGGCGAATGTGGGCAGTAGTAAGACCCTTGTGGTTTGTGTGAGACTTAGACTATTAAATTCCAAATTTACTGTTACTTTACCATCAGGGGAATAAAAAGAATAGAACACCATAGCCTGTAAGACCCATCAACTGCCTCGATTTCCTTCATTGTACGGCTATAGATGTGTGTGAATATCTTGTTCTCAGCTTATTTTGTGACTTTTAAATGTCTGGGGTTTAATAAAATCTAAAGACATCGTGCCAAGAAAATATCATCTGTGTTTTTAGGCTTGTTTATTTTAGAAGAAATATAATCTCATGCTTATAACTCATTTACTCTTAAACAAAAATACTGCTAAGAGAAATCCAAAGTACATCCAAGATAGTTACTGTCACTCATGGATCACTTTAAAAGAGGCTTTCTAAGTTATATAATGATGAAGATGAAACCATATCTAATTTGGAAAGTTAAGAGATAAGACTTTGCAATACAAGGGATATCATAGCCACATTGAATCATAGACATACACAGCTACAAGGGTCTTTGGAAATTATCTAATTCTTCCATTATAAAAGAAGAAACAGAGGGGCAAGTGGGTCAGCTGATAATACCTGCAGTTTCACTCAGTTTAGGGAAGCACATAGCCAAATAAATTAAGTGGGGTTTAATTAATGTTTCCTTTCAGAGCAGATGAGTATTTTGCATAGGATCTTAAATATAATAGGTGCCAAATAAATGTTTCTTTAATGAATGCACCGATGTCATTGGGAGTTCAGCTCTCAGATAAGTATACTCTAGTGAGCCATTTGGTATATTTATTATCATCTTCATGGGAGAACCTTATGATTTTTTTTTTTTTTTTTTTACTAAATTGCCTTATCAGATACCAATCATTGGCCTCTGGAAACTATAAACTTAAAAGTACCAGTGACTGAACTGTTCAAATATTGCGAGTTCTTTTAAAGTGCTATAGCAAGACATAACTCATTTTGTGTTGATTAGCATGCAAATACCTATGAATCAAAATGTGTACACTGTAATAAATATCTGTAATACCTCTATATTTCAAGTGCATTAAAATATTTATGGAAGAGAAGGATTTGTGGTGCTCTTTTAGATGAGACATATTGTGGAATTGTTGAGTAGATTGAGAGAAGATTTAAATGCAGGAGAGAGAATTTAAGAAACTGAATTTGATGAGACAGTTTGCTGCTGTGAAGCAAAGTGTGTTAAAGAACTCAGTGATGACAGTGTGCAGCTGAGCAATGGTAAGGAGACGTGCTTTTAGAACGCCAGAAAAAGTACTAGAACTTGAACAGAAAGTTTTTATTGTGATGGTACAGCTGTGTAACATTGGACAGGGCACTTCATTATTTAAACATATTTGTTTCTTGAGATAATCATCAAAATGCAGATAATGACAGCACCTCTCTCCATATGTGTTTGAGGATTAAGTTAAATAATATTTATTCACTCTGTGTACAAATCAAGTTGAGCCTAGAAATATGTGATGAGATACTGAATTTTTATGGGTTCCAGCCTAATTAAGCAATACTTCTAAAATTCATTTTTAATTGCAGATCTCAGATATATTTTTTTAAAGATTTATTTATTTATTCATACAGAACTGGGGTACAGGTCAGAGATGCGGAGGGTGAGAGGATTCACCAGGGACAGAGAGAGTGGGGAGCAGAACCGGCAGATCGAGGAAGTACACTGCTTAGGGGAACAGCAGGTGGGGCAGGAGAGGTCTGCCATGCCATGTGAATCTCCTCTGGGGCAGGCGGGGATCGAACTCATGGGGAAGTGGCTTAAGCTTCTCAGTGCTGTGCTTTTAACCCACTGCGCCACCAGGGAGGGCCAGATCTCAGAGAATTTTTATACACGATCCTCTATATCCTTTTTTTTTTTTTTTCTGGGAGAAACTTTGCTATATTTTAGTCAGCCCACCTGGATGCTTTCCAAGACAAAGTAAGCAACAGTTTTGAATGATAATTGTATTAGAGTGGAGTGAATCCTGACCACTTTCTTTGAGATTAGTGCCAAATTAGCAGAGTGTATGTCTGAATGTGTCTATTCTAATTGCCTGTTTGTGCATGTCTCACATAGTGAGGAAAACACTAGGTTTAGGTTTGAATGCCTATATTTATTTATTTATTTTTAAAGAATTATTTATTCATATAGACTTGGGGTACAGGCCAGAGATGCGGAAGGTGAGAGGATTCACCAGAGACAGAGCAGGGAGCAGAACAGGCAGATTGACGAAGTACACTGCTGAGGAGAGCAGCGGGAGGGTCAGGAGAGGTCTGCCACACCATGTGGATCTCCTCCGGGGCAGGCAGGAATCGAACTCATGCGGAAGTGGCTTAAGCTTCTTAGTGTTGTGCTTTAACCTGCTGTGCCACAAGGGAGGCCCTGAATGCCTATATTTAGAAAGAGGAAACCGATTTTTACCACTTTGCTAACTTATGTCTAATATTTCCAATCTGTCTAATATTTCTCAGTCCCCACTTCTCGACCTATAAAATAGAGATAACAAAAACTGCAGAAGGAGATGGAAATTTGGTAACAAGTTGTCTTCCCAAGAATCGAACACGGTGCCTGCCATTCATCCAAATCTTAGGACATATCCCTGTTCTTGTCACTTCCTTCTGTTACTTAAATCTCAAGATATATTAAATCAATCTTCCACTTTTTAACGATGCACAAATAAAGCCAAAACAAAGGAGAAAAGGGATGAAATATTACCCTTAACCACTGAAAGGGACATGGAAAGTAATTTTATCAAAACATAATTCACACTGGGCTGGCATTGTTTTAATTATATGTAAAAATAAAAATATCATACATCTTGGAAACTTTAGATAACTAAAGCTGTCAGATTATGGATATATCATTTTGTAATGATTCTAAAAAAAATCCTGTCATAATGAGAATGCTGGCAGTGTCAAGATAAATGATGGAAAATCAGCTTCTCTTCTTACCTTAAGATAATCATGTAAGATGATCAGGACAGAGGAAGAGAGAAATGAAATTAATATATGACATGAGGATGGTAGCACAGTAAGGCAAGTAATATACGGTCATAACATAACAGGGCATTAAAGAACTGAAAGTGTTTTGTCCTATTTGTCTGGATGACTTTCTTCCAGTATGGGGCAGTTTGGACAGTAAAGCTTTGGGATACAATTTTCAGATGGCTTTGCTATCATTACTTTAATCAATATCTTATTTCTATTCATTGGTGTTTTACTTCTGCAAATAAGTCTGCAACAAAGCACATTGCTCTCCTAATGGTTGCCTAGGTAACAGCTGGGATATTTTTCTATTAATTGAACAATACTACACAGATATACTGTATGCCACATACAGCATATATTTACACTGTGACAGATTAAAAGATATTTCTATAGCAATGGCAAAATAAAATGTTTGTATTTTCTGGATAATTATAGAATGGCTTTTGAAATGCTACAATTTTTGAAAATTCAATTCTCAGATCTCTGAAAGAATGTATTTTATGGCATTTAAGGTAGTGTAGTTTTTCATTGTACCCTGGAAGTTCAATCAGTTTACTCTGGTAGTCACTGTTATCAAAAAAGTAACATTCATGCAGGAAATAACCTTATGTTTAAGTAAAAATGCTTCTAAACTGAAACCAGTAAACTCTTTGAGAAAAAGAACATGTCAACATTGTCAATCAGATAATAACCATAAATTAGATAAATAAATAAATAAATAAAGATAAATTAGACTTTGCATTTCACATAGAAACTGGCCATTTAATCCTCTCTGATCTAACACTGAACTGAATGTATCACTTAAATATGATAGATATAAATTATTTTGCTGGCATTTGTGAGCTAGACTTTTTATTTTTGTGCAAGGTTTACTTTTGTTTTCTGGACATATTTCTTAGTTGAGTGTTAAATGTCATATGTTTTGTCTATATATTGCTACAGTACAAGCGCACACTCTTTTATTCAGGTCACAATTAAAATAAAACACTAGAGATTCAACTATTATGCAGTGGTGAGCAGTCTCCATAAAGTCATTAGCATGTCAAAGAGCTGTTAAAAATACAGCAGCTTAGAATTGTTTGAAGGAAGAAATAATGATAGTAATACAAGAGCTTCCTGATTATTAGACACTATTTCAAGTACTAAAGAGTTAATAGTTTTTCTCTGAATAATAACCTTAAGTCAATATAATTTGTGTTTTCATTTTCTTTGAGGAAACTGAGCACATGGAAGTTAAGTTACACAACTTGTAAGCAAGGCTTCTAGACTGCAGGCACTGTGGCTCTGGGGAATGTCATTTTAACAACTAATGATACAGCCTTATAAAGAACATATGATTTTAAGCAGCTCATGTTGCTTGCAGCTAAGGTGTACAGAAAAATGGTTGTATATATGTATGACTTTGTGTTTTTGACAAGAAAAATAATGTACTGAGACATTTTTTTTTCTGGAACGTATCTTGTATCTGATTAATACCTCGAGACTTCTTTTAAATATTGTATGTGACACACTGAGCCGTGGTTTTAACACCACAAAGCTACAGAAATGTTGTTTAACCAGATAGTTGCTATACTAACACTTGAACTATATAGATGGTATCATATTCATGCACTTTTCACCTTGAACATACATTGTATGAAGAGAGTACTGAGGCATTCTAGATGGTAACAAATGCTTCCATTAGACTGTCTTGCTGACGTATCAGATGTCTTAAGATTGTATAGGAGGTGCTGCTGGATTTTATTCAGTTTGTAAGCTGATCCTCATGAATGCCTTCATTCCTGATATTCTATGTTGCTGACTACCATAACAATCAAGTAAGAAAGGAACAAAAGGGAATCTTTGTTGGGGGTAGTTGAACAGCTGGACCATTATAGCCTACATAGTATGGGAGAACTCCCTTCAGTATAGAAATCAGCAGCATCCCTTTGTAATTGTTCATTATTGTATTCATTCACTTTTTCTTCCATTGACCTTTGTGGCCAGGCTTTGTGGTAGATAGTGTGCAGTCACAAATGTAATTAAAAAAATATACATATATATGCATGCATGCATGCATGCATGTATATATACATGTATGTGTGTATGTATTCATGTATGTATGTGTATATAGTATTATTATATAAACATTATATAATATAAACAACCTCCAAGATAGCTAAAAGCCAATAATTGTTTTTCTCAGAAAGTTTTAAATTGCTATAAACTGTTACCTTAGTTATTAGTAAAAACTCAGAAGACTTCAAATAAACTTTTTTAATAGCTCAGATGTCTGTTAGCATTGAAGGATTTTTAAATGAAGATATGTGTATTACTTTGGACACTGTGTTGTTGTATACTTGATAGGCTACAGTATAGGTAAAACATAACTTTTGTATACACTGGAAAACTAAAAATATCCATGTGACTCACTTTTTTGTGATATTTGCTTCATTGCGACTTGAAACAGCTCCTAAGATATGCCTATAATGAAAAACCTCATCTAAAATTGGAGTCAGGAACAAGGTCGTTCAGGAACTACTCACAGGTCTCTACCACTCATCAGCTACCTTGAACAGAAAGATGCCAGTTACCTCCCAAGAGAAAGTTATTTTCCCAACCAACAAGCAAGTATTAGCTTCTTAACTCCCAAAGGACAAGTTATACATTTCACTCCCAAACAGGAAGGACAAACATTTTTTTGTTGCCAAGCTAATGGAAAGAAACATCACTTAGCTGATGTAAAAACCATTATTATTATTTGATCTCATCGGTTACTTAATCACTTGAGAAATGGGTTTTTAGGTGATTTCAAAGTTCTGTGAAAATCAGAAAGAGTAACTGCACAAACTTAAATGGCATATCTGATATACTTAAGGTACATGTAAGGGCCACATGTGTTTATGTGCTGTACTGCTGACCAGTGTCATTATGTGCCCCACAACTGTATTTTCCTCCAGGGAACTTTCATTCTTCTCTTGCTTATTACTTCCTTGTCCCTCCCTCCTTTCTATCAAAGTCTTCCATCTTGTTTAACTTCTCAGAGTTCTCTGTTTCCCAGATGAGATGCTCCCTGATTTATAATAGTTTGATAAATGCAATTAAATCTTCAAATTGATTTGGTTAAATTTTGTAGTTAAAGATTATGAAAAATTAGTTGAACTGCAATTTGGGGTTAGCACTCAAGTTCATAATCTCTCACTTACCACAGGTAGGCAACAAATTTGACCTCAGACAAGCACAGAGAACATGATGTCTACTGATATCATTCAAGGTCTCAAAATAAAAACCAGTTATTTTCTTCAGAGAAACTCAACTATTTCTAGAGAATAATTTTACCTGTAAATTTTAAAAGAGACAGGAATGGTCTTATGAACCATAACTCAGTCTACATTGACATAATAGTGGATGCAGTAGTGAGCCTTAAAAGTCAATGTCTTAAAATGCTATCCATGTGAAGAAATGGTGTAATACCAAAGTTCAATTTAGTAAAAGGTTATCAGTGTGGCATTTAAATAATGAGGCATTAAATGCTGTAAGTACAAATAAGGATAGTGAGATTGCAAGTAACATATCTCAGGAATCCACTTGTATTTGTTTCTTTTGTTCTTTGTTAGATTCTGACTGTCTATGAAGTAATGTTTTTTCAAAAAGTAACTAGAAGGTGAGCACTTTATGTTGCTGGCTATTTTGTCATATTCTTAACCATTGGCCATAACTAGGAGGACTATTATTCTCATTGGAAATGTGAGTGGACTACTAAGAAAATATGCCTGAATAGAAAGTCCTCTCACATCTGCCCGATATTTGGCTAGAGTAGGTCCCTTGGAATGGGAAAGGAATTCTCTTGACATAACAACAAAAAAACAAAATATAACACTCCCCCTCCCATTTTAAAGCAATCTAGACTGTACAAGTTTCATGTCACAGAAATTGGTTATAACCTGAACAGTTTTAAACAAGAAACAGCCTTCCCCTCCTCCCCAAAAATAATATTGGTAAAGCTCTACTGTGCTATGTTTTCAAGCCATGGACCTTCCTGGTGTATCTTCCAGTGTGAACTTTTGTATGAAAATGGCCACAAACTGTTTGCTATTTGTCCCACTGAAACATGATGTTGAAGTCCTCTCCTCATGTAGCTGTTCTGTCTTTCATGTATGTTGGCTCAGAAGACTTCAGCATGACTTTCTTGGAAATCTGAGGTTAGCTCATAAGAAGCCTTACAGCTTCTACCTGGGTTTCCTTGGAACAATTCCTTTGGGATTCTGCAGCAGCCATGTATGAGAAATTCAGATGCCTTCCACGGCATGCTCAGGACCCCGCTGACCTTAGCCTCCAGACTTGAGAATGCAGCTGTGTACGACTATTCAGACTAGCCCAGGTCTGTTAATGAAACATGGTAAAGAAAGTTACTCAGCTAAACCCTAACAATCTCTAACCCACAAATGTGATATATCATGAAATGGTTATAGTTAAGCCTCTTAAGTTTTGAGTGAGTTAGCTGTATGTAATACAACATCTTGTAAGCTTACATACCAAGCAAAATTTTACAGTTTTATATATATATATTTACTTACGCATATGTACACATGAATGTATATAATATATGCACATGTGTATATATACATAACATATATACACACACATCTGTGTACACACACACAGACATACTCATATATCTGTAAGCAAGTTAAAGTGCTGGCCCATCTTCTAAAATTTATAATTTGGTTTTAAATCATTGATGTTCTTGTTTATTAGAGAAGATTAATATTCCCCTTTCATGGTCCATTTTAGTTCATATTTAGGACTTTGATAAAAAGCCCTTCCTTTTTTCCCTTCCCCCTTTATTAATTCTTCATTACTTAAGATGCATCCCTCTTTCCCTGCTGCCTCCCTCTCGCCCATCTTCAATCCTTGTTTTCTTGTAGGTCTCACTAAGAAAAAGTAAATTAGTACAAATTGAGTCTTACTGTTTGTGCCTTTATAATGAAAACTTGCATATATAACGGCCACTTTGGTGCAAGCACACCTGAAAGTTCTTTTCTTTAAACCTTGTAAAGAAGAAGCAACACTCACTTCCCATACATTTATTAAAGATTTATGATGGGTTGTTTTCATTGCATACAAGTATCAATACATCTTGTTTCACAATAAATTTTATTGCAAAATATTTGTAACAATTAGACATAGCAATTACCTTTTCTACATGTTAGTTTTATCTGTATAATTGTGTTTAGTTTGTCTGGTGTTCTAGCTTGTTCTGATAAAAGACTTCTCCCAAAATAGTGGAGTTTCAAATCATCTTCATGTGAACACCTCAAATGAAAAAATAAAATATGATTGTCTTGATTCATGTCTTAGTTTGCTTATATTTTAAATTAGATTTAGTTTTGATGGCTCTTGAGTCACACCAAAATATTGCAAATCTGTTTCTAATGTTTTCTTTAATCCACTTAATTATAAAAAATGAGGCTGGAATGCCAATTTTTGCTGCCCTTTGGATTGTACATATCTTTCAACGTTCTCTCAAACAGTTTATATTTGAGAATTTAGACTAAAGAATCTATTTTGTATTTTTTAAGTCAGACTGAAGCTTTATCCCTCAAAACATATTCTACTTAAATTGTTTAAATGCAAAGTTGCCATTTGAAATTTAATGTAATTTAATATTGTTTTTGTGTATGTATGTTACATTTTAACATTGCAACTGGCATTATATTGCAAGTCTATTATAGACAACTGAGAATTATAACTCATTCTTTAACATAGCTCATCAAATTGAATTACACCTTTACTGTGAAATAACTGCGTAAATTAAGTTATAAATGATATTTTTGTTATATAGGCAAGTGCAAAGTACCTTTGTAAAAATAAGCTTAATTGTTCTTATGTTTTTTTCTTCCTAAAGTTAACTAAGATGCAATTTAATGATTCCCTTAATTGTTTATAAATGCCAAATTAATACTGGCCCAATGGAATTGTATTAGAGTTTGCACCAATATTTCCTTGAGATAAGTTAATTATTTTTAAAGAAAATATTTTGTGGAGAGATACTGTAGTGGCTTACTAGGGCTAACTATAATCTATTATATGATATTCTGCAGGGCTTTAAAAAAGCAGTCACTGTATGACCATGACTTGTTAATCAAGGTTTTCAAAGCCATTTGCTTTGACACATTTCTAAATAGTTTAAATTCCTCATGAAAATATATGCTCTTTTTGAAATATTTAAATTTATAGAAAGTTATATTTGATTTTGGCACAACTCAAAAATCACTGGCACCTATGTATATTATATTTTTCACATATCTAATTACAAAATTTAAAGTGAACAAACAAAAAAAAAACTATCCTATAACAAATGACAAGGACATAATTAAGCTTAAGCTTGATTAACATAATTATATTCTTTGAGTTAATTAAAATTATCAATGCATATTTATTCACTAATCCAATATGTAGTATTTACTAAGTGTCTAAGATGCTAAGTCACAGTGTTTGGCATCCAGGACACAGTTCAGTGAATGTAAATATGTAAATTCACTTGTTAAGTGATACTTTCAACAATAATTTCATGCATATCTACTACTAAATGCAGGAAGCATCCTAAACATCATAGAAGCGTTAAAACTCCACTAATGCACAAATGTAAGAAAGGAAGAATGAACTGAAACCTTTGTCAAGTCAGTGTCTTTTACTTCCTTAAAATGAGGGTAAAGGAACATCCATTTTGGCCTCTTTGTTTTTTTGAGAGTTTGTAAAGGTTTCTTTTAAGCCCAAATTTACCTGATTCTTAACATTGAAATGATCTAATAGAAAATTTTGAATTCCAACCATTTAATTATTATCAAAATAAGTCTTTTGTTTTAGTGAATGAGGAACCTCTACTTAGTTTAAGGAAGAACTATAAATTTCCCAACTGCATCCAGGTATTAGTCTTTGTAGAAAATATTATATCATGAATTGTTATCTTAAGGAACTGAATTACAAGTACTTCAGTTGTAATTTTTTTTATAAAAATACTTTTTTGAAATAAAATACTTTTGTAATGGGTATTAAAAATAAAAGGAAGGTTCGGCCCTCCCTGGTGGCCAGTGAGAGCGCAGCACTGCAAGTGAGCCTCAGCTGCTCAGTGCTAGTTGGATCCCCAGCCCTGGAGGTGATCCTAGAGCTGACCAGCATGCTGCTCCCCTTTCATTGATCTGCCTGTTCTGTTCCCACTCTGTCTCTGGTGAATCCTCTTACTGCCCCTGCACCTCTGGCTGTACCCCAGTTCTGTATGCATAAGTAAATAAATCTTAAAAAAATAAAAGGAGAGTTTTTTCTTTCTTTTTTTCTTTTATTTCCATGAGTGTTACAGGAACTATCTTTGTGAGATGATATGCTTTTGCGTGTAAGAGGTTTGTTGCAAGGATAACTTAGCCAGCAAAATATAGGGCTATAGATATTGAAAATGTACCAAAGATTTCAAGGCTATAGAAAACCTAGCACCTAGATTTGGTTGATTGATAGAATCTGGTGCTATCAATTGGTAATTACATGTTTTTTGAAAAATGTCAAAAATACATAGATAGGCCCCTCTGTGGTGGTACAGTGGGTTAAAACACAGCACTAAAAAGCTAAAGCCACTTCAGCATGAGTTTGATTCCCACCCTGGAGGTGACCTACATGGCACAGCAGACTTCTCCTGACCCGCCCGCTGCTCCCTTCAGCAGTGTACTTCATCAGTAGGCCTGTCCTGCTCCCCACTCTGTCTCTGGTGAATCCTCTCACTGCCCCTGTACCTCTGGCCTGTACCCCAGTTCTGTATGCATAAATAATCTTTAAAACATAGATAGATAGATTACTTTTTTCCTGATGGAGTTCATATGCAGTATTTCTAAAATGCACATCTTGTCTTAAAATTTGTCATTATTAACTGTATGAATACTCTATTTTGGTAAAGTTACACAATGAATTTTTTTGTTTGCATAGTTTGAGCAATTTTGAGGATTAGCTTTTGAGATGTAAAAATACAGCTGGAAGACTCTATAGTCCATGTCCTCTTTGATATTATATTAGCAGCTTCTTTCCAGCTGAGTTCCAAAGGATTTTCATTCAAGAGACAGACCTGTACAAGTAACAGAATTTGATGGACAATTAGAAATAGATGACAGAGGGCAGTTTCATTATGATGCTGAAAGAAATTAGAAAAAAATGTAATGGATATTACAAAGGCTATTTTTCTTTGAGTTGCTTAGGAGTTTTATTGCTCATGGAATATGAGCAATTTAATTGTTCGTGGAATATACTGCTGTTTATTGCTCATCGAATATGAGCTGATTTTGAGTGGTAGATAATGAGTGGATGATTTTTGAAACAGAACTACAGTTTCTCTCTCTGTGTGTGCACTTACAGTTGTTCTTTATATGTGTGTGTGTATGTACATATGTTTACATATATAATTTGTATATATTTGCATAATTGTTCCTTTTTGTGCAATATTTGTTTTCTTTTCTCAGTTGTAGAGCTACAGTTTTGAAAAATCAGGAGCTCACACCATTTCCTGAAATTTTCTTCCAAGCATCAGATTCTCCTTTTAGTTGTTCAACATTTTGGAGCCAAAAGGTGAGACTGGTTTTGGATTTGTTCTCTGATATATTGATACCTTCTGGGTAGTAGATAATATTCTTGACATCAATTTTTTGAATTCTAAGTCAGACAGAATGACAATTCCTTACTTTTCATTTGTATGTTTTAATGAAAACTTGTCAAGATGCTTATGATATATGACTTTGGCTCCAATAATAATAGGTAATGAATGAACAAATGAAAGCTCTTCTTCCTAGATTTCATTGTTTGTCCTCTTTTTCCTAGATTTTCAATTCTAAATCAAGATTCAAGTAAAGAAGAGAAACTGCTCACACACACGCACACAAGCACACACACATACATAAAAATTAAAGGATTGCTTACAGGGAATTGTCTTGTGGGTACTGACAAAACAGTTGTACTCCGACTGTCTTTTTGCCTGCCCTGAATTCTACAAGGCAGGGGTTCAGAACAGATCACCAGCTAGCTGGGACTCTCAAGGATGAGTTAGAACCATGTAAGGATGGATTGCAATATTGTTCTTACCGCCTCTGACTTGTGATGTGGGTAACCTGCAGAAACTGGGGCCCTTCTTCAGTCAGACCCACATTCCCCCACCCACTGTTTCCTGTCAATGATGCCAGTCTGTGGAATGGCAAGTATATATGCTACAGAATGGTGCTGCCTCCTCTCAGCTTTTAGAATCTCCCTCCTGGCTTCAAAAACCTTTTTAGCCAATCTGGGTATCATGTTCTATAATTGTATTTACCTTGACCCAAGGAACAAAAGAGGTCCCTTGCCCTTCAGCCACTTTTATTTGTCAGTTTCTCATCTTGGTAAGCTTCAAAGAAGTTTAGTTCTCCTGGTGAAAGTAACACCACTGTATCAACAGAATGCTCCTGAATATTTATACTCTCCAAACTCCAGAATCTCTTCATTGCTTGTTTCTAATCTTTTATTATTCCATAGTGATGACACTCTACTATGTATCTTCTTAGTCTCTCAATTCCCAAGGTCTCAAATTCAGCCTTAGTCTTCTGACTCTTAGACTACAGCCTCTTAGAGAATGTAAGACACAAAGTCATATGAAATCCCTAATTTCCTTCCCTTCCCTTGATCTCATAGAGAAAAGTATTCTGAATTGTTTCCTAGATGAGTTATTTTCCTAGAACTGGTGGTGGATTTTGCTCCATAAGTTCTCTCTTCTGCCTTTATTATTTTTAATCTCTTCTCTTTTCATTAAAACTTACAAATGTAAAAAAAAACAAACAAAAAAATCTTCCAAAAGTGTTCCTAGCTTCCATTTCTTTAAAAAAGTTTGCATCTTGGCCCTCCCTGGTGGCGCAGCGGGTTAAAGCACAGCACTGAGAATCTAAAGCCACTTCCGCATGAGTTCGATTCCCGCCTGCCCCGGAGGTGACCACATGGCGTGGCAGACCTCTCCTGGCCCGCCCGCTGCTCCCCTCAGCAGTGTACTTCGTCAATCTTCCTGTTCTGCTCTCCACTCTGTCTCTGGTGAAGCCTCTCGCCACCCCTGAGCCTCTGGCCTGTACCCCAGTTCTGTATGTACAAATAAATCTTTAAAAAAAAAAAAGTTTGCATCTTGACTCTACTCCTATCCCATCTATCAAAATAATTTCTACTACAACCACTCTGAAAAGTTGTAAAAGCAATTAACTGCCTAGTTAGTGAGCCTAGCAAGCTCTTCGCTCTGATATCATTCTCCTTGGTCCTTTGTTATGTGACCAAATTTACTTTTTGACACTGTAATTTTGGATGACTACCTATTTTATATGTCTTCCTTCACTAGCCAGTCCCTAAATGAAGGCTTCTGTTAAGGTTCTTTCCTTTGCCTACTTATTCTAAGATCTTCCTTCTGTAGTCCATTAAGAATTCAAGCAGTCCTTTTGTAGAATAATTAGAGTAGCACTGTCCAACAAAGATAATTCAAGTTGCATATGTAATGCTAATTTTCATAGTAGTCACCACACAAAAAGTAAAAGAAACATATGATCTCAATATACTTAACTTAATATATCTATAATATTTCATTTTAACATATAATCAAATAAAGTTATTAATGAAATAGTTTACAATATTTTCTTAATACTGCCTTTAATATCCATTGGGACCTTTTAATTAAAGCACATCCCAGTTTGGGCTAGTCCCATTTCAAATGTTCAATACTCTCATGAGGCTAGTAACCCACTGTCTTGGATATCAAAACTGTAGAATCAATATCCCATCACAGATTTTGAGTTTCCAAGCTACAATTCTGTTTCCTGCAAGGACCCCTCATTCAGCCTCTTCTAAAATCTGCCATTCATAGAGGTAGCAGTTATCTTACCTTTCCAGTCTTATGTCCTGTTTTAAGATCCAGCCATAACTGTGTTCTCATATATCTATGCCTTCTTTCTTTAAAACTGTGGTACCTCCTGTGAAGAAGGCCCTGTGACTAAAAATTGTCATAAGGAGACCATTTATTCACATAATTTTGATTCAAGAAGATCGATTAAAGGTAGAATTTGTGCTATCACTTTTTAGATATTTCATATAAATATCTGAATTTCAAATTATAGATAATACATTTATTCTTGAGGAATTTGCATTTTAGTTGGGAAGACAGAAAATTTTAATGCAATCAATTACTAAATTATAACATGGTCAATGCCAATAAGTGACTGGTAGGAAGGGCCTCCCTGGTGTCACAACAGGTTAAGTCACAGCATTATGAAGCTGTTGCCAGTCACTGCAGCATGGGATTGATCCTCGCCACAGCAGGGAACCCAGAAGGCACAGCAGTCCTCTCCTGTCTCATCCAGCACTCCTCTTAGCAGTGTATTTCATTGGATCTGCCTGTTCTGCTCCCCACTATCTGATGAATCCTCTTGCCTTTCACCTTCCCCTCCCTACACTTCTGGCCTGGAACCCAGTTCTTGTGTGCATAAATAAATCTTTTTTTTTTTTTTTAAAGCTTTACTTATTTATTCTTATAGAACTGGGATACAGGTCAGAGATGCAGAGGGTGAGAGAATTCACCAGGGACAGAGTGGAGAGCAGAACAAGCAGATCAACGAAGTACACTGACTGCTGAGTGTCAGAGACCAGCTCCAACTATTGAGGTGTCTGGAGGCAAGACAGGCAGGACCTTAAGGTGGGAAGGCGTGGGCGAGCGGAGATTCCTAAAAAGGGGAGAAGGAGAAAAAAGGGAAAGGGGGGGCGAGGAAGACACAGGAGTCAGAGTTGGGTGCAAGTCTTCCTGCTCTGCCTTCAGCAGAGGTTTATTTTATACATTAGGAGCAAGCAGTGGGATGACATCAGCACACAAACTGGGCTGAGAGATTACAATCATCTTTTTTCTAAGAACAGTTTAGGTTCGTATTGCCCTTTAGCTGAGATATAACATTCTAAAATCAATCAAGGTTAAAAACAGGTACATAGGTGCACAAAGTTTATGACTAATATTACTATAGTGGAGATCAACTAAGATAGAAGTCCCTTAAACCTTATCTCAGGTTTTTCTACCTGAGTCATCCTGGGAGGTAGAAGAGGAAATTCCTTGCTAATCAAATCTCTAAATAGGAGACATAGGTGAATTTCCTTATCTGAAGACTACATAGTAGAATCCTGAAAGACTAGCCAGAAGACTTTTGTGGATTCCTTTAAGGTGTAGCAGGTGGAAAACTTCACTAGTTTCAAAACAGGCAACCTGGATGAATTTCCACATCTAAAGGCCAGACAATAGGAAGTTCGAGTAATTCGTTAGAAGCTGAATAAAAGGCTAGGTGAGATAATAGAATGATAAGATTTGGGTTTTCCTCCATCCATCCAGCAGTGAGAGAGACTTTGTAAAAACAGCCATTTTGCGTTTATTTATCAGTCAATAGTCAAGTCACTTGACTTTCAGGGGAATTTGTCACCCTGGTAGAGTGCTTGCTTGTCAGGGCAGACAGGCCTTATGCGGCTGAGGCAATCCAATTGTAAGCTGAAAGTTGCTCAGAATATTTTGATATTACGATTATGCAAAAAAGGGAGGTCATAACATAAGTTAGCAGTGGAAAGTCTGATTTTTCAGAGCTTTTCCCGATCTACCCGGAATCTGTCAGATGATAGACGTTGCATAGCTTGTGTCAGCTGAGGGGAGCAGTGGGCAGGTCAGGAGAGGTCTGCCATGCCATGTGGATCTCCTCCGGAGCAGGCGGGGATTGAACTCATGCAGAAGTGGCTTAAGCTTCTTTTGCAGTACATTAACCCGCTGCGCCACCAGGGAGGGCCAATAAATCTTTTTTTAAAAAATTGATTAGTAGGAAATATTACAACAGAGTAGGTATGATTAGGAATGAAGGAAAGGAGACTTTTATCTACCATAAGTCATTTTTGGGATACAATAATTTATGCTTCCAACTGGACTGTGTGGGATTGAATTGGGGTATGGGGTATTATTTTTCTCTAATATTTTAAAACTGGAGCCTCATTGATATTATCTAGCAGAGTTTTTGGACGTGGCATTCTATGGGTACCTTTGTGTCCCTACAAATTTTTTCAGATGGTGTTCAGTGAAATAGGTATAGGAACAATGTATGGATAATGGACTAATTTGAATTGAATGCTCATATAACTTGGATAGTTAGACCTCCATACTGCATTATAGTAATATTGAGAATACCAGAAATGGAACTGGTAATCTAAATTTAAATGTTGGGTTTTGGAGTAAGTAAAATCCAGTAGCCTTAAATATCTGAATATATCTTAGAATCTCCTAGAAAATTATTGCTTATAGTATACCATATATTCCAAACCTAGTTAACTATAAAATTTTTATACCAATATTCAAAGGATTTCATGTCAAGGCACTTTCAAAAATGATGTCTTTGAGTTGGGTAGTCATATCACTTTCAACAGAAACTTTCAAACACATTTTGGAGAATGAAATGTGGCACTGTTAATAATTATGCCACAAAAATATCACATCAACCAAGATTCTCCCCAGCAAATTAAAATAGTGACTTGATCTAGAAAGCATTGTATGTTTATATCTTTCTCCATGCATTTTCTTATCTTTTCTGGCTCCTTTGGGAGGTGGAGGGAAGCCCTATATGAAAGAAAGGTATAGTTATGCAGGCCTTTGTTTGAAAAGCCAGGAAGTAGGTACTTAACTTTCAAGCAAAGTAAGGAAATGTGTCATTTCTGATGGTACCACTTTCAATTTGAGGGATTATGTTGGTTACCTACCCATTGATATTATTATGAGGGGATAATTTTAGATATATTTAAGTATTTGTGATTCTATTTGGCATGGGGATTACTGATGTCATCTTTTGAGTTTGGGGGTTTTGAGTCTGGGGAAGGTTTCACCAGAGCTCCCCTTTCAGCAGCACATGGTAAGATTCTTCATGAGACAGAGACTCAGTTCTATTTAAAGAGTAAGTTTATTTGAAGGAGACAGGAGAGGAAAAGACACTTGCATAGGTGCAAGTGAGCAGGAATAGCTGCCCCAAAAGGGACAGGCTTGCAGAGGGAGAGGCCTGCACAGTTGCAGGAAGATGGCCTAAGAAGAGAGCAGCCTCTGCCAGGGGAGTTCAATGCAGAGAAGTCCCAGCATGGTCACAGGCAGGCAAGGAGGCTGCTGCCCACAGAGGGAGAGAGTGGGTGTGAAGGAATGGAGGAAGTAACGCAGGCCTGAGCAAAACTAGCCCAGGCAAGCACCCTCCCACTTCCCCACCCCCTCCGGGAATGCAGGATAGGTTGAAGAGGGACAATGTACATTTAAATTGATTGGATAATGGGAATGATGTGGCCCAGGCTGATTGGAGGCACCAGGAAATGAGACATCTATTCCTGGAAACCTGTCCTTGGGTGGTTGAACTGTGACCCAGGCTGTGACATCTGTTAATCTTTGAATCCATTTGCTAAGTTGAATTTACTCGGGCTCCGAATTTGCATGGACTATGATGTATGTAACGGCCAATAAGGCCTATATGTTCCCTGACATTACTTTGGTCAGGGTCTCGCTCCAACCCTTGGTCCTGCGTGTCCGACAGGGAATGGCTTGACCCTGGCTAGCCAGCCTAATAAACTCTGCCTGCGGTTTGCATTCCTGTGTGATACGGAACCTGAGTTCTCGGACCTGCATAGTCACAAGTGGGCAGTGGAACAGCTGCCCCTGTGCTGGTGGAGAGACTGCCCTGATAGAGGCAGTTTCTCCGTGGGAGGGGCTCACTCCTTGTGAGCCTCGGTAGAACTTGAGAGGACAGGAGATTTCCTGATGAGCTATCTCTCCAAGTCCTCATCTTTTACCTTTTGGGTCTGAGCTTCAGGCACAGCCTCCAACAGCCTGTTATCTACTGGGACCTCCCGCAGACATCCAGGCATCCTGGACATCCTGGACATCAGGCTTTGGTGCCTGAGGACCTTGACGTTATGGCTGTGTCAGTTGCTGCACTAACCACTTCCATCTGTCCCCTTTGTGTGACTCAGTCTTGTGATGCCTCCCTTGCATTCCTTCCTCCATCAATTACTATCAATACTGTGATGCAAAGTTTAAAAAAGAAGTTCGAAAATTTTATAATAAAGAAAAACGTTAAGTGTAAAGTCGAGAAAGTTGACAGAATACATTGTGCTTTTTCATAAATTCATGAGCACCCACTGTACATTTAAGTTTTATGTATCTCTCAATACAGATGTGCATTAACTAAAGAAATAGCTCAAGCACCAGTTTTCTTTTTCTCTTCTTCATACAAATTAACAAGGCAATCAGTGTCTTGCCATTCTCAAAGTGGCATTCAGTATTCCTTATATTAATCATAGTCTTCTTTCAGTGACTTTAGACACAGCACCTAAATTCAGCATTGCCTGGCATTAAAGGAGAGGATAATCTTATTCAGAAAATCTGCGTTAGCCTTTAGAAAAGGAGTAATATTTTTATAGACCTTTGGACAAATGTTTTATGACTCTCAGAAGAGAAGAGTTCTAATTTTATTAAAGAACATTTTGTCCTCACATCTCCTTCCAGATTCCTCCCAATAAGTAAAGACCCTGATAGGAAGGCATGAAGTGCTTGCATTTTCACCAGAGCACAGTTATTTTAAGGAGACAGTAATGTGAGTAACTTTAAAGAGATTCATATTAAAGTAAAACTTCTGAGTTCGGTTGCAAGATACTAACAGCGTGGTTTTTTTTGCTGCCACAAGATCATCATCATTTGCATTTTCTGTTTCCTTTGACCTGATTGTCTCTAAAGCAAGTAACTTGATTGTCTCTAAAGCAAGTAGCTTGCCTTGACATGTACAGACAGAGGACATGGTTACTCTGGCAACGGGCACTATGGACCACATGTGACCCCTCTCAGAAAATTGCTATGCCCCTTTTTTAAAACATAAAGAAAAACAAAGTCTGCTGTTTTCTGTGAAAGCAACAAATAAAACTAATGGAAAAGAGTATTTCCAAGTGATTTCAGTTTCTCTGTTTGGCAAACTAATGTGAATTTTGAAATGGATCATCACTTCTTTGTGTTAATCTCTATGAGTAATGCAGACTATTAGGTTACGGTAAGGTACTAAACTTACTCTCTGACATTCACAGAATAAAAATCCAGCAGAGGGAGCCCACACGTTGTTTTTTAAATGTCAGAATGTCATGATATAATCTTATTTTAAATGTTCTAGTAATAGAACATTTAAATTTTTATTAACATTAATATTTTTGGATCGTAAACATATCTCACCAGCAAAATTAAATGCTCCATTGCCATTTTGTTATTGTTATTGTTTAAATCTAATGAAGTGCCAGTATTTCTTAAATTATATTTATCTAAGTAAACCGTCTTTCGGTCTGTTTTATGCAACCAATTCAAGACTCCCCAATGGGACTGATCTAACCTTTATTTCAGATTTCCCAAGGCTTTTAGACATATCCACCCATTCACACATCCCTGTCTCCCTCCTCAGTTGTCTGGCTACAAACAACCAGGAACATACATGAAAACTTTCATGGAGCAGTTTTTTAACTGAGAGGAAAAAAAGATGGGAGTCCCTGTTGGTTCTACAAGTGGTTTACATGACATTATATTCATGTTAGTAGATATCTTAGAAAATGACATGCGTGCCACAGGAAGTTGTGGGATTCCAATGTCTGTTTTGCACCCTAAAGACTGAAATTGTGGGTGGTGTTCATCAAGCAATTATTAACTCAATCATTTCTTCAGAAATATTCACTGATTTACTACTATTCCAGAAACTGTTCTTCAGTTTCAAGTTTGGAGAACATAAGCCCAATAAAGTCAGGTACCATTTTTCAAATTCTTAAGATTTGAAATTAATACCATACTTCATTCTCTCTCCTAAGTCTTTTACCAACCAATTTGCAGAAGAAAAACTTCACCTCAGAGTACTTAAGTAAATTGCCTTGGTTTCAGAGGTATAAGTGACTGAGTTTGAATTTGAATACAAATCTTTAAGATGTTAAATTGCGCTCTGGTAACTAATCACAGTAGAAAATGTTGCTTTCTGAGACTGAGGAGATTCACAGCCTATCAATTGTTTCTCAGTTCTTTTTTTTTAATTTATTTTACTTTTCATTGGGGTAACAGATTCAACATCTTCTATGTGATTGCGGGGAATAATTTAGCACCTCTTCAGATTTATGCTACCACACCACCCCCTCTCTCAAAGCACCCATAATCCTTCACTATAGACCGCTGAGCCCTTTAGTCTCACACCCACTCTCTTCCTCTTGTGACTTCAATTCTGCAGTTGTATTTCTAAAGTTTGTTTTATCTGTCTCTTTGTCTTATTTGCTTATATTCTACATCTAATGTTATCCAAAATTTGAAATCATACAGTACTTGTCTTTTTCCTCCTGATTTATTTCGTTCCTCATAAACCCTCCAGTTGTATCCATGTAGAAAATGGCAAGATTTCATCTCCTTTTATAGTTGAATAGCCTTTGATTGTGTATATATACTATATCTTTTTTTTAAACTTTTGAAATCAAGGTAGCACTTTATATATTTCAGAGGAATACACTGCCCCAAGACTGTATCAACATGTCTCACCCATATACCATTGGGTCTCCTCACTTTGCTCTTACTGCCACCTACCCTACCTCTAATAACCTCAAATCTGTAGACTTCTAGACTTTGTTTTGATTTAGTTTTGTCACTTCCTTTGTTTTGTTTCTCTATACACTCTGTGAATGAAATTTACAAGGCAAGGAGAGGTCAACTAATACTTGTCTTGCTCCTTCTGGCTTATTTAATTGAACATAACCCCCCTTTAGTTTCATGTTGTTGCAAATGGCATATTTCACCTCCCCCTTTTTTATAGCTCAGTAGTACTCCATCCTATATATGTACCACATTTTAATCTATTTATCTATCATGGACACTCAGGCTATTCCATAGCTTTGCTATTATAAGTAGTGCTACAGTAAAATACAGGAGTCCATATATACTTTTGAATATTGTCTTTGCATTCTTCAGGTAGATGCAAGATGTAGAATTTTGGGATCCTGTTTAGATCCATTTTTATTATTTTAGAAATGTCCGTATTGGTTTCAATAGGGACTGGAGCAGTCTACATTCCCAACAATAGTATGCAAGGGTTCCTTTTTCTTCATACCCATGCCACCATTAGTTGTTTCTAGTACATTTTGATATGGACTATTTGCATGCATATGAGCAGGTATCCCATTGTGGTTTTGATTTGCATTTCCCTGGTGGTACTGATATTGAACATTTTGTCATGTGTCTGTTTGCCATCTATATGTCTTCTTTGGAGAAATCTCTCTTTTTTTTTTCTTTTCTGTTCATTTCTTGACTGGGGTGTTTATTTTCTTTTTGCTAAGTTGTATGAGTTCTTTGTAGATCTTGGATATTAATTAGTCCCTTGTCAGATGTATGATGTACAAATATTTTCTTCCATCTGGGAGGATCTCTTTTCACTTTAATGATAGTTTGTTTTGCTGTGAAGAAGCTTTTTAGTTTGATATAGTCCTGGTTTCTTATTTTTGTTTTACTTTTCCTTGCCATTGGAATTGAGTCACCAATGACATCACTAAAACTAGTGTTATACAGTGTTTTACCTACATTTTCTTCTATGTATTTTACAGTTTTTGGTCTTACATCAACTTATTTAATCCATTTTAATTTAATATTTGTGATAAGGAAAGAGTGATCTAGTTGTTGGTTTTTGTTTTTCTGCATGTGGCTATCTAGTGTTCCTAATATGCAGCCTTTTAGTTTAACTCTTATTTCTTCTGAAATTAAAATTTCCTGCCCTTAAGCAAAGTTCTTTGGAATAAGAGAGAAAAAGTGGATAAATTGAGTTTTATTATGAACCATTCACTGGACTGGATGCCTCCTAGCAGACCTAGGAGGTATATGTTACATACACTTTGCAGGTGAAGAAATGGGGACCCAGGAGATTATATGATTTATCTAAGATGCTAACATGAATCCAGGATTTGAATGTAGGTCTTTTTTAATTTTAAACCCTCGCTGTTATTTTTTTTCAAAAAGATTTATTTACACATACAAGAACTGGGGTACAGACCAGAGGTTCAGGGGAGGGATAGGTGAGACACAGAGTGGGGAAGAGAACAGGCATATCTTCTGAAAGACACTGCTGAGGGGAGCAGCAGGGGAGACAGGAGAGGTCTGCTGCACCTATGGGTCACCTCCTTTGCCAGGGATAGAACTTGTGCTGCAGCAGCTGTTGACAGTGCCGTGATTTAACCTCATGCCCCACCAGGGAGGACACCCTCACTGTCATTCTACCTCTTGTAACACAGTTATTTATTACACCTATCTCTCAAAAATAAAAAGTTTCTTATGTAGCTATTTGATTTTAGAGCATAGTGAAAAGTAATTTTAAGGTATCTTTCTAAATCTCATTCAAATATTTATTCACAGTTAAGTCTCTTATTACTTATTAATTTTTAAGTGTAAATATGATTTCTTTACATTCATCAGATAATGTATACTTTTAATTATTAATCTGATAAGAGCAAATATTGAGCAAAAGGTAATTAAAATTTTAATTATTAAATAAAAAAGTATCATTGAGTTTTAAGACTCAATGCCTTGGTATTCAATTAGTCTGAGTAGTGAGAAAACTAAGGTCTATAGAAATTGTGAGTTGCTCAGGTTCCTATAATTAGTCAGTGACAAAATAGAACCACCACTCTAACCCAAGAAAGCAACATTTTCCTATCCTGTTTCAAAAAGAATTTAAGATGAATTGCATTAGAAACAGATCTAATCCTCAAGTCACCTTGGGTCATAACCTAATGTTGAGTTTAGCAAACTAATATAATTTTCATAAAGCCAATGCTGGATTGTACTCGTGGTGTGAAAATTAATTTTAAGGTAAGTTTTATCCAAAGTTAAAACACAATATTAAATCACTGTTCAAAATTTAATAAAATTAGTCTCAAAGTTCCTTTGGGATCAAGCTAATGAGCCAAAGACAATAAAAATTTCAGAGCTTTTATTTGGATAAAACAGCAAATTGAACTATATAAAGAATATTAAAATATTATATTCAGAAGACACTATGATTATATCACTGGTTTACTATACTAAACCATTCATTTAACTGTGGGTTATGTATGTATTTTGTGTATGTGTGTGTGTGTGTGTGTGTGTGTATAACATAGTTTAAGTCAATAATTCTCTGTAATTTTTAGTGATTTCCTTTTGTCATTTGTAAATGGACTGTCTCTTGTAAGTTTCAAAACTTGCATGCATGCACAGTACACAAATATACATATGTACACATGGTTTACAAAGCATTCTGTGATTTTTTGCCACATGCTTAGAGTCACAGAAGCAAAGTTGGTGAGGACAGGCTGGCAACTAAACCCTGATGAGATCCAGACAAGTGATGGTCTTGAACAGTTCTGAAAACATCACATCTCATCTGGGGTGAAAACCTCTCAGTGTGAAGGCAGGTTAGTTTTGGAGATCCTGCTTTCATAAAGGTCTTCTTGTCCTATCGCTCTTCAGACATCCATGATAGGATCTCAGCAATAATAGGATTTATGTATAAGAGTTTGAGCCTTACTTTTGCTACTGGTCGAGTATATACCTTATAAACTTTCAGAATTGGACTGTATTCTGTATTCAGCCACAAAGTAGTCATTGTATACTACAAGCCATTCAGAAGAAAATTGCAGCTATGCCATCCAGTTTTAGAGGAACTTGCAAGCCATTGGAGGAAAAAAAGCCCCTTGGAAAAATACTGAAGCACACAAAAATTTACAAAACAAACAAAGCTTAAAAACAATGTTTTAGCCATATTGTCATCCTGCTATTATTTCTCTTTTATTTGTTTTCCATAGCTTAGTACCTGATAATTGTAGATTTTTTAAATTGTTGGTTGAATGGATAAAATTTGGCAGCCAGTATTTACTGATTTTTTTTTTCCTGTGTGCCCAACAGTATACTGAGAAATTCTAACTACATTGTCAAATTTAAACCACATAATAATTCTGAGGTACGGCCGTGGAAACTGAGAGTCCTGTTGCATACCCAGGGTCATCCACAAGTGATGGAGACAGTGTTTGAAGCAAGATCTGTTTCTCAGGGATGGTGCTTTTAATCACTAGGATATGCTGCCTTAAAGCAGATTAAAGTTGGAGTGCTTCCATGGAAAGCTAAATTGTTGGTATACTCTCTCATTCTGTTCATGCAAACTTTAGTTTTTCTAATGGCAATAATTATAGCATAGTCATATTGTTGCTACAAGTTTTACTGGCTTATGTAAGGTATTTTATTTGGTTTGCTATAAATGCCTCTTTAAGGAACTTAGGGACCCTAGGCTTAAATGTAATTTCAAGTCACTGGTTGATTTAGCTCCAAAATTCCTGTGAAAATATTACTTCCCATGAGGAAAGGATACATTCAGAACATAGGAATTGGTGCACTGTATTTCAGTTCTTGCCACAAAGTCCATAAATTCTGTTCACAAAAGGACTTTGGATCATGGGAAGTTATAGGAGCTTATCACCTTGACACCTGGTTATCACCTTACTGACATTCAAATTCCAGGTCAGCTAGAAAAATGACTCTTTTCCACTAAACAGTACTTTAAACAAAACTTAAACCCAAAGTGGGATTTGAAGTTCACCTCTGAGCACATAGAATTATGAATAAGGTCTAAGACCAGGTCACACTGGTCAAATACCTTGGAATTTAGTCTGATATTTTTTCCTTGTTAATTACAAAGGGAATTATTTTCTCTTGCCCATGAGTAGCTTTTGGAGTGGGAATATTGTATAACTCTAGAAACTATCTTAATAAATTAGTCAGGAAATACACTGTTCAAGCAATCTTGCTTTTTGGTCTTTAGGGAGACTCTGGCTAAGTGGACTAGGGGGTTTGTTTGGGCAGAAAATTTACATGGTGCTCAGGGAATTGTATTCTTTGTGCATTCAGGATCTACCATAATTCATTGCACTACTCAAGTTCCTAAATAGCAACTGAAACTTTCAGTATGTTGGACTTATAAAACACATTTATGACCATCTTAGAATAACTTACTTACCTTAGAAGAGTTATTTGTTACACAATTGCATAAACTCATTTTTTTCTTACTGTTTTTCTATGGTGTAATACTCCCATTAGCTGTATTTTCATTTTGAATTCCATTTTCTTACAGGATACAAGTTGAGACAAAAATATGTTACTAAATAGCTACTCTTTGGCAGGTGACTGCTTTTGTTTGATATGAATACAGATAAATGTCTTGCTTTGTCCAGTCTATTTGTTCAAAAATAATCAAAATTCAGTGTGATTTTGAAGAGACAGTCTGGAAGTGAAGTCTAGAAACAACTGGAATCAGCCATGCTTTTAATCACAGAATCTCCAAATTGAAAGGTATCTCAAAGGTCACATAGTACAACCACATTAACTTCAGTTTACCATTAACTACAATCAGTTAATAGTCATTGAAAACTTTCCTGCACCATACACTCAAAAGTTGTTTGATTAAAAAAAATAAACATTTTGAATTTGATTTCCTAAATCTTCATTGCTTCTAAATCCCCTGAATAGGTTTCTGTTCTATGTTGGTTAAGAAGCAGTGTGACATTGGTCAGGCAAGGAACATGTCTGTGGAAAGTTTGATGGTAGAGTGGGATTGTGTGACCACTGACACACTGTTTTGCCTGGTAACTAAGCAAAGGGATGTCTCAGGAGACAGAATGTCTAATTCAGACTGGCTCACTTGTTTTCTACCTCTGTGATCTGGGGTGTTATCCCAACACCTCTAAATCTCAGTTTCTAATACATCAAAAAGGGTAACAACACAATGACTTCACTCACTTTTTGGAAAGATCTAATGGGATAAAAAACAACTTAGCTTGTGAGCACTTGCCTATGATATGTACCCAACACCTTCATCTATTTGTAGAATTGTTACTATCATTATACATCTATGGCCTCTGTGACAGCATAGGACCTGTCACATAATAGAAACTTATCATATTTGTATTGAATTAATGATCAAGTAAAGATATCTTCTATAGTGAGTATTCAGCTCCAACATTATCATTATAAATATGGTCATAATCTATATGCATAAATGAGTTGATAAGGATGTAGAACTTTATCAGTGATCTCTTCTTACTCTTGGAAACCTAGTTCTTTGTGAGTTCCAATAAGCTGACCACTTATGGGCAACTGTGACCTTTTGCTATCTATAAACCACAGCAGAACATTCCTTGACTATCTACTGAGTATAGCTTGTGTAATGAGGTAGAACCAGGGATGCATAGGTCTCTGTTGACCTGGTTATGTGACTGTCTCATGGTCATCTTGGGAAGACTCTACCTGTGTTAATATCATACTGTGCTGTCGCATATATCTCTTGACATATGGTCACAATGTCCCCTCCCTTGTCCCTTGTAAAACTTTGTCTCCCATTTCTATTCTACCCTCTGGACTCCTGTTCTTCACACCATTGTCACATGATCAGCTTTTACTATCTTGTATGATTTCAATAAATGGCACAAGAACTGCTGCTCAAGTAGCAGAGTCTTGTCTTACAAACCTGCTCCACAACCATGTGTCCCTCATCGTGTTCCCACTGCAAAGCAGCAACAGAGTTCCTGTCACAACAAATCTTGACTAGAAGGGAGTTGAGATTTAGGGGAAAACATGTGACATGAAGTAATTTTACCCAGAAGAAAAGCTGTCATCTTTTATGTAGCGCTAAGCATAAAACACTTGGCTCAGATCTCCTTCATGGTCCAAACAGGTTTGGTAGGTCTGTGGTAAATGAAATGAAGAACAGCTGTTATTTAAGGTCAAGGAAAGTCAGATTCAGTATCTTTACATTGATTTTAGGTAGGTTTATATTTTAACATCCAAAGCATGTTTTAATTTCCACAGTAGAATATTTTTAGCAGTTTCTTTTTCTTCCTCATTCTTAGTAAATAATATGTGATTATATGATATTTATGATTAAAATATGCAAATGCAATTAAGGACAGAAAAATTCACAAGAACATTAAAACATGCAGTGACATTAGTCCTAAAGAAATAAGATGCACATTGTAAACTTTCTTTTGAAAAAAAGTAGTTTTTCAAATATATTTCTGAAATATTGAGGGAGCATGGTACTTTATATATTCTTAATAAGTTTATTACCTTACTATGTTATCATTGATCACCTTCATTGGGGGCTTGCTTATTTCTGCTCAAGAACTTTCTCTTCAGCACTTAGTATGTACTAATGATTTGGTTCCTGAGGAGATTGCATAGATGGAGGAAAATAAAGCTAGCTTCGGCTAAAAGGTGATAAGTACTAGGATGAATTGAAGGTCATCATAGGAGAAATCAAAAGACGGTCAGAAGAAGTTTCAGAGCAGGGATGTAACTTGAAAGATGTTTTGAAAGATGAGTAGGAATCAGAAGGTGAGAGTAGGTGGTGGGTTTAGAATAGGACATTTCAGGTGAAGGAAGCAAATTACCAGACACCTGGAATGGACTTTGTTGTTCACAAGCAACTTCAAGTTGTACAGGTTTCCCACAGTTTGAGCTGTGAGGTGGAGAGGGCGGGATGTGTGATAGGGGCAGTGGGATGGGTCAGCCATTTACACTACATCTGCCACATGGTCAGATCACAATATGCCACAGCTTCAAAGTGTATTCCACTGTTGTTAATCACTGTCACTTGGAAAAAGATGTGATCATGAGCCAGTGGGGAATATTCTGGCTTAGACATTGTTTTGTATTCTTTACTTTACTTTGAGTCTTTTCAGGACCTTAATTTATGTCAGTGGTCTTTGTGATTTTGCAAGAAAAGGATATAATAGACAGCGTTTGAAAACTTACTTGAGTGTAGATTTTGCAGGAACTGTGTTTCCTAGGACATACTTTAGGAGCCACTGCTACAGACAACAGGGTATGTTGGAATAATTTGAAATAAAATAGTATAATTCATTCTTAGTGTAAAGCAGAGAAGGCTTGTAAAAGGAGAAAAGTTAAATGGAGACAGATTAATTATGATCTCATTGTAATAGTTCTGGGTGACTGAAAGAGACATGGGATACCAACTTTCATCAGTGTATAGCAATGATGAAGAGAAGGTGATTGACTGATATGCACATAAGGATTTTTGGGAAACAGATCAGATGATTCCATTTTCCTATTTAATTAGCAAGTCAAAATCACCAAGACTAGGCAATTGAGGGTGAGGCTAGGATGAGTGAATCTGTAATGATCCGGGCTCCTGATTTGGGAAAGCAGTGACAAGGAATGTTTCTCACTGAGACGTGAAGTACTGGAGGGGCAATTTGGAAATAAGAGAACTGGAAAGCAAACTTTTAGATAAATAACTTTTGATGTGTTTAGGGAATATATAAGCTCAATATTTTAAGTGATGTGGATATGGGGTACATACGTAAATGGTGGTAGTTCAATCCTTGTGAGTGCAGAAGGTCACTCATCCCGGCAGGGACATGGACCATTTTATCAAAAAACAATTTGCAAAAGCCATCCCTTTCGGGAACTGCTTTGAGAGAATTAGGCATTTAGGAAATTACCTTTTGGCTAATTGTACCATGGCAAATTGTCTACAGATTGGCTCCACATCCACCAGGAAAACTGTGCTGTACGAAAGGGACTCAGGGCAAACATAAATCTTTGAATTAAGAGATGGCAGAAATAAAAGAAAGGAGGATCTCATGTAAGACAAATGAAGATCTATGGAATGCTACCTGTTGTTACTTGCTTAATGATTTATATTGCCAAATGAATATTTATATAATAGCAACTACCACAACAGAAGAATTAATACTAAGCTATTTAAGTTTCAGGAGAGCTGGGAAGGTGTGTTTATCCTGTCATATGCTTAAAACACCAAGGTCAGGATTAACTGAACTTCTTTATTTCTATCAACAGTTCACCATTACTCATATCACCCATTGCTGTTTTATATTTTTACATAGTTCAAACTAAACCTAGACTTCGTTGCCTATAATAGTGATGGCCACACATAGCTAGACAGTCTTACATATGACTAATAGCAGCCACCATATTTCAAGATGGAAATAATGTGAGTTATTTTTGAGAACTCTTGCTTAAATGA
Organism: Condylura cristata; assembly: GCF_000260355.1. Lineage (NCBI taxonomy): Eukaryota > Metazoa > Chordata > Mammalia > Eulipotyphla > Talpidae > Condylura > Condylura cristata. Next base: position 21,627,571 of record NW_004567110.1, read on the forward strand.
GAAAGATGACTATGATTCTTAGATTCTAATTTTGGACTTTAATAAATTCCTGGGTTTCTTCAGCAGTGAACAGTTACTTTTAGAATTAACTGTCATGTATCTTCCCCTGAACCAAGACCTGCGTCTAGGATCTTGGGTCATCTCCAAAGAATTAGTATCTGACCTTGTGTATGGGGGCGGGGCATGGATGTGGCTAGTGGAATAAGAAGACAATTTATAGCCTTAGTATTTGTTTATTGAATTATTTTACTTTTATTTTATTGTGGAAAGAACACTTAACACGTGCTCCACCTTCTTAAATATACAATGCAATGTTGTTAACTGTAGAGGCAGTGTAGTAGAACAGATCCCTAGGTTGCATTCATATTGCATAATTGGACTTAATGCAATAAGTCCAGCTCCCCACTGCTCCCTACTCTTGATCAACTCCAACCCTTGGCAACCAGTATTCTAGAACCAGATTCTGTGTTAGACTGTTTTAGATGTCTCATGCAGGTAGAATCCTGCCGTATTTGTCCCTCAATGACTGGTTTTTTCCAACACACTGTCTTTAAGGTTTAGCCATGTTGTAACCTACAACTAAACCTGATACTGGCTTTAATGAAAAGAAGGGAAGGAAGTACATATGGCAGGTGGCTATGAAGCAGAAAGAACAACACCACAATCAGAAACCAAACTGGAAATCAGAGAACCAGCTAATTATCAATGGTTACTACTTGTATTTGAACTTCTAAAAGTCTGAATTTCAATTATTATAGGCAGTGGGGACTCATTCTTAGAATGAATATCTTGGGTTCACACTTCTAAAAATAAGACAAATAATTGGAGGTCATGTTTGAATGATATGAACATCGACAAATTGAAGATAATTATCTTGAAATGATCTATATAATTTTAAGCAACCAGACATTGGTTTCCTACATATTCTTTTACATAGTATGGAAACATTTCTCCCATATTTCCTATGCTATGCCATTCCAACTCTGACACTTTAGTGCATGCTGTGCCCATATCTAGAATGTTCTTCCTTTTATCTATCCAAATTCTGTGTTATCTCTCATGATGTAAAGATGTGTTTTTTGTTTTTTTTTTTCCCATGAGGATTTCCCTTTTCTGGTTGGTCTACATCATCAATTAGTTCATTAAAAAAATGTATATATATCAAGTGTCAGTAATAAGTCTGTCTTAATTCTTGGACCAATGGTATAGCAGTGAACAGACTTAGACCTCTTTTTTTCATAGAGAAATGGTAAGACGGAAGAAATTGACTAAGAAAATTATCATCCTCTCTAGATAGACATATAGACAGGCAGAGAGAGATAGAAGTATAAGTAGATGGATGGCTAGACAGATTGCAAAATAGATTAGCAATATAGTTGATAAAGAAAAATAGGAAAAATATATAAATAGGAGAGAATAAAATGATATATCGATCAGTGTGTGTGTATTGTTTTAGCTAGAATTTCTGCTGTCGTATTGCAAACTTCTTAAAGAGATAGACCCTCTTCTGCTTCTCTAATATTCTCATCAGTGCTGAACACAGGGTTGGACTTGGGTAATAGGCTTAACAGGTAGGTATTTGTTTGTTGACACAGTTTTTCACTTTGGCATCAGAGGGATGGTTTTAGTTTCCATTGAAATGTCAAATTATCTAAACAGGCTGGCTTAGAGATTTGTTTGGCTTCATATTTATATGCAGAGCAATATGCTCTAAATAAATCCAAAGGGATTCAATAACAATTTTGGCAGCAGTTTCTCTTTTGTGCTATTTTTTTTCTTTCTTGGTTTTCCCCCATGTCCTCGTATTACCAGATTTCCTAGTTCAATTAGTGTGTCTCCACCCAGTGACCTTTCACCTTTACCCTGAACAGATGAGCAAACTGAGCCAAAAAGGAAGGCAGGGTTATAACAGAGGTTACTGAGGGGTGTATTTGGATTTGGGAGAAATGCAATTATGCATGGGTTAGTTCTCTCCTCCACTTAAATCTCAGCTTCTCAGTGCTCACTAAACCTGCCCCAGGAGAGTACATACTGTTTAAAAGAAAAACTGATTTTTGCCCAGAAAGTTATCATGGGAGTGCCAGGAAAGGGAGAAAAAAAAAAAAAAAAGAGAGACAAAAAAAGAAAAAGTTAGAACTCAACAGATAAACCTGAAGTAGGCTCAAAACCATGTTACCATGTTTAAACATGGCATTCTTAGATGCAGCTTCTTAACACAACGAACTTCTAAATGGCATTAAGAAGAATCCACTGGGCTTTGAGTTTGGGGAAATTTATGATATTTTTGGAAAGGTTTTTTAAACATTTTTCGTCTTCATTGAAACAAACCAAGCATCCTATTTGCTCTGTACTGGTTGCACTTTCCCTCCTATTTATTAATGCATGCTTACTATATACAACAAATGTAAACTTATCTAAATCAGACCTCTGTGAATACTAAGCATTCTGCTTGCTCTGTTTTCATTTCAGCCTCACTACTATCCCAGGGAGGTAGGGGAAGACAGGATTACTTCCCTGCCACAAAGGAAGAAACCCAAATCTGAAGTTTTTTCCCAAGCCACAGTAGTTCCCTGTCAGAACAGGATTTTGTACCTAGGACTCTGGAGCCATAAATTCCATGAATTCCTTTGCCTTCGAATATCCATCGGTTTATCCAAGTGAAAATTATAATTATATATTATACAAATCATTGGAAATAGTCTCACCTCTTACACATGCATTCCCACATGCACGCTCACATCCATACACATCCTAGATACAGATGGTATGAATAGATTAACAGGTCACATTGATTTTCACTCTTCGCCTGCCACCATACTGATCTTCTGCCTGATTTCCCTTTATTGCTCAGATACCTCTTGGGCCCTAGGCAAGTAGGGTGGCTTTTATGGCCATGATTATTTATAGTCATGCTTTATTTGGTTTGCCATGTAGGGATTTATCCTGGAGATCTCCACCTCCCCTACAGGTGTCAAATAACCAATCTTACCCTGGGGTTGGAAAGTAGTTTTTTTTTTTTTTTTATGTCTTTCAAATAAGAATGTGAAGAAAGAGACAGAGGAAAGTTTTCTATGTAGACTTCTAAGTAGGTAAAGATTTAAAAAGGAAGTAAAATTCCTTCAAGTGCTTGGCTACTGAAATTCTGATTTGGAGCCCATATTGCATGATACAAATGGTAACAGTATGGTGAAAATAAAATGGGAGTATGTCAACCATCTTCTCTTTGAAAGCCATAGTTACCTGGAGCAAATCCTGGTGCTAGCTTTCTTATCTGCAAAACAAAAGGAGGATTTATTTAGGTTACGTGGTGACTGAATTTTAAGATGTTTTTAAATTTCCCATGTTTAAAATTTATCATGTATTTTTGAACCACCAAAATGACTTTCACTAAAATTATTCTAAATATTTTAGTTTTTTTTTTTAAAGTAATAACTATCTGCATCATGACCCTTGGTATGTGGAATTGTACCCATTTTTGCATTCATAATTCACCTACAATGGCTTGAATTTAATTAAAATCACTATGCCATGACCTATTTTGGGGTTTCATAAAGTGTGGAGGCTCAACGTGGTAATATTTGCTTTCCTGTTGGGAAGTTGTCATTAGCAGTATTCGGTCCATCTATGTAGAACTAGCTTGCCTTAGGACCTTTTACCTAATAAAATCAACAGAGCAACCTGTCAGGAGGCTAGCAGCCAGGAGTAACAAGCATACAGTAAGTGTGAGGAGCCAACACTCTGCTGTTTTTGGTGAGTAAATACAACACCCTTAGCCAAAACCATCAGAACAGCTGTCACGCTAAAGTCTTAGCGCAAGGTTACAGGACATGGCATCCAGGAAACAGTAGAAGGACAGATAGGTAACACTCAGCAGTGGCTAAAGGTCAGAAGGAAAAGAGAGAACTTTTTAGCTACATAAAGATAGAGACTTAGGAAGTGTTTATACGATTTCCAATGTAATCTAGAAATGTTCTATGGCAGTCATTGAAACCACAGTAATCGCTGGTCTCAGTTCCTTGTGGAGACTTGGGTGTGCATGAGAACACACAACATTTCTACCAAATTTCTACCAAGAGCAGAAGTAACTCAGCAGATAATACTGCATTTCTGAATTTTTAAAAGTATTACTAAACGTGTCACCTTTATATTGATGCAGCCTATTTCCTTTGTGTTAGAAATACATGATTTTTCTTTCCATAGTCTGTGGTGATATGGTAAGATTTATGTATTTTTTGATCTTTTGTTAATAATAGTGTTTCCCAAAGTAATATATACATTTATTTCATTTTTTCCTGTTTAGGGATGTGTTCATCCTAACAGTTTTTAACGATCATTCTTTATGTAGACTAACTCAACTAATTTTGATATTAAAGTTATATATATTTGGTTTGACTCAAAAGATTTCATGATTGTAGAGGTTATATACTAGTATATGTGCTCGGATTTAAGGGACATTGCTACTTTGGTTATGTGTATCCTAGGGCAGTCACATTTAAAATAATTTAAAGTAAAATAATTTTAAAGTGAACTTTTATAAATTGCAGTTGGTAGAGAAGGGGACAGCAAAGGTGAGAAAAACTATAGACAGAAATAACACTATCTGCTACAGAGAATCGCAGTGGACTCTGGGAGACAGAAGGACAGGATTCCAGAGATGTCACCACAACTACCCCACCACCAGGAGAGGGGAAGCAGACAAGGTATCAGGGACACCCCTGAATGAATCAGTTGGAGGGACTGGCCTTCCCAGGGATTCAGTTCTCTTGTCCCCACTTTCTGTGTTCTACCTGTAGCCAGCCTCAGAGAAAAGTTTTTAATGAAAAAATCAGAATTTAAGAATGAACGAAGAATGAGAAGAATGAGTAAATAACTATTCTGAATAATAGAGCTTTCTGTCCATAGACTTACTTAATTGGACTGTGACCTACTTTGTGTTTGCCAGGAGTCATTTTAAGAAAACTAAAATTAAAAGATAATATGTTTTTCCTTGCCATTTTATAGTTGAAAAAGCACACTCATGTATTTTATACTACTTGTTTAAAAGAAAAAATAACATGATATAGGTAAGGTTTGTTTTTTCTAATTGTGTAGACTGAGAAACCAAGTCACTGGTAAAGATTACATAGTCTATATGTGAATTAGGCTGTGATTTCAGTTCTTTCCTGGTGTTGTTTTATTTTTGTTGTTTTTGTTTGAATAGTTTAATCACATGATTCAAAAATCCACTGTAACATCAGTAAGAAGTCCTTCTTTGACCCCTTTCTCTGTCCATTCTAGTCACCTCCTTTTATAAACAAAATGATACTATGTCGCATACCCTATTTTATCTTGAGAGCGTCTTCCTTGCTAGTTCCAGCTGTACAGCACTCTCTTGGATTTTATGACCCTTGAGTTGTTTTGCTCTTACAAATAGGGTTTCCATAGATAGTTGAACATACATAATTCATGTGTATACTTCCCCAGTAAGATAATTTTACTGAAAGCAATGTCCTGGATCCAAAAATAAATGCATTTATAATTAAGTAATAATTAAATTCCCTTTCATAGGAGTTATACTGTTTTTCACTTTTGTATGTAATGTATGAGTGTCAGTCTATAAATTTGTCAACAAATTGGTATTATCTATCTAGTTTTTGGATTTTTGTGTATATGATTATTTAAGCTTAATTGCTTTAATTTTAAAGTACAGTTTTAATTTATATTTTTGTTATGACTTATATAATTTATATTTTCCTATAATATTTTCTCTGTTATTTGATTTTGCTCATACTGTCTTTTTTTATTTGCCTGTCAGATTTTTAATAGTTATTGGTAGTCAAAATGATCAATTTAAATTTTTTTAAAGGATTTCAGATTTTAAGTTAGACCTTTCTTAATTTAAATATATTTTTTTATCAAGCTATTTATTAAGGTATAAAATTCAGTAGTAAGGCGTTCACCTTGGTTTAGAGTGTGAGACTAGGATGGTAATTTAACCTTTTCCAGATGGATACCCAGTTGTCTCAAAATCATTTATTGTTTAAAAAAAAAACCAAAAACATTTGCCTTCTCAATTGAGATACACTTTGCTCATATATTAAATTTGTCTAAATAATTGGGAATATTTTTTTGAAACCAGATTTTCTAAAATGTCAAATTGTGTTTTCCTTTCATCATGTTTCTCTAGATACATGAACTTTGACTTATCAATAGCCTTTTACTTGACATTTAAATAAGTATTGGAAAGGAGACGCGATTATCTCTTATATGAGGGGATTAATTTTTTTTTACTTTGTCCCAGACAATAGATTTGTGTTTTATTCTTTGTTTTTTTAAATTGAAGTAACATTGGCCCTCAACATTACACATGATTTAGAGGAATAGGATCACCCTCTCTGGTGTATGTCAACACACCACCTCTTCTGGCAAGACTCCCATAGGCCTCCACCATTGTCTTCATACCCTCACCCCACTTTGCTCTCCCCCAACTCTCCCTTTACATCCTCATTTGCACTTTGATTTTTCTAGGGTTTGTACTTGCTTTGCTTTGGTTTTATTTTACCCTTTGTTTTGTTTCTACAACCCACATATAAGTGACACCATCTGGTATCATGTTTATTATTGGGGCCCCCCTGAACAGTCTCACTGGCTCAAAATTGATAATCTTATAAATACCTACAAAATCTCTTTTAGTATGTAAGCTAACATACACACAGGTTCCAGGCCTTAGATATGGAGTTTTTTTTGGAAAGAGTACATTTTATCTCCTTAAATACTTGCTTACCTATCACCTTGACAATGAGTCTTTCCTGACCATTCTATTTAAGTCCACCACCACCACAATATTCCCACTAGTGTACTCCAACTTTTTTTTTATAACACAAATCACATGTAATACCCAGTATGTTACATGTTAATCATTTAGTTATTTTATTTATTTATTTATTTGTCTTTCCCACAGATATGATGAGAATGTAAGCTGTGTGGTGTCAAAAAAGTGTTTCCGTTTTTCTCACTACTGTCCCCCAACATGAGAGCAAGGTCTGTCACATGATATTGACTCAACAAATGTTTGTTGAATTAATGGATGAATGAGTAGAGATGAAACACAAAGATATCACCTTTTCTAAGATATTACCTTTTCTATATAAATTGATATGACTGGGTGATTTTTTCTACTTTAACCTATTAATACGCTTACAAGCTGACCTTACATCTGAGGCATACAGCATACACCATTTCACATGTATTGACAGAGTTAACCCTTGAAACAAATATATCATATCCATTTCACACACACACACACACACATATATATATTTCTTTTATTTTCAATTCATAAAATTTCATTTGGCCTAAGTGACTTATTAAGTTCTATGTTTTTTATTGGTTTAACAAATACATACATACATATATATATATATATATATATATATATATATATATATATATACACACACACATACATATATATATATACTAAAATCTAAAAGATAATTTAAGAATTCAAATGAGCAGATACTTTCAAAGGACTGATTGACTAATGGTTTGTAGATGCGTAATGGTTTAAAGCTTCATCTTTGGAGGTTGAAAAATTCTGAATTTGATCCTGCCTGAAACTTCTCTGTTTTTCACTCTAGGCTGATAGTAATTTGTTCCTGCATACTAGGTTAGTGTGATGTTTATAACAGAACAGATGCTGTAGATACAGTTATTAGCACAGTCTCAGACATATCATAGGTACTCCATGAATGTTGTTATTAAACTGTAGGTAACTGATGCCTAACTTCTCCTTTAAATATTAACTTTCCCTTTTTTGAACTGATGTATTTTTATGACTCAGGGATGTCAGGAAGGAATGTAAATTTTCCGAGAGGAATACAACCTCTGAAAATAAATTTGTTTACCATTTCCCCAGCACTCTTTGAAATGAAAGACTACAATGGAGTGAAGATTTACTCTTCACATACTAAATACCTTCTCTATTCTTTCCACTGCCAGAATCAAGAGAAGAGCAGTTGAAGCTCCTGGTCAATCATTAGTTTTAATTTCAAACTTTCAGTTGGGCATTTCTGTCGGTGGACAGCATTACAAATAGGTCTACTGTTACTGCTCTCTGTGACTTCCTGGTTGATCCCAGGAAAGTTCTTCACACACCCCGGGCAGCATAAATGCAGAAGCCTTTGTTTTCAAAAGTTTTTTTCTGTTGTTTTTCAGGTTTGACTACAGAATGGGAACATCCCCCAATCATTCTGTACGTGGCACAGACTGTTCTTCAGGGTGTGCAGTTACAATGTCCTTTACAGAGATATATTGAGATGAGGTACTGTTTCATTCATTTTGAGAGAGAGGATGAGACTATTCTTGATAGCACTAAGCTGCGTTTCCCAAAGCGCATTCCACAGGGGACACTAATCTTCTGATGGGTGCCACATGGACAAATACTTTAATATTCTGTATTTATTTTGATAGCCATTAGGAAAAAAGGAAGTTTTCCTTGGGTTTTCAGGAACTATTGTTTACAGTAAATCTAAGTTGTGTAGAAAGCCTAAAACTTGAGTAATGGAGCTATTAGGTAAGCAGTAGTCCAAGGAACAGACATACAGTTTTGGTGAATGCAGTGGAGGTCAATGTGAGATGAATTGAGAAACATTTTGCATAATTTACAGGCTGTTTGGTTCCCCCCCTAGCTAAACAGGATCTATCTTCTATTACAAGTAGAAGGAACATTTTACTATAGAGATAACATAGCTATGACAATTTAAAATTTTTTTTCAGTTTATGGCTGTATTTTGTCAAAACCTTTTTAGAACACAGGTTTCCCCTTTAAATATTTTTATTACTTTTAGAGAATGATAAAAAGGAACATGCAAGGCACATATTCAGTGAAATAGGAAGAGTACGTTTTCAATTTTTGCTTCATTTAAGACTATATTCAAAGGGCCAGTCTCTGCCAGTCAATTTATGAACTAAAAGCCTGATTAACAGCATAATATTTTCACATGTTTTATATATCACTGGAATTTATTTTCTAACTTAATCACCGAATTCCTAATCCAATTAGAGCCTGAAGAGGAATGAAATTAGCTTTGTAGAAAAGAAATAGTAAAATAATGTTTCCTTTGCTTATGTGCAAGTTATGCCAAGCTGCATATTTCTTAGAAGATAATAGTAGAATGTTTCAGTTCTTTTTCATCCTATCAGAGGCAAACACTTGCTCCTTTATCTCCCCATCCCAGGAAGCAGAATGGGGTGATATATGCCACAAGTCTATTCATAAATGAAGCTCTTAAAAATTAGGTCATCTAGTTGTATTGGCTGGAAATGAGTTGGATACAAGTCATGGCTTCAATGCCATAAATGGCATCCACAATACCCCTGTGGTTTCCCGAGAGTAGAAGCTTACCCCACTATTCATGTTACTGGTTTGTATGTTGGTATGCCCTACTAGATTCTTGGTGTTCCCAGTCCCAGAATAGTGTTTTTTTGCTAAATTGTTTCCAACTTCTGACATTCATTTAACAGATATTTATTGAACACCTATAATATGTCAGATACTGCTGTTGCAGTAGTGAAGTCAAACACTGAGGTGGATGTGCTGTAGCAAAATAGAGCTGTTTATGGGAGCTGTCACTGTGAATTGGGTCACCTACACATATTAAAATTTGTTACTTAAATATTCTGAATTTTCAGAGGTTCCAGAGTTATTTTAAACAAGAGAAAAAGTGATAGGAAATAGAAATAGGTAAACATAGTCCTAAAATTCAATTTAAAAATTTTAAAACAGGAGTATTTTTGAGTACCAGAATGAGAATTCACATTTAGAAACTAGTGACTGTCAGTGAGAACATTTTATGTGCATTGTACATTGCTCATTATTTTCTATCCATTATCTAATTTTTACATCCTTTTTTTTTTCAAAAATAGCACTATATTATCATTCACAATAAGCAAACTGAGCTAAGAATAATTGTCTTGTTCAGTGAAATCCAACATGTAGTAGCAAACAAGAAATAAACAAAATCAGAAATAAAGCAATCTGTCTCCTATTTAACCATGATGGAACAATTCATCCATCTGGCAGCAAAAAAAAGAGAGAGATAGATTAACAGAAAGTATGACTGTAAGACTAAAAGAAGAAGAATGGACAATTTTAGAAAAATTCAGGACCTTGTTTACATAATATTTTATATCTGCATTTGTAATATTTTTGGGTGATCTTTTTTTTTCCACTGAAGAGCCAAGTTTGTGATAACTCTTGAAAGAAACAAAAATTACAAAAAGTTTTATATTTTTTAATTACTGCTCAGTGGAGAGTATTTATCAGCTTTGGCTACAAGGATTAGTTACTATCCAAATCCCACTTGGTAGCATGATTCATCTAATGGTATTCAAATCAATCCTTTTAAATACAAGTTGTTCTGAAAACATGTAAAATACATGTTCTGTCTGAAGTTGGGGATGTTGAGACGAAACTTTTTTCCTTATTTAATAATAAACACTCTGAAGAGAGAAGAAGAAATAAGGGGACAGTAAAGGCAAAATAGTTTCTATGCTTTTCCCTCTAATAAAATCTCATTTCACTGAGTCCCCAATAAAAATCTTTCTCTATTCTCATATAGGTAAATGTTGGCATCTCTGTTTCTACTTGGTACTGTTTCAACTGTCCTTAATATTCTTACCTGGACACTTTTTTGGGTTTTTAACAAGTAATCTTACACTAGAAAGTATTTCAGAGATGTTCTTGAATGGTTCTTCAACCATAACAATGACCATAGGTGACAGGAAGTGTTAAGTACTATTTTAATATCACTCCTGGGATGTGCTTTGGAGCCAGTGGATGCCAGGTCTCTTAAGTAACTCTCCAGAAAGTCCATTTTGGAGACTAGGAAAAATTAGCACATAAACATCTCCAAAGAGGGAGAGAGGTAATAACTTCTATGTCTTTAGATCTCATGAGAGAATTGATGGATCAGCCAGATGGTCAACTGAATCACAATATTTTTCAGTTGCATCCTTTGTGACAGGAAATGTGGATAGAGTTCCCTATAATGCAGACACAGTCCCAGCTCTAAAGAAATTCTAATCCAGTTTTAAAGACCAACATGAAATTACTGACTTTAACTGTATTCCCATTTATAGTCTGAGTAACCCAGATGTTAGTCATTCCTATGAATGGAACAAGGACTAACAACTCTTCCCATTCACCCTAAAGAAGTCACTTGCCCCAAAGCATTTATTTTAGCAGAAGAACTAAGAGAGAATTTACCTAGAAGGAAACACCATTTCACTCCAAACCTCCATACTTGATATATCTTCGCAAGATTTTTACAGTCACATAGCCTCTAGTTTCCTTTCTCTTTAAACTTCTCTAGTTCTAAGCCCTGATTTCTGTATTTTTTCCATGTATTCTTTACTTCATTCTGTCCTTTCTTAGAACAAAGCAATTCTTTCTCACTAACTTCCAACTTGTGTAGCTACAATTAAAAGCAGAGAGAGGCCCTCCCTGGTGGCACGGTTGGTAAGGACTCAGTACTGCAAGCAAGCCACAGCTGCTTCAGTGCAAGTTTGATCCCCCACTGTGGAGGTGGCCCACATGGTGCAGCAGACCTCTTCTGACCTGCCCGCTGCTCACCTCAGTAGGGTACTTCATCGATCTCCCTGCTCTGCTCTCAACTCTATCTCTGGATCCTCTCACCGACCCTGCACCTCTGGCTTGTACCCCAGTTCTGTATGCATAAGTAAATCAATCTTAAAAAAAAAAAAGTAGAGATAGTAAAAAATGTTAATATCAGTAATTTATCGCATCAAAACACAGAGCATATATTTCTCACCTGCAAAAAGGCCTCCCTTCCTTGCATCTACCCACTGCAATATTCCCAGCTCTTTGCAAAGTAATGCCAGTTAGTCTGGGAATTCCCAGTGGACAGTTCACATGTACTCGGAGGTGCTGTCAGGCAGCAGGTGATAACTTCCATCTTCTTGTTTTTCACGTTCAGCTCCCTATAGTGTTTGTGTCTGTTGTGGAACCTTTTCTGCCTACATAGTTGAGTGAAGGGGGCTTGGCACTGCCTTAAGGGATCACAGCCAAGGGCCTTCCTTTTAACCACCTGCCACTGCCATATCCCTACTGATAATCTGATCTGTAAGAATCAGAGCCATAGAACATTTTTCCTTAGGAGTGTGGAATATATCCTAAGATTTTATTGATCTCAGTGCTGAATGACATTGTGTTCAGTACACAAGAAAGGAGAATACTTTCCCATCTCTTTTCCTCCTAAATACACAGTCTTACGATTACCAGAGGAGTGCCTGATATGCTTTCGACAGGAACTCTTTGCCACTTTGGGGGTTGGGGGGGGCATGATAAGGGACACAGCAGTTGTGCAGGTTTTCAAAGCAAAACTGCTACTAGAGAAGTTCTATGTCACTTACTGAAAGCACCCAGGATAGTAAAAGCTGATCATGCAATAATGGTATAAAGAGGAATGAAGATCAGGAGGGTGGCATAGGATTAGGGGGCAAAGTTTTACAAGGAACAGAAAAGAGTACATCGTGACCATACATCAAGAGACATTTGCGTCAACATGGGCAGTTTTCCAGAGACCACCATGGAGATAGTCTTGTAATCAGATCAGCAGTGGCGTAGGTGGCTCTGGACCTGCCTTGTGATGCGGGCTATATACTCCAGAGATAGTCAAGGAATTCTCTGTTGTGATTTGTAGATAACAAATAGGTCATAGTTACCCATCCAGTAGTAGCCAGCCCATGCTTTTGAGAAATGTAATCTTTCATATTGTATAATTGTATTTTAGAGCATGCATGATAGTCTGTATAACAAGGTGATAAGATTTATAACAAGGTGATATGGCCTAGGACTAACCATTCAGAATAGAACCAAAGTGTAATCTGAACTATCAGATTGGATTTTGGTTACTAGATGAGAAAACCATTTAATATTAGCTCTGTTTTGAAAGATTATAAAGTAAATCCATAAAGGCCCTGCATGGGAGTAGAAAGAGGACACCCATCTTACAGATGCTGTATTGTTATAGATGCTGTGTTGTTCCTATTCCCTCAACTTAACAAATAGTTTCTGTTTGCTAAGGCTGGGTAGTACTGGAGAATTAAATGGAGTTTGGGCAGTTAACCTCTACATCCCCTGATTTTCTCATCCATAAAATGGGAATAATAATGCAGAATTATAGGGGTCATATAAACATTAACCAAGGAAATGTATTTACTACATGTTAAAAAACGTGAATTTTTGTACCATGTTCTTGTGTCTAATTCATTCACTACATAAAGTTTGTCTTCCTCCCTATGCTAAGTAAACTCAAATGCAGCATATGAGACTAGTCACATCGTAGTTAGACACTAAGTAATTAATTAGTTCATTCACTTATTCATTATTCTTTAATTCCACCAACAGTTAAGTGCCAGAGAATCAATGATGAAAGAGAGAGAAGATCATTTTTCAAGCACACAGCTAGAAGAAGAGATTGGCCAAATAAATGAATAGAAAGCTGTACACAAAGTAAGGAGATATGAAGAGAAAGTTAATGAAATATGCCACAGTGGACTATTTACTGGGCCTGGAGATATTAAAAATAAGAAGAAATACTGGTCCTTACAATAGATTTAAGGCCATCAGGTTGCCCTATAAATCATGTTCTCTATCCTACTGGAAATGTCAGCATAACCCTAACATCTTACTAGGGCTATTTACTAGGACTAATGTGGGTGTGAGACCAAAATCTTAAAGTGTACATCTCCTAATTCCAGACCTCATAATGCAAAAAAATACAAAGCATGATACATTCAAGATCAAGTTACTTCTGTATTTATTTAGTAGAAAATTTATTTCTTTAGAACCTTTTTTTTTGAAGTATGATACATTGATACATTTTCTTTTAAATATGGCTTGTTCTTTTAAATTCTAAAGTTTCCTTAACTCTGTACCCTTTCAGATTAATCAGCACTACTAAAACAACACTTTGCTGTGGTTAGATTCAAGTCCCTGAAGCAGATGACTCTAGTATATCATTGGGATCCACAAATGTACCCGATTTGTCCTTAGTAAGAGATCAGAACACATGAGTAGATTTTGCACATCTCTTTGTTTTCCACTTAATTAAAATTGATCTTGAGACTTTTTTTTTCCAGATGGGCACCAGTACTTCGTCTGATGTGGCTTTTAGTGTTGTTTCTTTCTTTCTCTGTTTTCCTGAAAAAAAAAAAAAAAAAAGTCTCTCTTCTTTCTTTCTTTATCTAACTAGCTCCCCTTTTTACTTGCTTTCCAAGCTTCCCTGTCTAATTGTACCTCAAGCAACCGTGCATTCTTTTAATTTATTCAAAAAAGAAAGTTTACATGATAAACACATAGACACACACACATTTTTGACACTACACTAGTTAAAAACATGGGAACACTTTACTAGAGACCTTGCTACTCACCCGTTTGCCTTCTGCTGGTTTTCAGCTGTATTTACTTAATAATGAAGCACTTATAGGTGTTGGTTTTGGGCCCTCTTCTTTCCAGGGATACTTTTCAAAGCTAGAAATGTTGGAAAATCTTCCCAGACAATCTGTGCTTTGCCTGTCCAATTCATCCTTGTGGACCTCAAAAATTCTATGGCATGCTATAGCTGTTATTTTGGTTTGAAAGGTACAGAAAAAAAGGTCTAAGTCACTTTGGAGTTTTAAACTGGCTCCTACTCATCACCTGTGAATCAGGTAGCTCGAGTACTTTTGGAAGCCTTGTAGGTTGGAAGCAGCAGCTCAGAGCCCTTTTGTCACAGCTGACATATTTTCATAAGCACCTGCTAGCTCTGTGAGCTGTGAGCCTTCCTGTGACTCAGTTTTCCCATTGGCAAAATAGGATTAGACATAATTCATGTCTTAAGTTTGCTGGGGAGATCAGGCGATACTATGTGCAAGGAGTTTTTAACACCAACCTGGAAAACAGTATGTTCTTGAAAGCCATTGTTGTTATTGCACCAGAGCGGCAGAGCAGCAAACAGGGCTGCAGCCTCAGGAGGAGGCGGTCTAGAAGGTGCAGAATTTTCTTTGCTATTTCATTTTACTTCTTTCCACAGCTGTCAGATTACACATTTGCTCTGTGGTATGGAAAGGACTGATGAGTCTTGGCACAATCCCCACCCCCTCAAGTAAATACCATTTTTTTCTGGAATTTGTTTTGTCATGTCTTCTAAGTTCTTCCTACAGGCCAATTTTAACCTCCACTGTCCTTCGCCCACTGTCCTACCCCCTGTTGCAGGACATGAGAGACATCTGTTGCTACTGTGTTGACACCATGACTGCAGTGGAAAGTGCCATTCCCTGAAATCCCTCCCAGTTTCTGATAAAAGCCCCTACTCATAATTCAGGTTTTCTGCACCCTCTTAGTAAAAAGATCTCTGCATGTATCCTCAGTTCTGTAATTGCCACCTGTGCTTTTTGATTCACTGATCCTTTTATTACTATATTATGCCTTACATCTGGAATATCATATTCTGATAACTTTTGTTTCTTAACAAGAGCACAGTGTTTCTCTAGTTAGTCTTTGCAGACACTTCTGATACATATTTGTTCTCAGAGAGTTTTTCTGTGCAGTCACAGGAAGACTTACATGTAGCTGCCATACTCTATGAAAGATTGCCACAGCAACACCAAGGAGGTCATTGTGAAATAAATTACTCGTATGCACCACAGGAATTACTGATTCTCACAGGGATTATTAATTCTCAGGTCACTGTCTTATATCATAACTTCACTGTTTTTTGTAAGTAAGTTGCTTACTTTGACACACAGAACTCACAGGGCTGCATTCTAATCAGGGAACCTGTCTCATTCAAATCCAGTACCTGAATGTACTTGGGTTCCCCTACTTCATTTATAGTCTGTGTTCCTCTCACTGGCAGAGTCTGAAATGACCTTAATAATTGATCTTCTCTGATATTTTCCTTTACCTTCTAAATGTTTAGGTGAACACAGTGAAAGAATATTCTCTCAGAAAATATCACCTTTAATATCTTTTCCCCCAGAGTCAAGATTAATTTTTCAAAGATTAATAATTATAGATTGTCACTCACTATCAGATAGATTACACAGGACACTATGCCAATTTTTAGTCAGATTCCCCCATTAAATCGTAACTTTAAAAACATCCTGCTAGTTTGCTAGATTTTAGTAGGTCAGCAAGTACACCAAAAAGTGTATTAAGGTGGACTGCTGTATTTATTGATTTGCTGTGAATCTGCTAACGGCTGGAGGCAATTGTCTGCGGAAGGGGCGGGCGGCCATACATGATCGAGGTCATGCGCATCTAGCCAATTTGTAAGACGATCCGCTGCTTCAAGCCATCAGCAATCCTTAGCATAGGGGCACACTCATGCATTCCTGTCAAGTCATCTTGTGAAAGGCTGCCTGCTTCCAGCTTGGCTTGGATGTGCAACCTTAATAAAACTCACTGAGGTCTGGGAGAAAATAGCAGATCTGCTGCAGATAGGGTAGAGGAAAGGGGCTAGAATATGTGCACGCAGCTGACTCAGGCAGGCTCAACGCCGACCGGTTACACAGAGAGGAAACAATAAATCTCAGCTACTATGCAATAAATATCTCAAGTTTTAACTAAGGAAACTATCATTACAGTGAAATAAAAAAAATACAACATTTTAGAGCGAAGCTAAGAAATGACTAGTTTTCTATGAATCTTCTTCAGAAACATTCTTTGAGGGGAAAAGTCAAACAAACAAGCAGTTTTACCTGAAATAAAGAACTAGTTTAAAGGTCAGACGAAAAGGAGCAAGTTTTAAGAGAGGCTCAGAAAGAAAGTGCTGGCAGTACAATGACAGTGTTCCTTTCCTTTGCTTTCTTCGCTGCCATTCTGACTCACATAGGGTGCAGCAACCAGCGCCGAAGTCCAGAAAACGGTGGGAGAAGATATAACCGGATTCAACATGGGCAGTGTGCCTACACTTTCATTCTTCCAGAACACGACGGGAACTGTCGTGAGAGCGCGACAGACCAGTACAACACAAACGCTCTGCAGAGAGATGCTCCGCACGTGGAACAGGATTTCTCTTCCCAGAAACTTCAACATCTGGAGCATGTGATGGAAAATTATACTCAGTGGCTGCAAAAAGTAAGTGATTGCTTTCAGTTTCTAATTGCATGGAGCCTTTTCTGTTCTTGCCTTGCAGCTAACTTACAATTCCGTAGGGGAGCATTTGTGTGTTTACCTTTTGCTCCGGGGGGCAGTGTTTGCAAATGCTAGACAGATCTCTCCCTGTGACTTCAGGGGGAGCCAAGCTTTTAGTTTAGGGCAAGCCTGTTAGGTATGGTGCTGTCCCATTTGCGTGCCTAGGAATGGTGCATTTGTAACATTTGTGGTTTTCTGTTACTTAAAACTGAACTTGAGTTTTCTGACTATCAAAGCCCAATTCAGAACAAAAGCAAATCTGTCTCCAGCAAATTGTTGACAAAAGAAATAATAATGACAATACTAAAATAGGATCAAGGAGATTTTACACCAGGAAACTTGTGTCTAGGGCCAGAAATCATCACCAAAAACGTACTTTTCAACTTTTAGTAAAGTTAGCATAAAGTGCGAATAGATGTAAAGTGTAATATTTGGAGAAATTGTATTTAGTGTATAAAGGAAACAAATTCAGTGACTAGTAAATAGTAGAGGACTGATTTCTGTGCTTGTGAAAAAAAAATCAAGAAGGTCGATTTTAATGTCACCCATCAGGAAGAAATTGTTCGACTACTCCGAAGGGGGGAATAGCGGCAGCCCTCAGAATGTGCACCTGCAGATTTGAGCTGAGCACGGCATACATAGAGGCTGCTCTTTTGCTGAAGTGCCTCATTTCACATGAAATTGTAGTCACAGACAGTACCAAGTGGAAGTTTTAAGTATCCAGATGAGCGTTCATGTTGAACATGCATTTAACCCCAAATTATAGAAAACAAAATTGAGCAGCTGATTTGGGTACTTACGTGTAAATAATTTAAAAGGTTTTATTTTTGTGCCTATTAAAATATGAATGCAGTTTCCTGCTCTCTATTTAATTGGGTAACAGGTAAGTAGCAGCTGCTTCTATACAACTGTGTCAGTGGAAGGGTGTGATGTCTCCATTTGTGAAAAACTTCTCCCCAGGGGTGTTTGCTAAAAATTCACTTGGTCTCTATAGATAGGAACTCGGCCTGTTCAGCTTTCTTTTAGTTAGTCTGTTAACAGAGCAAACCTTTTCAGAAGATAAAAGATAGGGGAAGGACAAATGCTTCTTTTTGTTCCTGTGTGGTCACCCCTCCTGTCAGAGCCCGCTGAGTCCAGCCGAGGAATAGTGATTCTGCTTTTGTCCACTAGGGACTGAACTAAGCACACTGTTATTTCATTTGACAAGTTAACTGAAATTCAGTTGTTTTAGAGTTTCCAAACCTGGAACTGTAGTTAATCTTACATTATAGACTACAGGTGAAAAAAGTCAATAAATAGGAAGAAAAATAAAAAGCAAACAATTTTGCAGTTATTTGATAATTGTGCCTACATTTCAGGTACTGTAATCCCAGCAGTTATAAGCAGGATATTTGTGTTTTCTTTGGGAAACTTTCTTCTGTAGTATAGATGAATTTGATTGTTACTATTCTCAGTATACTTTCCATATAATATCTTTTGTGTGTGAGAATTCAGTCATTATAAATTCTAGATTCCTTGAAGGGTATGGGGCAGGAAATTAAATCCCACATATTTTGCAATAAACTTTTCTACTAAACGTGATATTTTGTTTGTTCAAAACATGCAATCAAAATGACACAATTGTGTGTTGCTATGCAGTTATGCAGCAGTAACAAAATATGCATGATTTTGTTGAGCTGAAGTCATACACATTTCATATGTTAATTTTTTGTGTGAAATAAATTTTATTCTTGTTTGCGTTGTTCTTGGTCAATGACTGTGGCATAGTTTTCAGATTATAGCCAAGCATATTTATAAAAATATTCTTTGGTTACACAGATCCTTGCTAGCATGAATCAAAGTGAATATATACTGAAAATGTGCCTGTTGGTGTCTGAGCAGTTTGGCTTGACCATTGTCTGTTTAAATTTGCATATCTTTTGTCATTGTTAATGCAAATGACAAAAGAGGGAGGATCAAGAGACGAAATAAGTGCATTCAGCAGAGAACTTGTTAAAGGTTCTTGTAAGTTTCCTTTAATTAGAAGTTTTCTTCAGGTTCTGATTTCATGTGTTTATTTTGATAATTCATTTGGAAATCTTTTTACTGTAACCATTTGGTATGCTTAATACTGCAACTTGAACAACTTCTATTCTGATTCCATGTAGTTGTCATAGGAAGAAACAGTGCACTGCAGAAACTCAGGCTGTCATAAGTGCAGTTAAGTCATCAGTTATTCAAGAAGAAAAAAATTAAGCAAAGCATAGTAAGTCATGGTATCACTATCAGGAAAGTTTCTGATGTAAAATAAATGTGTGTTATCAACAAAGATGCAGCTAATGCTAATTTATGTTAATCTTTTACACTTTTTGAAGTTTGTATCACTGGATTCTTTTACATATCTTTCACAAGACAACTGGTTGTCACTAAGAGCCACTTCATAAGAATTACACTTAGACTCTCAAATTACTCAATTTTTCTGGTCTTGCAGTGGAACAAGATGAGAATGAAGGTATACAAGGTGGCAAAAGATGTGTTAGTTACTGTGATTGCTGGAATTATTTGTTATATCACAGATCTCTTGGTGTCAAGGATTTAATTTAAAAAATCAACTTTCTGTAACTTTGTACTTAACCACCAATATGAGGTGTTATGACATTATCATTACTTATTCACTGGGAAAGTACACTATAAATAATGTACTCAAAAATCAAGATTTTGCTATATGAAATACCAGAGTTGTATGTCTCGGTTTGCCTTTCT
Source organism: Condylura cristata (assembly GCF_000260355.1). Lineage (NCBI taxonomy): Eukaryota > Metazoa > Chordata > Mammalia > Eulipotyphla > Talpidae > Condylura > Condylura cristata. Next base: position 21,647,495 of record NW_004567110.1, read on the forward strand.
TCTATCATAGAGTTCTTCTCAGAATTATTAGCAGAGCATACCCAGTGCCTAAGAGTGACTGGATTGTGGGCTATTAGCAATAAATACAAATGACCTTTAGGTCTTTGCTGCTTTCTTATGATTCTTTCCTACTTTTTGATAGATAGACAGATGATTTCATTAGTATCTTTCCATACCCTATGCTATTTGAACTGTTGTTTTCTTTTACCCATATCATAAAAGTTCACAAATATACATTTTTAAATATATATTTAGATTTGAAACATGATGTTCAGGAATATGGGAGGCTCTTTAGAAAGTCTGTTTTGCCTTTGTTAGATGTCTTTTTTTTTTTTTTTTAGTGGAAAGTACAAGTAAATTGGGTCAAACCATGTCTTATAAAAAAAGAGCAAAAATCTACTCAAAGTATTTCACACTAGCAACAATTTATGACTTGTTGATTTGTGAAAATGTAGTCATCAATTGCCACCCAGAATATTTTGATAATGAAAAGCGATCACTATAATGTTTGGCTAAATAATTCTATTGACAGCATTTTTGGCTAACAAATATATGTATTATTTTGTTTGCTTCAGAGAATTAGTATTTGGCGCATTACTAATGGTGATGATGATGATATTTTCAAAACCCGTATTTAATACATTCTAGTGCCCATATTACTATTCATCAGAATATGACCTCCATGAAGACACTGACCTTATGTGTTTGTCTACACTCATTTCCCTAGGGCCTAAAGCAGCATATGATTCATACCAGAAAGACAATACTTGTTGAATGAACAAATGAATGTAATCACTGTGTGTTGTAATCTGCACTTTACCTTGTGCTATTATGCTGTTAACATTCTGTTTTGTATATATAACATGTTACTTTCCGAAAACAGGTTGTAAGTTCCCTTTTAGGCATGATCTGCATCCTATATTTTTGCCCTAATATTAATTAAAATGATATCAGGTCCAGAGTAGGTAGTTGTAAGTTATTAATATTATATTTAGCTAGTGATCGAGTATCACTGAAATGGCAATGATCACTTCATTTTATCCCTAACTTGGTCATTAAGCATCAGCTTTGTTGTCAGTCTCTGCAGGAAACTTCCCCGGACTCAACTTCCCACCCAGAGTGAGTTCCCCAGTGTCACTGTTGTATGTTGCCAGCATCATGGCAGCTCAGCACTTCCATGTCACCTGGCTGTTATTTCCATTACTTGTTTGGAGGATTGTTTTTCTGCTTAGACTGAGTTGTTGGGTCTCTTTATGCATTTTTACATCTTCAAAGATTGTATATTTGGCCATTGTCTGTTATCCTCATAACATAAAAATAAGAAACATTAAGTTTTTAATTGTGTAGTGGGTATGGAATCATACAAGTTGAAGGAACTTGTAACTGCTTTTGGATGCTATGATTTGCTTAAATCCTTGGTGCTTAGTTATTTAAAGGTCGTCTAGATGTTCCTTTGGGAAATAAAAGAATTTTGTACTTCTAGACCAGTAGGTAACCTCTTGTTGCATACAATAAAGACATACATTTATATATAATATCTGCATTTATGTAAATAGATTTGATTTCCCATCTATGCATTGGTTTGGTGGTTGATGATTGTAATACTAAGTAGAGAGGATCCTCATTTTGCAAATGTAGAGGGACTTCTTAGGTGTGTAAAATGAACTGACAGATGGTAAATGTGCTTTAAAAGTTCATCACTAAACTTGAACAGAATATGCATGTGTGATTTATGGGTCAGAAATAGAAGAAATAATGATAGTCACCAAAAAGTTTAATAGGAATAATTATTGTCTTTTAAATATAGTTGTAGAAGTATATCTACCAACTTCACTTGAGCAACCCCTGATTTTCAACCCAGGCAGCAGCCCTTTAGTTAATATTTTTCTATTAACTTTTTAATGAATAGTTTTGTATTTTGCTTATATGTTAAAAACAAAAGATCCAAGAAGACATAAATACCTTCCCAGGTATTTGTGGCTTAATAACTTTTTTGAATTTCTCTGTAGGAAGGAGCAAGCCTCTCTCTAAACTGTCTTCATTGACACGTCTCCATGGCAGTAGACCATTTTCTATAGGTAATTGCAGCCCTCCCTGAGTTAGCATTTCACATTGGGCATTCTTTAAGATTGCACTCAAGTCTTATGTAATTATCAGTTTAATAATGTCATTTAAAATAGTAAAAATACATCATTCCTTTTCCTAAAGCCCTTACAGTTTCCCAATATGTAGCAATAAAATCTGGATTCTTTATTCTGGTCCTTTATCATCTGCCCCACACTTCTCTCTGAATTATTTGACACTACTTCTTCATCCCAGATACTCACTTGACATTATAATTCTTTTCACTTCTTCAATAGACTAGCCCATTCCTTTTTCATTCCTATGCCCATTGCTGTTCCCTCAGCTCAGAAAATTCTCCCCTTAGAGTATCAACATGGATGAGTTTTCTTCATTCAGGTGTTTGCTAGAAGATTTATTATTTTTTAATGCCAGCCTTTTCTGAAATAGTGACAAGAGTACTTTTTTTTTTTTTTAAAGATTTATTTATTTATGCATACAGAGCTAGGGTACAGGCCAGAGGTGCAGGGGCCATGAGAGGATTCATCAGAGACACAGTGGGGAGCAGAACAGTTAGATTGACAAAGTACACTGCTGAGGGGAGCAGCGGGTGGGCCAGGGGAGTTCTGTTGCACCATGTGGAACACCTCGGGGGTGAGGATTTAACTCATGCTGAAGTGGCTTTAGCTTCTCAGTGCTGTACTTTAACCTAATGCGCCACCAGGGAGGGCCAAGAATACTTTTTTTAAATGAATAGAAATTAATGAATTCCATAGGGCAGTTTTTTACTATAATCAAATATATATACGAAAATAAGACTCAATGTTCCATATTACCCTTTTAAGCTATATGATAGGTGAAAATTCAGTTGAGCCTCTGAGTTTCCATTTTGTATTAAGGGTCAGCAAACTATAACTCTTGAGCTAAATTCTTCCTATCACTTGGCATTTGTAAACCATGCTTTACTGGAACACAATCACACTCTTTCCTCTATATGTTTTCTTTGTATTTGTAAATAAAAGTTTATTGAAACAGAACCACACCCTTTTGCTTATACATTAGCCGTGGCTGCCTTCTTTCTACAAAGGCAGAGTTGAGGAGTTGCAGCAGAGACCAGATGGACCACAAAGCCAAAAATTTAATATTCAGCTCTTTACAGAATAAGTTTATTGACACCTGAACATAATTTTTTAAAATAATACAATAGTTTACTTTTACATCATTTTGTGCCTTTTTCCATCTCAGTTGTAATGCCTGTGGGCTTCCCACCAAATCACCTGTGTGCCATCACTATAGTCCAATGCACTCCCCACTCCCATTTTTGATCCCATTCTCCACTCCACCACCATAAAATGTCTCTGGTATATAGCTGTTCATTATTATTGTTATTTTCTCCCCTCGTCCTTTATACTCCTGTCATGAGTGAAACCAACCGGTATTTTTCCTTTTCTTTCTGGCTTATTTCACTAAGCATGATCCCTTCCAGCTCCATCCATGTTGCTGCAAAAGACATGTTTATATTTTTTTGTTTGGTTGCTGAGTAATATTCCATTGTGTATAAATAACACATCTTTTAAATCCAGTCATCTACTTTGGGGCATTTGGGTTGATTCCATAATTTTCCTGTTGTAAATAAAGCAGCAGTAAACATGGGAGTGCAGGTATCTTTTTGAATCAGTGTTTTTGTGCCTTTTGGGTAATACTTAGGAGTGGGATTGCTGGGTCATATGGAAGCTCCATTTTTAGCAATCTGAGAAACCTCCAAACAGTTTTCCATAGTGGTTGTACTAGTTTGCAATTCCACCAGCAGTGCAGGAGAGTTCCTTTTTCTCCACACCCTCGCCAACATGTATTGTTGCTAGTTGTTTGAAGATGTGCCATTCACACTGGGGTGAGGTGGTATCTCATTGTGGTTTTAATTTGCATCTCCCTTATTACAGGTGATGCTGAACATTTTTTCATATGCTTGTTGGCCATATGTATTTCCTCTTTGGAGAAGTGTCTTTTTAGCTCTTCTGCCCATTTTTTGATGGAGTTGTTTATTTTTGTTTAGTTTCATCAATTATTTGTATATCTTTGTGATCAATCCTTTATTGCTAGTTTTCATAAGAATTTTTTTCCCAATCGATGGGATGTCTGTTTTTTGTAATGTCTCTTTTGCTGTACGGAAGCTCTTTAACTTGATGTAGTCCATCGTTTATCCTTTCCTTCACTATCGTGTTGGGTGCTTTATCTTCAGAGATGTTACTGAGGTGGATGTCATGCAGTGTTTTGCCCATCTTTGCTTCCAGGTATTTTATGGTTTCCATTCTTAGGTCTAGATCTTTAAACCACTTCAAGATGGTTTTTGTGCGTGGTGTGAGGCAATGATCTAGTTTTAATTTTTTTGCATGTGGCTTCCCAGTTTTCCCAGCACCATTTGTTGAACAAACTTTCTTTCTCCTATTGCATCTTCTTTGCTCCAAAGGAACATAATTTTAATATTGGGCCCACTACAAGGTAAATTGTGAGGTTTGATATGTGGGAAAAAGATTGCTTTCCAGGAGGCCAGCTAATCTTCAGGCCCATGCCAGTTGGCAGAGGGCCTGACTAAGCCATTTTTTTGTGTGTGGTATTTGAACATGCTGTGAGGTGACATTTTAGAGAAGTATAGGCAGGGAAATTTGATGTCTTTTCTTTCCCTGCTCATCATGATGTGACAGAGAAATATTGCCATGTTAAAAAAATAAAATGCACCTGAATGACAGTGTGCATCGGGACCTCAGCATAAACAAGTCTGCGCTCCAGGGCTCTCTGCTTTATGTACACACTTCGTCTTGGTTGTGGCAGTATCAAGAATGTTGATGAAACACTGGAGGCATTCTATTCTCATAGAAATAGGACTTTACCTCAGCTTCTTGCATTTAGTTGACAGTATTTAGAAACCATTCTTTCCTCTGTCATTTGCTACAGATATAAACCACTTGTATAGATGATGAGAGAGGAGGAGCAACAAGTGAGCCTCTCAGCTACAATATCCAGAGTTTTATTAGCTCCTTGCCTATAATTTTCTAATTAAGGAGGTTTTGTTTTCATTCTGCCATGGCCTTGTCTCTGTGTGGAAACATTAGCAGCCTTTCTCTGGGCCTTGTCTTCTTTTCTTTCCTTTTTTTTAATACCACAAGCTATATTGTGTCATTTACTTAGCTGTACAACCCTAATTACATTCTGAGTCATCCTTGCCTTTTGTTCCAATACAAGATTATCGTTTGCTGTGAAGATGGGAAGTTCCCAAGTCCCTTTGGTTCTGGCTCTGTAGTCCGAAGGAAGGAGAGCCTCTTAGTGTTTAAATCTCTTTACAAAATGTACAAAAGATGTGCTCTCTACCTTATCAAAGACATTTCTAAATAATGAAACACTCCATGAATGATTTTTCTTTAATATCTGGAATCTCTCTACCCGAACACACTTTTCTGATTCTTACATAAAATCTAAACATGCGTTTTTCCTACTTGTTTGGTCTTCGTTATCTATTCAAATGATCTGATTTCTTCCTTCAAGCAAATTTAAAAAAATTACTATTTACAGAAAATGTGTTATAAAACGTAGAAAATCAGGCGCAACCCTACTGGCAACTAATAATTTCACTGGTGATGTATTCATATATATGACTATCTTTTCTTTTGATGATAAAGTATTAGAGAATGTAGAGTAAAGCAGATATTACTTGTTTATACTATATTACATGACTGTATGTGGTAACTTATGCAGGTATGCAGTAGAATGTATTTCTTAAGCCCATGTTGCACTGTTATGCTAATTAGCATAAGTATCAAGCTCTGTCTAAAGTAAATCAGTTGTTGAAATATTAATAAAATACAAATGAAATGTGATTATATGCAATCATTAGTAACTATGCATATATGTTAACTAATTCATTGGCATCAAATATGTAAACATTATAAATTTCTGCATGATGACTGCTGATAATTTCGGAATATGGTGCATTTAGAAGCTTAGTACATGTTTAACTCATTAGGAAACTTGATGCTTTGTAGGTAATTTCTATTTTATTTATGAAATCTGAGTGAATTAAATAACTATACTGGGCCCTAACAATTTTGGAGAGTTTCCATTCCCAGAGAACAAATCATTATTTTAAGTTCCAAGTTACTTTTTACCTCTGAATCTTTAAAAATAGTTCTAAAGTGTTATAAAACATTTTAACATCATTCTGTGTTCCCTATTAATATATGATTGACTAGATTGAAGTCCAGTAGGTATTTATTGCAACTAAAGATTTGTTGTACCCAATAGATCTTAACTCCATTGCACATGTGGATAACAACTGCATTGTTATTTATTAATATCACCAATTTTTTTCATTATTTCAATATTTTTCTGTTTTTAAATAACAAAAACCTAGCTGGCATAAGCAGCAGTTTCAATATTTATTGGCCATACTGAATATTTAGTAATTTTATAATGTTAATAATATAGTGAAAATAATACTTTGAACAAGTGAAATGGGTACTTTTTTTGCATATTTCTTAGCAAGAGAATCATATTAGGCAGAAGCTCAATATGTGATTTAGAAGCAAATGGAAGGGCTAGAGGAGAATTGGAGTGATAACACAGCCATGACCTCCTTCCTTTGCTCCTCTTCCAAGAGCAATATAATTACTAAGTGCTGAAATAGAACTTTTTAAAAATAACCAAATATTAGGCAAAGCTGGTAAAAGTCAGTTTGCTAACAGGCAGGAAGAATCATAGCAATTAATACTTCTACTATTTGTTAGCAGTCTGGGATAGGAATATCCAGAGCTGCCATATATGAAACAATTTAGGGACATTAATGTGTACAGAAAAATGCAGGGTGTGCTAGACTCTTAAAATGTTCAGATCTATCTACCTTTAACATGACCCAAATGTGTTAAGGTAGTAGACAACTCTTGGATAATTAGTGGCAAGGTGTATAATTTAACCTATTTTCTAAATTATCCAAGTGTATGTGTTTATATTGATATTTCTTTATTTTAAATATAAGAACATGATTTTACACAATTGATTATCTAATATTTCAACTTAATATCCACTTACAACAGAATTCTTAGTTAAGAATAATAAAGGAAATAGACATTTTTACATTTTCAAAATTTGCTGGCTTATCACTTGTTCAGTCTGTTTAATTTCTAGTATACAGCACTAACTACCAGCAATAGGAAACTAGTAACTGTCATTTTCTTGTTCATATTGTTTATGATTGTATTTTACTATTTTTTAAAAGATTTATTTATTTATGCATACAGAACTGGGGTACAGGCCAGAGGTGCACAGGAGGTGACAGGACTCACCAGAGACAGAGTGGGGAGCAAAACAGGCCAACTGACAAAGTACACTGCTGAGGGGAGCAGTGGGCAGGTCAGGAAAGGTCTGCTGCATATGTGGATCACCTCCGAGGTGGGGATCGAACTCATGCTGAAGTGGCTTTAGCGTCTTAGTGCTGTGCTTTAACCCACTGCACGTATTTTAGTTATTTTTAAAGGCAACTGTCTGTACTGTCAACAGTGATTTTTTTTTTAAAAAAAACTAATAAAGGCCCTCCCTGGTGGCGCAGCGGGTTAAAGCACAGCACTGAGAATCTAAAGCTGCTTCTGCCTGAGTTCAATTCCCGCCTGCCCCGGAGGTGACCACATGGTGTGGCAGACCTCTTCTGACCCGCCCGCTGCTCCCCTCAGCAGTGTACTTCGTCAATCTGCCTGTTCTGTTCCCCGCTCTGTCTCTGGTGAAGCCTCTCACCGCCCCTGAGCCTCTGGCCTGTACCCCAGTTCTATATGCACAAATAAATAAATCTTTAAAAAAAAACTAATAAAAATCATGCATGGATCCACTTTCCAAACACGTGTAAACTGTGATGTCTCACACATACCAAAAGAGAGAGAACCAGCGAAGGTGGCACCTGTGCTCTATTAAATATGTTCAGCTTTTTCAGGAGTTGAACAGTTGGAATATCAATGGAGTGAAGGTTTCCAAGTCAGGTCTTATATGGATTTATTACATACTTTTCCTAATGTTTTAGTTTTGAAGTTCTAACACTTTTGTTTCTGGCTTCCCAATGGCCTGGATTTCTTGAAACCTAGTTAATCCATCCCACATTTTAGAGGCTTCTAAGACTCTAAAACCAGGAAAGTAGAGGTCGTGAGGCAGTTCTTAGATTGGCAAATACAATGGGACTCAGTGAAACCTCTCCCCTGACTTCCTTTCCTTTTAATACCTCTTTTCCTTCTTCTCCTCTGGTGCTGTGTTCAGTATAGTCTTATAGGAGCCTCCCTAGAGTGACCATGAATGGATGGTAAAGAAGGAGGACAGATAGAGAGACCAATGACTGTCCCTTTTTTGTAGCATATAGGACAGGGTGTGGGACCATGGGACTATAATAGTGCCAGGAAGACTGTTCACTGAGAGATGCAATGAGTTGTCATGGGATTTTACGGTATAGGCACAAGTCGTGGAAGTAAGCACCTGCCATTAACAAAGGACAGGCAACAAGTTAGCCAGTTGTCTAATCAAATATTTATTGTGTACAAGATAGTCTGCTAGGTAATGGGAGTTAGTAAGGAATTCATTGTATCCTCTGTTGTGAAGAAGCCTAACCTACTGAAGTAGACAGGTATGAAAAAAATTGCATTTCTTGTCTCTTCTATTTCCTATTTCACATCTAAAGGCAGTAACACAGGTAAAGTGTTTTGCATAAAGAATCAGACTGCCTAGATTTGAATCTTGACAATATCATTCTTTGCTGTGACCATGAACAAGTTCCTTAACTTCTCAGCAACTCACTTTTATTTTCAGTAAAATTGAGGTATTAGTAGTACCTACATCGTAAGGTGACATTGCAGTGATGGCTAAATGTTGAGCACTTTTAACAATTACCAGGTCCTTTTAATGAACTTTACATATATTAATTTACTGAGTATTTTCAAAAGCCATTGTGAGGTAGATAGAATAATTATCTCACATGGCAAACAAGGAAGCTAAAGCACAGGGAGGGAAAGTAACTTTTCCAATGCCTAAGTGGACCAGCGTTCAATGTAGGCAGAAAGCTTCTATAACCTATGGTATTAGCTATAGCAACTTCTACCTGTCTCCTCTTGTCAGTCTCAAACCTTAAGTCTATTTAAATTTTTTCTGTAGTAGTCTCTGTATCTAAACCCTTAATGCTTAATTCATTTCATACCAAACGAGTTACCCTTTTCTCAATTTCTGCTTTGATAGCCATTTGTCCCTATCCCAACTCTGAAGTTCTATGGTTAAATTGACTGTGACACATAGATTATGCTGCTGATTGAAGCACAATAGTCCAGTTCTCTCTGGCCTCCCACAAGTCTGTGAACAGATGTAGGAAGAATCCCTTGTCTGTGGTCCCTCTTGCCTATCTCCTTAGAAGCACCATCTCTTCAAGTTATAGAGCTTAATTGAGTCTGACTATTTGTCTAAAACCTCCTAAACACAAAGAAAGGCTTACAATTGCTTTACATGGGGTGAAGCATCTATTCTAAATATCTTCCGTTCAGTTTAATGACTTCCCTCTTGCATTTATCTCTACTCAATCATGCTTGGAGTAGCAAAAGCACATCCTGGAACTTAAAATATTATTTGCATGCACTTCTCTTGTGGGTCATTCAGAGAGCTGTAAAAATGAGAAGAAAAGCCTTGTTTTCTCAGGCAATGACCTCTTATTTCCTATTTTATTTATCATTGTCTCTATTAATTAAAATATGTCTGGTATTTTGGTTCAAGGCCAAAAACACTGTGACCTGCAGGCAATTGTGATGGTTCTTTCTCTTTTTCCTGAAGCTGCAGGCGTGACCACTCAGACACCTGGGCTTTGAGAGCTACTACCCATGAGGATGGTTAGTGTCAGCCACCTGAGGCACAGGGAGTCAGGCTCCCCTCTGTCTATTCCCCCTCATAGAGTCCCAAAGAGGAGAGGAGACAAACGGGATAGGGACAAAGTAGAACTCAAGTATGTTTTTCATCCACCTTTGTTTAGTGAGACAGATGAAAACACATTAATGAAAAACAAAAACAAATAGCAGTAGGTGTGCATACACTTGACCCAGCTCTCCACGGAATGCTGAGGCAAATGACACAGTAGCTGTACGTAGACTTGGGTAGGATATACTCATGAATAAATGCTGTAGTGTTTAAACTATTTGGGCAGCTCTTTGGTCACTGAAATGGTCTCAAGTTTTCTGGAGTAATGTAGAATAGCAATGACTTTTGACCAAGTTGCAGGAAATATTAAGGGTTAAATATTAAGGGTTTAATATTAAATATTAAGGGTTAAATTGAAAAGCTTTTTCAATTTTAAAAGTTTATTTCTTTATCCCCTCTCTATTTTTCATCTTTCATCTTTTGTATATACTACTCTTCATTTCTTAAGAGTTAAGAAAATAACAAATACAAATTAATAGAAGATGGATAGAGACTCATATTTAGTTGCACGCTTTGTTCTTTATGTGGACACATAATTTTGGTATGATTTATTATACCCACATAACAGTATCATACTTCCTGCATATGAAATTGCTGTTGGTTTGTGTGTAGAATAAACCAATTTACCTGCAAAGAGGACAGTGGATATCAGATACACTGTCCCCAAAACAAGTATAAAAATGACACTTTAAGGAAGGTGTTTTAGAACAAATAGGGTTTTAATAAGTTTACCTTGGTTGAACAGTATCATCATCCAAACAGATAAATACATACATACATACATACATGTGTGTATGTGTGTATAAGTTAGATTTATTTGTATAGATTTATTTATTTATGCATACAGAACTAGGATAGGGTATAGGCCAGAGATGTAGGGGCAGTGAGAGGATCCACCAGAGACAGAGTGGGGAGCAGAGCAGACAGATCGGAGAGAGACACTGCTGAGGGGAGCAGCAAGCAAGACAGGAGAGGTCTGCTATGCCGTGTGAGTCACCTCCCAGGCTGGGGATGGAACCTGCACTGAAGCGGCTGCAGCTAGCTTGCATTGCTGCATCTCAACCCCTTGTGCCACCAGGGAGGGCCCAAATACATATATTTTATAATTAGTAGCTATTAAATCCATTACATAGGTAAGGAAAGTGAGAGTCAGTGAACTTAAAAGGTTATTTGCTTACTTTGAGACAGATACAGAATTTGAACCCAGACTCTGTACAGTTTTTCACTGCTCATGTCTATTTCACTCTTCCTTCACAAATTCAAACAGATTTCAGTTTATGGGAAATAGAGGAGAGATTCAAATAAAATGTGTTTTCCTCCAAGTTTGTGAGGACACAGTTGAGAATGAAAATGAGATTAATCAGCTATACATGTATATAAATTGCTGTAAGACAACTAGGATTCTTAGGAGAATTACTTCCTAGCACCATTCCTGGGCAGATAGAAATCTTTATTTAAATTTCAAAGCATGGCAGGAACAAAAAATAATGACTAAGTTTACATTTTTCAATTAAGTGAGTTGCTTAGATAAACAATTTCAATTGCGGTTACCCAGATAGAGTATACAAATAAAGGTAATATTCTTGTAAAGACCACATTGTGGTTTTGGGTTGTATTTCTTTCAGCTAAAGACCAAAGAGTGAAAAAATGTTGTCAATGGAGCATTTGTTTAATATTTCAGTATTAATTTATAGTATTCTTTGGAGAAATGATCATATGCTTTATGTTTTTGTTATTTATTTTGGCTTTATTTTTTATTTTCACTTTATTTTGGTTTGTTAGTATATAAAAAGTAGTCATTGATCCAGGTTTATATATTTTAAAAAGTCCTATAATGTTAATAAACACTTGTAAAAGTAAATATATTAGCTTTTTTGAAAGTCAAGATAATCTAGTGAATTAAAGGAATGATTGAAATAAATGATTAAAGTTTATAATAGAATAAGAATCCCACATTCACTCTTCAATAAAACTTTTAACTGAGAGTTAAATACATACAGAAGCTAAGAAGTCCCCATGTGAGAAGAAAATTATATATTCCATTACATATTTATTATATAAAAGTTTTATATTCCAAATAATTCACCAAGTATTTTGAGAACTTTTCTTCTATTCAGAGATAAATATCCCTTTGTAAATGAGATTAAGCTGTGCTTGAGCCTTCTCTGATTAATGAACAATTGAGAAATCAGTGGCAGAAAGGTAATTTTCCATCAGGAAAACACACCAGCCTACCTGTCTACTTAGTATAGTTGCATCAGAATTTTTGAGGAAGACATAGTTTGAAGAAGTATATGTGCTTTTAAAGTTTAGGACTCCCTAGTTCCCCCCCCCCCCAAAAAAAGAAAACATTAGATTTGTGTACTAAAACTTTGCAAAGTTTTTTTTTTTAATTTAGAAAGGTAGAGAGAATGCAAATTAAATAGGTAGAAGACAGAATAATTGTTGGTTTTATTTTCTAAAGATGGTTATAATAGTATATGTATATATACAATATTGTGTAAATAATACTGTTATGCCATATATGCCATCACTGAATCCTCTTCCTCTTGAATATGACTGGGTCATAAAAGGCAATTCTTCTGTCTTGTACATTCCAACACTCATGCAAGGATCCTTGAGCTACCATGGATCCTTAGAGGTCAGTCTGCCCTGTGGCCACCATATTGTGAGGAGATGAAACCACAGGGAAAAACAGTGCATAGGTGCCCTGGATAGAAAGTGCCAACATTTAAGTCTTTACAACTCAGGCTTTAAAACTTGTGAGTGAATACACCTTGAGTTGATTCCTGTCCCTGCTGCTCCATTACCTCCAGATGTGAAGGTAAGACCCAAGATATCATAGGAAAGAAACAACCTACCCCCATAAACCACTTAAGATACTGTGACCTATAGAGTCTGTGAGCCTAAAGAACATAATCAAATAGTTATTATAAACTGCTTATTTGGGAATAATGTACTAATGCATAGTAATAACTGCAATCTTAAGCATATATGCAGGGCTTATTGTGAAACTTTTTACAGTGATAATCACTGAATTAATGAATACATTAAACATAAGTTTTGTCTCCCAAAAGCTGTAGTTCTAGTAAGACTCAAGACAAGGATAGGATGGCATGTGGGTTTTTTTTTTTTTAAGATTTATTTATTTGTGCATACAGAACTGGGGTACAGGCCAGAGGTGCAGGGGTGGTGAGAGATTCACCAGAGACAGAGTCGGGAGCAGAACAGGCAGATAAAAGAGATACACTGCTGAGGGGAGCAGCAGGAGGAGCAGGGAAGGTCTGCTGTACCATGTGGATCACCTCTGGGGCAGGTGGGGATTGAACTCATGCGAAAGTGGCTTTAGCTTCTTAGTACTGTGCTTTAACCTGCTGCGCCACCAGGGAGGGCAAATTAATAGTTTTTTTTTTTCAAGCAGAAAAATTAATAGTTTTTTTTTTTTTTTTTAAGATTTATTTATTTATGTATACAGAACTGGGGTACAGACCAGAGATGCAGGGACGGTGAGAGGATTCACGAGAGACAGAGTGGGGAGCAGAACAGGCAGATTGGCGAAGTACACTGCTGAGGCTAGCAGCAGGCATGTCAGGGGAGGTCTGCCGTACCATGTAGATCACCTCTGGGGCAGGGATCAAACTCATGCTGAAGTGGCTTTAGCTTCTTAGTGCTATTTTTAACCCGCTGCGCCACCAGGGAGGGCCTGGCATGTGTTATTTTTTTAAGCAAACACTTCTACTACCTTTTCCAACTCTTATGTGCTAAGTTTGAAATAAATTGAATGTGTCAATAAATGTGTATTGAAGACTGTAACTGTCTGTCTATCTATAATGTTTCTTTGTGTAAAATTCACATTCAAAATAGTAATTTTAATAAACCTTTGTGCCTTTCTAAATTACAAGTAGACCAGAAGTCCATAATACTAAAATGATATACTATACTGTTTATGTAAGTCTTAATGCTTGCATTGTTTGCAGTTTTTCAATCATTTAAAAATTATAAAAATCCCAGTGAATTTAGATTTTTGAGAATCAAGGCATGAAGCTATCTTATAGCCATATACTACTTAACCTGTCATGTTTAGGCTATAAGTTTAAATCCAGATGTTCCTGAAAACTGTTACTGAGCATGGTTGACTGGTGGTCTCCCAAATGTAAAATGAGTTAGCAGCATCTGTCCAATTCCCAGCAGTTTGGAATTCCTGAAATAAAATCCATCCCATATTCTCTCCCTTCATAACTGATGAGGATAAGATCTGAACTTGAATAAAGCAGGTAGAGAGCATTTTTTAAATATATGAGGTGCTTTGCTTATTATATTATATACTGGTTGAAACTTACTGGAAAACAATCTGACAATAAATACAAAGAATGCAACTATTTTTTATACCTCTTGACTCAGTAATCCTACTTCTGGGAATCATTCCCAAGGAAATAATTCAAAAGAAGGAAAATGAAATATACATGAACATGTTCATTGCAGCCGTCAAAGCAGAAACATTGGATACAATAAATAGTATTATTTATTTGATGTTTATTATGATACCTTAAACACATGATATCTTATCCTAAACATAATTTGGAAATATAGATAGTATTATCCACAAGCTTCAAATGAGGAACCCATGCACAAGTTCCCACAAGCATTAAATGGCAGAATGACAGATACTCCAACATAGCATCATTTCAGAAAAACTGTCTCCAGTGACCCCATGACTACAGCTCTTAAAAATCATGTAGTGCTGTAAGCCAATGTTACCCTAATGAAAAGCCAGAATTTTTAAATACCATAATTTGACAAGAGAAAATGCCTAAAAGATAAAAATAAACAACTTTTTATTCCTGAATAATTACAGATAAAAAATAACTAATATTTTGAGAATTTCATATGTACCAAACATAGCATAGTCACTTTGAAAGTATTTTATTTGGCTGTCACAGGAGTATATAAAGACGCTGTCATTCTTTTTTTTTTTTTAATGAAAATTCTACATATTGGTGGTGAAGAGGTGTGTGTGTCTTTATATGTAATGTGTAAAAACCATTAACAGGAAACATACTCAAAATAGTCACACTGAGTTATTTTAAAGGTAGAATTGAAGAATGCTGTTTACATTTTCTCCATTATTTCTATTGCATTTATTGTACAATATGCACATGTGCCACTTTTATAATAAAAAAATGTAAGTTTATGATGGAACTGGAAAGCATTACACTTAAGTGAAAAAAATCAGATGGAGAAAGACAAACACTAGAAAATTTCATTCCTTTGTATAACCTAGAGAAACAAAACAAAGGAACTGACAAAACAACTAAAACAAACCTTAAACATGTGACTACAGATTGAGGGAGGAAAGAGGTTGATCAAAGCAGAGAAGGAGCTGAATGGTAAAGGATGTGGGTACTTGGATAGTGGGTGTGGTGTGGTAACATATATATGAATATGTGTGAACTTGTACCCCTAAGTTATATATGGTGTAAACCTGTGTTACCACAATAGACAAAAAGTCTTTCTAGGAAAATACATAAAATTTTTGGTACTACTGAATTACAAATAATAATAGCATGAGCTTTTTTTTTTTTTTTTAAATTGCTTACCTATACTGTGGGCAAATACAAATAAACAGGAATGAAGTAGAGATGATAAGGAATAGACAATGTTAAAATTTCTATTGTTTTAAATAATAATAATGAACACTATATACCAGAGACTTTTTATGGGGATGGAGTGGGGAATGGGATCAAAAACAGTGGGGCAGGGAAATGCACTGGACTATGGTGATGGCACACGGGTGATTTGGTGATGGGAAGCCCACGGGGATTACAACTGAGATGGAAAAATGCACAAAATGATGTAAAATAAACTATTATATTATTTAAAAAATTAATAAATAGTACTTACATACCATTTAAAAGTTTTCTATTATTTTAAAAATAACTACTTTTCAGGATAAGAGAACTATGGAGGGACCTTTAACAATTGAATAATTTAAAAAACAGTATTTAGAAAAAGGAAACCTCAGGGTGTTATTTTGGGCCAACGTTTCCTCTTTTGATAAATTAACATTTTCAACAGCCAAACAGCTTCCTTCCTGTAAGACCAGTTCTGAAACTACCTTTATCATGTGATAGTTTTTTTTTTAATTTCTTAGCAATTTTTATTTCTTCCTTTCCAATTTTTGTGGGTAAGTTGAAACCACTGAGAATGATGAGTGACAAGCAGAAATTACGTTGAGATAGTCTGTAGTTCTTGACTTATTTTATTCTTTTTATTCAAAAGAAGAAATATGTTCAAATAGTTGTATTTCATAGTAACAAAGTGGGAAATTGTCAAGCAAGATGACTAACTTATATTTGTAGAATATTAAACCAGGATTAAATACTCCAGGATTTGATATAGAGGGAGAATAGGAATGAATATAGGACAGAGATTAAGAAAATTACAATAATGTGTCATGATGATTATGAAATTACTATGTAAGTAGTTAATATCTTTCTCACTGCACATTTCATATAAAATGTTTGAATAGAATTTGGTTTTGTAAAACAGAAATACCATGTTTGCTAAGAAAGAATAATGTTTTTATAACCTGGAACATGTGGCTATTGAAACAACACATATTTATGCCTAGAAATAAAATATGCTCACTGGGAAATTCACATCATCTAAAACCACACACTCCTCTTAACATTCATATGACTTTATGTCATGGAGTCCTATGGACTCAAAAAAAACACAGTTCCTAGAAAATTAGACACCTCAAGTCAGATGATGATCAGTACTTGTGGTGGCAGGGATAGGAAAGCCTTTTACATTCTTCATGATAGACAATTATTAGCACAGATTTGCAAATCAATTACACTTGTTCTCTGCCTTGGTCATATAAGAGAAGATGATAATTCATAATAAATAATGCTCGTACATGAATCTGTGCATGTGTGCATTTCTCTAAATTTCTACATCTCTAAATGAGACTAATAGTGCTTTCCTCATGGGTTGCTGGTGTTATATGAGACAAAATTTAATAAGCAGTTCATAACAAAGATTGACATATAGAGTTGCAACAAGAACTTTGTTGCCACTTTGCAGCAGGATCATGATGAGGGACACAGCAGTGGTAGAGCAAGTTTGCAAGGCAAGACTGCTGCTTGAACAGAAATTCTTGTGCCATTTATTGAAAGCATGAAGGCTAGTAAAAACTGACCATGTGACAGTGGAATGAGGAATAAGGTTTGGAGGGTAGGATAGGAATAGGAATGGGTTGCAGGGAAGGGAACATCGTGACCATATGACAAGAGACATTTGCATCAGCAAAGTATTTGATGTTATCACAGGCAGAATTATACCAAAACCACCACGGAGTTAGTCACATAATCGGGACAACAGCACCCTACAACATCCCAGGCCTGCCTTGTGATATGGGCCATACTCCTAAGGTAGTCAAAGGATATTCAGCTGTGATTTGTACAATTGCAGATAGGTCACAGTTGCCCACGAGTGGCCAGCAAGTGGCCAGCGAGTGGCCAGCGAGTAGCCAGCTCATGGGAGCACACAATATAGTATGTGTTTAACAAACCACAAAAATTTATTCATTTGTAAATATAATTCTATACAAATTGTATCTGACTTGGAAGGTAAATTTCTTTGGCTACCTGTAAATTACATGAGGATTTCTTTAAGATCCCCTTGTGCAAATCCCAGTGAACAAATCTCTTTTGCAAGACAATTTAAATTGCATTTATGTTCTACCCTCTAGGAAATGGAGCATAACTCCCTACTCACTGATATGTACTCATATTGTATTCTTTCTGAAGAGTACTGTATTGAAAGGGGGAAGAGTAATTTTGTAGTGGATAACCTGAAAAATGCTACCTTAGGTAATCAAAGTTAGTGTTAACAGTGCTTAGTCATTTCGGCTGTATGTCTGCCTAACAACTTCAGGAGAAGAACTCAGAATATCACCTTTTTCTGTGACTTCTTTGTCAAAGCCTATAAATCTAATCTAATTGTGAGAGAAGCATCAGAAAAGTCTAACATTAGACATTCTACAAAATATCTGACCCTCCTCAAAAATATCAAGATCCTCAAAAAAAGCAAGAGGGATCTAAGGAGACAGTGAATGAATGCTGTGTGGTATTCCCAGTGGGACCCTGAACCAGAACAAAAAGAACACCAGCTAAAACTAAAGAAATCTGAACAAAGTAGAGGAATTTTAAATCATAAAATAAATAAACAAATCCCACTGAAAATATGTACTGCCCTGGAATGAATGCATAGACAAACTTGACTACATTGTGCAATGAATTGCTCTAGATATTAAGAAGATAGATTGGTTAGCTCTGTAGTAAAAATGAGGATTCTCCTGTCAATGAGAATCTGAGAACAGTTCTGCTGGGAAGTGATTTTCTTTTTAGAGAGCTATTTGAAATCATCTCAGATCTGAAGAATTCGTTAAAAGCTTCCTGAAATAAGGCAGAGATAAGACTTTCCTACTTGGCATACAAACTTAATATTTATTGGGATGGAGTAGTTATATGCAGATGAGATTATATTATTGAAAACAAATTCCTTTATGATCATATAAAAATGAATTTGCCAGGTCTGAGAGAATGAATTATGTGAAACCTGATATATCTTAACTTAACCCTGTCATAATACAAATGAAAGAAAAATAATAAATTTACTACTTATTTAACATAACACAACAGGCCCTGTAAGTACCTTTTTTGCTGGTCCACGAGATCTCAGGGTTGTACATTTGGTCAGGAATCTTAGAATATATTTTTTCTTACAAAGAGCCTACTAATTTCCTTTGTCTATTACTAAATGCAGTATAAGTTTTTATACAAGAAATCAGAACTGTATTATTTTGTTGAAATATTTATTGTAAGACAAGCTATTCTACACATTTTTTGCTATACTATCTCAGGGCTGTAAAGAATTCTAGCTTGTGAATATGGACATGGTATTGTATGCTCTAGTCTTTAACAGTTGCTTTACACATATTGTACACAAATCAGTTATATAATACTCTGATCATTTAAACACAGAAAGTAGTCAAAGGCAGCATTCAGTCAAATCTTCCAAATCTGCATCACGTTACTCTTTTGTATGAAAAGGTATTTAAAGATGTGATATGGTATTCTCCATATTGCCTGATGTCAGGTCTCATTGCTTGGTAACTCATGACAAACCTGTTGTGTATTAGCTCAAAGCTTATAAAAGCCCATTTGAAAAGCCAAAAAGTTGGCTTAGCTTTCCAAAAAAAAAAAAAAAAATGCAGTGATAAAACAGGAATGGGAAAGCATTCTGGCCAAGTTAAGACTGGTTGTAGCCTATGATCTTTGTTCCTTTTTAGTTTCAGAGATCACATAATTAATGGTAGTATTCCCCAACAGTGTAAGAATGGTTTTAAGCTTTTCTGCGAACACATTCTTTATATATAAATAAAGTCTGTCCTGGAGTTTGTGCAAATAGTTTATAAAACATGTATTCAATCAAAATATGTTCTCTAATGTTGTATCCATTCATTTGTTAATTCACCAAATTTTTATTTGGCTGGTACCATGTAAGCCAATCATTGTACTAAAACATTAGGGTAAAAGTGAGCAAAAAATAAAAAGTTGCTTTACCCTGATGGGGTATACAGTACAGTGAGAAATTTGTTATTAATCAAGTGACCACACAAACAATTTCAAGTTAATATAATAAAGAGTAGATGTTAAAATAAAAAGTTGGTAAGGATTTGAAAATAGACATTTACAATAATCAGTCCATGTTTCTCTGAATATTAGGTGTAGTACTTGGCAGTTGCTCTTGACTTCCTACAGCAGTGAAACAGGATATAGATCTAAGAAAGAAAGGAAGGAGTAAGGGAGAGAGGAAGAAAAAAATAAGAATCTAAATGAATGAACCTAATTGGTTTATACTCTGGCTCTGTGTTGTTGTTATAGATGAGTTAAGCTTTTGTGGTCCTACTTACCGCCCCAACCCCAGGAACAAGTGGTTTGCTCTGGATTCTTCTAGCTTCATTATTGTTTCATCATTTGTACAACCCATAATTTTACTGTTCAGATTTATTTCCATTTGGGTTGATTCTCAAAACAGTTGAGCAAAAAAAAAAAAAATGATAGGGAGAAGAGGAAACTGGTTGTGAACACATAGCTCACTTGGGCCCACCCATTTTAATAACCCACATTCTTTCATGGAGGCCTCATCGTCTGGTCTCAGTTGGATGCCAGCTTAAAAGTTTCATATAATATTTGAGGAGTTTGCATTTCAGGAAGAATGTGTATATAAGAAATGGCAAAGAACTCATTAACCATTGTCAAACTTTGGGTGACATTTTCTTTCAGTTGTGACATTGATATATTTTCAGAAAAACTTCAGAAACACACTCCATTTGGCAAATCAAGCTTTTGCCTATGTCTAGTGTAGGAAGTGAGAGATTTTGAAGTAAATGTAGTCTGTGACCTTTATGATAAAGACCCTACTATTAATCTTGCTACTAATGATACACAGGTAATATTCTTAAAACTTATTTTTAAAAAAAGCAAGTTCAAATCAAATGTGATCAGTCATGGAAACAAATTAAAAGATGTAGTTACACAATAACTGGAATGACTATTTTGATTAACCAGAACTGTTGAGTTCAGCACCCCAACTAGTTCCAGTGACTTTTTCAATTTGATATTTTTTTTATTTGACCTAGTATTTGTCTTGTTTTATTTATTTGACATATTTTATTTGCCTCGTTTCTCAGAATCAGAATCCTGGACTGTAAAGTTTGAAGGAAAAGTGCAGGTTATCTAACATCACCTCCCAGTCAGCACAGGATTTTTTTCCCCTTCTACTTCTGACAGTTCACCCGGGTTTGATTATATCTAGCAAAGATCTTGGTGCTAAGGAGGCAGGCAATTCCATTCTAATGTAGTTGTGAATACTAGACATTTCTCTATTTCAATTTGTAGCTTCCATTCATTTTCTTCTGGAAAGAATAAGTTTGTACTGTACACAAGTACTTTTATATATTTAGTATAAAAGTAGTCTTAAGGCATCTTACGTTTTTTTGTGAACATCAGAATCCTTATCTGAAAAGGGAACTAATATTATACTTTTTAAGGTTTCTGCAGAAATCAAAGTAGATAACTTGTTTTGATTGTCACCAGCACATCCAGCACTAGAAAAACCTTACTTATCAGTTCTGAGGCTATTATAGAGTTGTTGTTGCGATAGTATGGTTATTTTATATACCTATTTCTTTCTTTTTTTTTTTTTTTCCTACCTTCACCTCCACCCTGGCATATTCTGTGCTTCTACCTGCTGTTAAATCACTTTGTCTGGTTGGCTTCACCTTTAAATTGTAGAACTGAATACAGTGTTTATATATAGTCCTAATAATGTAGAAGACCACAATAAGATTGTTTTGCTCTGTGGCCTGGCCATTCTACTTTTATTTTAGCTGAGATATTACCTAATTGTAGTAGCTTTTTCACACCATTGGATCACACTACACCAATCAAGTCTACAAGTTTCTTTATATGAGCAACTTTTCTATTCTTTCCTTTCCTCTTCTTTTTTTGTTTTCTTCTAAGCTGAAGATAGGACTTGCAGTTTATATACATTGTATTTTTCTTTGGCTGAGATTACTATTTCACTTCACTGAAGTTATTTTAACTTCTAGACTAGAATCTTTAGCTTCTGGACTAGAATCTTTAACTTCTAGTCCAACAAATTATATTTTAATCGTAACTTGGTCAGCTGCACATGTGACAGGTCTGTATGCTAAATTTCAAGCCATGATGTTGACTGAGGCATACATGATGACTGAAATTTCATCACTGTATTTATAATTCAGCAAAAGTCAAGTAGGTCCTATTTTGGGGTGGTAATGATGGGACTGAAGGGTAAAGGATTCAATTTGTATATATACTCAATTATGATTTTTAATAACTAGTGTTCAGGTAGATGCTGAAATCCTCTAGTTTTCCTTTGATTTTAGAAATTATTCCTTTTTCTTAATTATTTTCTTACTCTCCCCTAGACAGAAGGTATAGGATAGTCTAAATACATAGCAGGTTGATGGCTGGATTGAGCAGAACAATAGCCTCTAGTAGAGTAAAAGCCTACTACAGTAGGCAAGTCAAGGAATTTTACATCATAGACTCCAGCTTGTCAGTGTCCATTGGACTGAATGGCAGATGCCTGGAGTCATGTCATTTTAAAAAAGGAATTAATATTTTCTGGTAATTAATGGATACCTTTAAGTCAAGTAATGCCTATTAATAATTTCACAGACAGTGGGCAAAAATAGGACTATTTAGGAAATGATCATATTCCTATTTCATATTTTACAGTCTTTGTAAATTGATATTTAAGTAATTGACTTGCACTTTAGCACTCATTGATACTTGCCAGTAATTTTTTCTTGTATACAAGTAATATCTTATTATCCATGTTACAACACCCCTAGAGAGAAGAGTTTTCAGTGTTCTTGAATCCATTCAATGCCAGGCACGGCATGTTTTGAGGGATAGTGGAAAAAATTCCTAAAGGGCTTAGTAGTTCTAACATTAGAGTTTTTCTAACTAGAAGCCTTTCCTAGTAATGTACTTTGTAGCAATATATAAGTTAAGTCCACTTGACAGTCTCCCAACTATTTGAGGACAATTATCATGTGTAAAGCCCTAGTTGAGTGATTTCAGTACTACAGTGGGCTATTGCTCAATCTTGTATGTGAAATGTTACCAAATTGGAGAGATATTTGTGTTTAGCATCAACGTCTCCTTAGGAGAATATTGTGGCTACCTGGATTGCTTATCCCTGCATATTACTGCTGTTGTCAGCCTCAAGAGATGCAATATTACATTTTGTTTATGGAAAATGGAAATAAAGCTATATAATTAAAGGACAAACTTGTAAATTTAGATTCATTTATTAGTGTATAGAAATGTTTTTTAAATATTTATTTTTATTTATGCATACAAGAACTGGAGTATAGGCCAGAGGTACAGGGAGTGAGAAGATTCATCATAGACAGAGTGGAGAGAACAGACAGATCTACTGAAATGCATTGCCAGGGGGAACAGTGGATGAGACAGGAGAGGACTGCTGCCCCATGTGGGTTAATTCCTTGGCCTGGGGATCGAACTCATACTGCAGTGGCAGGTGATAGCTTGATGGTGGTGAGACTTCACTCTTTGCACCACCAGGGATGTCCTAGAAATATTTTTGCACTTTGTAATGCTTCAACTTTTTAACAGAAGTATTTCTTTTTTTTTTTTTAAAGATTTATTTATTTTTTCATACAGAACTGGGGTACAGGCCAGAGGCTCAGGGGCGGCGAGAGGCTTCAACCAGAGACAGAGTGGGTAGGAGGTCTGCCACGCCATGTGGTCACCTCCGGGGCAGGCGGGAATTGAACTCATGCGGAAGTGGCTTCAGCTTCTCAGTGCTGTGCTTTAACCCGCTGCGCTACCAGGGAGGGCCTAACAGAAGTATTTCTAATCGACAAGTAGATCAAAGAATTTTCACTTTTTTTGGTATGGACAGTCATAAGAACTTTTTATGAGTTTAAAGCTATTAATGGCAAATTCATAAGTCAGATTTTCCATTAATATTTTTTCCATTCATATTTCTTTTGAAATAGAGAAATAGCAGTTATTGGAATATCAAATATAAATACACTTAATATTTATTCTTGTATACATCCTGCATGTGACAATATCATAACACACTCACTCCAATGCAAAAGACTAGTTAACAGATCGTTATAATTAATGTCAGCAATATTAATCAACTACTGTTTATCTGTACATACTGGAATTTAAGCTACACATGGACACAAACTATTCTAATTCCAATTTGGCATTAATTTACAGAAACTTGAAAGTAATTATTGGACAGAACAGAAGTGAGATGTTCTTCTATTTTATTTTTGTGTTCACATTCAATATGATCATTATTTTCTATAAAAAATGACTTATAAAGGAGGTGCTAAAACAGTTACTTACTAATTTTCTTCCATCTTCAGAAGTTCTCTGAAAACAAAATACCCTTTTAGGATTACTTTCCCCCTCTGCGGTGTATGTATGCATGCTTTCCTAATCTCCCCCCTTTGTGTGTGTGTGTGTGTGTGTGTGTGCACGTGCGTGCTTTCCTCGACTTCTTGGGAGGCATAGTGAGTGGTTTAAACTTCAGACAAAATAGATTACTTGCTTCTGGTAAAGAGTCTTATCCACGTATTAATAGTTTCAGTTGACTGGACTGTGAGATATAAACAATTCTGCAGACTGGTTTCAGGTTTAGTAGTAGAATTGCAGTTATACTTTACAACTTCATAGAAGTTGTAAAAAAATGTTGGGGTTAACAAATATCTATGTATTATTTTTAATTTTGCTTGGTGGTATTAACTTGGAATTATTGAGATCAACTTTCACCTCAGCAACCACAAAGAAGCTTCATTTGGATATCAGAGTTAACAGATACCCTCATGACACAATTTATTCATTTGATGCTCAGTTACTTGTAAAAAATGGCAGATTTGTTGGTTGGCTCCCTTATTAATTAGCATAACTTTGTCGATTATTACTATTACAACTGTTATTATAGTGCTTGTCATTATTTTCAAGTAGAAGAAGACTCATACGCATTTGACAATAAGAAAATAAGTTATAGGGAGAATTTTACTCAGAGGTTTCAGACTTGTGTATACAACTCTGTGCAGTGATATGTAGGTATTAATTTGTAATAAACTAATGAATACATAATTTATAATACAGATTATGTGACAAATATTTTGTGAATTTTTTAATGATTCACCTTACTAATAGAAATACCACATAATTAGATTCATTGTAAGAGTGTATGACACAACTTTCCTATATTGAAAAATTACAATTTGGTGCACATGTCCCATTGGTTCAAAAAAGAAAAAAAAAGTCATTTATTATCAAAAATATTGCTTTATTAAAAGCGATCTTGATCAAACTCCGGGGAGGTATGTGTTCAAAGTAAATAAAATTCAGAGATTTTATTTTTTATATTTGGATCTCTGCATTCTATAGTTCCATTAAAAAAGAAATCTTATATCATGTACACTTGGAGACTTGTATTTTGGAAAAATGCCAAAATGTGGTAGGCCACATTTAATATTTTTATTCCAGGCCTTGAGAAAAATTATGCAAGCTAGTTTATTGTGCATTTCACCTTCTCTTCTTTTAGTGATTTATCTTGTTTTTAGAAACCTCAAACATTTGGGAAGGTTTTAGTAAAAAAAAGGAGCTAGATAGCTAAAAGTTCAAGTTCAGAGATTTAAATATATTTATACTGTGAATAAATGTGACTTTTACTTATAATTGATTTAACAGCAAAGTCAAAAACTTACAACCTTCTCTTCATTTCAATTTTTAGAATAGGACTTTTGATTTGAGATACTTTTTATTCAGGCCTTGAACCCAGAATACCACTAAACATGGAGTTTCTTTTTAAAGAGAAATATGCATGTGGAATGTTGTTGCCACAGAAAAGATTATGCAAACATCTCAGCTTTGCTCAAGACATTCAAGTTCACAGAAAACTATTTATGACTCCAAATGCTACCCAGCTTTCCATTTTAATGTTGACAAAATGTTTGGTTGACCTAATTATAACAACACAAATAACATTTTTGTTATTTTGCTTTACTTTAGTTCATTTGAAGGAAAGACACAGCCTGGTTTTTAAAATGCTGCTGCTGCTCTCCCATCCACTGGTGTACTGTTGTACCCATCAGGTCTGGAGGTGCATTCTGCACGCCTAGCAGAAAACCAGTGAAGATCAGCTTTCTAATTTCTTGTCCTTAGAAAACAGGATTTTTACAGCTTCATTCCAACCCCAAAGTTATGTCTTGAGTCTTCCTAAGACTGTTGCCATGCTTAAAAATCTCCACCCAGATTCTTTCCTGAAGACGAAAGTCTTGACTGTTAGTTTAGTTAAGCCCCACTGCCTCTTGGTGGAGATTTGTGTGCAGGTTTGGCCACAGGTAGGGAATATTTAACATCAAGTACAACACAGTAACTAACTTTACCCACAATGACCCATTAGAAGAGGACAGAAATTACTATAAACATCTATTTCCTTAATAAAGTCTTCTTATGAAATGTGTGCCCTGTCTGAAAATATAAACATGCTTTCCAAGCTGCATTAGTGTTTACTTGACTTTCATTCCCAGAATGGAAGGCCAGGGTTAAGCCACTTACCTACCACATTGTCAGGGAATTCAGTGATAGTTATTAATCATAGAATGTGGGAAAACTGGAGACATTTGCTGGAGAATCTCAATGAAGACATTTAACAAATGGCCTGATGTGTAGAGTTTGTCATTTATTTCATATATGAGACAGCTCCACTGGAAAACTAGATAAACACTGACATGTAAATTTAAAACTTCTTTTAAGTAAAGAAGTTTGTTGTATTTTCTAAATGCTATTTATAAGTAGAAAAAGAAACTCACAAAACAGTTTTTTACATTTCTGAACTATTCACGTGGAAACAAGGGCCCGCCATGCAATGAACTTACTTTGAACCAAAAAATGTTCTGTTTTTCAAACTTGTCACTGTCTTTGCTAATTATACAATCTCAGTAAAGGAGAGAAGCTACAGTGAGGTAGCAAGACATCTGGGAGATATTCTTAGGTTGAATAAAAGGGAGTATTTTGAGAAGGAGGGTAAAGAGGAAGATATGGGAACCAAAGGTCAGTGAGAAAGGACGGAACCTATTTCCAAACCATTTCATTTTACAAACATAAGCAGTTTTTTGGGAAAAGTGTATCCTAGATATTTATGCCGCTTAGATGGTCCTCCTATTGTATGTCCTTTCCTTCTTGGTAAGAACATAAAAATGGACATTACAGACTATTTTAACACAGGAATAGATACACATATTTGCTTTTTTTTTAATAAAGAGAAATAAAACTATATTAACCAAATGGCCAGAAGGAAAGTTAGGCAGGTGAAATTTGTCAGAGTATTTGGACACTTCCATGTCAGCTGCAAGTCCATTTGTATAGTAAGTTAAAATACTCAGGGCAGGATATAATATCTTAATCATTAGCATATTCTTTAGGTTGACTAAGAAAATATGTGATATTTCCATTGAGCAGGATTTGTACTGCTTCCTTCATAGAGTATATCCTTCTATGCATGTAGAAAGGTATGCTTAGATATGTTTACTCTAATAACTAGAACTATAAACGCTGTAAACCACTGGAAGTTTATGTCAAGGTAAATGTAATGCTACAGATACTCAAATGTGACTGAAAACTTTTTTTAAATGACTTGTCTGGAAACTCATTTCTGTTATAACAGATAAACAGAATATTCAGTCTTGTCCAATAGCAACAAGTCTTAAATAATAGAATAGTGATAGAATCTACAATGTACTGATAATATCTCACAAGCTTAATCACCCATCCCACAAAACTTCCCAACTTTTGTACATTTAGGTTGTTTAAGGTCAGTCAAGTTTATCTATTAAAAAAATAGAACAGAAAAACAAGTTTGTGCACTTCACCACAGAAGTAGCATGCTATGCTCAGGTCTTTTGTAAACCATTTGCTTTGGAATGTAGCACCAGTGAAGCAGAAAGTGAAAGGAAATGAAGAGAGTTGGACTTCAGACAGTTATTTTTTGGTTTTTGGTTAACAACTCAGTGTGTAAGTAGCAGATATTAATCACTGAAAAATTAGAAAATATGGACAGGCTAAAAGAAATACAAATCAACTGCCATTGTAAAGAAGCAACTATAGTGTGTGTGTGTGTGTGTGTATGTAGTGATGCCTAAATCTTTTTTTAATTGAGCTAACAACTTTGGCTTACCACACTATATATGATTTAGAGATATAGGATTTCCCCCTTCAGCTGTTACTACATCACCAAGAGACATAGTCCTCTAGCATGTATTTTAGAAGACACTATCCCTAAATGTACCTATGTGTGTGTGTTAAGTTTGAGAAAATAGTTCCTTACCTCATTTAAAATCTCTTTCCTACACCTGTAATTCATATACAGTCAACACTCAATCGATATCTGCTGTTGCCAGTTATTATTTAGAATACATGGAAGAAAGAATTAAGGCAAATCCTAGGACCATGTTATTCTTTTGACATAAGAAACATATATGGGGCCCTCCGTGGTGACTTACTGGGTTAAAGCACAGCACTAAGAAGCTAAAGCCACTTCAGCATGAGTTCAATCCCCACCCTGGAGGTGATCCACATGGTGTGGCAGACCTCTCATGCTCCCCTCAGCAGTGTACTTCGTTAGTTGGTCTGTTCTGCTTCCCACTCTGTCTCTGGCGAATCCTCTCACCACCCCTGCACCTCTGGGCTGTACCCCAGTTATATATGCATAAATTAATAAATCTTTAAAAAAAACACATATGAAGACACTTTCATCAAGGTATTGCCATAAGAAGTGAGGTGAGGGATTATATCTTGTCAAATAATTTTACTTAAATGAAATATGACTTGAAATAGAAGTATCATGCTGCATTTACAGAACAATCTAACAAGTATATAGCAGGCAGTCAAAAATTTCCTTTTTTGCAACATGATACATTCTGTTTTATCATACGTATTAAACAAAGTAAATCAAGTAAAGCAATTAGCAGTCTCAAGCAGAGTTCACATTCAATAAATGTGATGCATTCTGTTACTGTTGTTATCATAGTTTTAATATCTTGTAATTTCCTGATTTAAAATGCATGTGTGTATATATCTATACATACATACATATGTGTGTGTGTGTATCTATATATCTATATTCCCATTTTAAAACACACCAATTTGGAAAATATTTCATTAGTGTTAAGCAATTTTTCAGGACTTTTTCTTAAAATAATATTAGACTTTGTTTTGTTTGTCTTGGGTGGGTTTGCTTTCTTTTTTGATGCTCTTGGCAATTTTGTATGCGCTTGTTATTTTGCTCCAAACATGGACAGAAAATATCCCACAACACTGCATGATTTACAAGACCACACAGTGATTTATAAGGCTTCCCTCCCCCACCACCATAGAACTTTTAATGGGGGAAACCCATCTATATTGCTGTGTCAAGAAATCACCACCTTTATCACATACCACAGACAGAAATGAACCATATAAAAGCAAATAATCCTTAACTCCTCTACAGGAAGCTGGAGCAGAATTTGAGCTTTAGCAGATGCTTAGAATGTGTAACTAGCTGCAGAAAGCATGAAATGTGGATCCTAACAAGAAGTGATAGAGTTTATCTAGTGCAATGGATTAAAAAAATACTTAAAAATTAAATCTTTAAAAAAATACCTAAAATCCCATATGGTTTCTCTTAGAGCCCCAGAGATTTTTAGTTCTATAAAATTACTTGGATTCAACTAGAATACTTTTGACATATTGTTTAATTTTGTTCTTTAATCAAAAATACTAGTTAATCAAATACGTTTTCATATATTAAATATAATAACTTAGGGAGTCACTCTTAAAATATGAATTAAAAATGTTGATATTTAGCTAGTTACAAATTTTGTACCAATACCTATATTATATATAGAGGTTGCATTATGCCCAACCCAAATAAAATTATTAGACAGATACATCTCATATAATCGCTACTCATTATTTAGGGTAAGTATGAAGATATATCTAGACATATGTACACTCATAGATACAGAGAACTAACAAACTAAGAAATAACTTTATAGGCCTAAATTTAATTGTTTGTTTTTTTTTTACTAACACAAAAGAAATACAAGTTGAAAATACATTGATTCCAAGTGAAGGTACATTGGTCAGATGATGTGATGCAGGGGTAGAGAAACAGACATCATGTAGAGTATGTAACAGGCAAAGTACATTCCATATGGATAAATTTTGTTCAGGTACTATCTCCAATCACTACTGCTCACCTGTTATGGCACCTTCAGGTTCCAGAGTCTGAAGTACAAATGTTATTTGGGATCTTGCCCTTCTGAAACATGTTTCTTTAACATCAAAAGTGCCGTTTCCTGTTGCTTTATTAAGAATGGGTATACAAAGACAGCAAAAAATGTCAGGTTCTAGATTGAAATGCATAGTTCATTAAGTCAGTAAGACTTATTGTCACATATCCAAATAATAGACCAAAACATTACTGAAGGAGTCTGTGATATGATGACAAAATAACCGAACAGTGATCATCATTGACCCTTAAATAATTACACTGAGTGGCACTGACCTTAATTAAAAATATTTCATCAGATATCATAGCATTGAAAGGGTTATATGTTCATGTAGCACTTAGACCTATTTACTTCTTCCACTATTCTTCATTTACAGTTTACTTCAGGGAAGAAAATGCTACTTTGTTTTTACTCCCCATTCATATGGACCATCTAAAAGTCCCCAGATCCTCTCCTTTTCAAGAAGAAACCAGAAACAGTCATCTTCAAATTCAACTTAGGCTGTACCTGGATATTTTGGTTTCACAGTAGACCATCCTCAGATAGTTAATTTGGCTGCATTTGAAGGGACATGGAACACAGCATACTTGACCACACAAGTTGTTAATACCAGATACCAAACAGTGGATTATTCCTTAGCTTGGAATTGCCAGTGATTAGCAAGTGTTGCCTTGCTTATTCAGTTATACCACCTTCTAGTAGACAATTACCACAAAAATTAGTCATTCACATGAAAGAGAGTTAAGGTAATAATGATTAAATATGACTTTCCAGGCACTTTTAGACTCCTTTTCCCTTGTTTACCTGACTAAGCCTCGCATTTCTATGCAGTAAATAGTATATACATGTGCTATACTTACCACAGTAAGTAGCATGTAGGTAATTTACTTCTTTTTAAATTAGGAAACTTGGTGACAAAGTGATTAAATTAATCTCTTAAGGTTACACAGCCAATATGTGATATACTCAAAATTCCCAGGTATATCTGAAATGAATGATTTGCTTTTGCATTGTTCCATTATGTATGTTTCTCTACTTCAAATCCCAAGTGGATTATGGGAACCAGAAATTTTGGGTTTTCTCAGGCCCTTTCATCAATATTTTGGTGAGAGAATAAGCATGAAGTGGACTGACAGGGTAGGTTTCATTGAGAAGTGACATTTAACTGAAGGAGACAGGAATGAAGTACAGGTAACTAGAAGAATGTGGTTTTGGCACAGGGATCTGCCTATGCAGAAACCTAGAAGAGGAGCTTGCTTGACATATGTGAGAAACAAGGAGGTAGTAGTAGTGGAGGTGGAGTAAATGAAACAGAATAGGGGGTAAAGTGTGAAATGATCCGAAGGGGAGGAATGTGTGCAGGTCATGAAGAGATTTACCTGCCATTTAAGGTGTATTAGGCAGTTATTCTGAACATGGCATCACCTGAGATAGGAGGGCTGTGGGTAGAGTGGATCTTACTGGAAAATTCAAATTTGAGTTTTTACTTGTATACCAGTGTTATCTGTTAGGTATTTAAGTGAAAGGACAGTAGAACATTATCAGGTATGTGTTTCACAAGAGTGATCTCCCTTAAAGAATTAAATTTGGGAGTCATGTCTTACTCATTAGGCACAAAACTGGTCTATCTGGTTCTACTGTTCCTATTTTATTTCCAATGCAGCATCCATTCTGTCAACATTTATGTTTTGAAAGTAAAATTTTAGTCCTGTTGCTCTCTACCTTAGTAGCATAGATGGAACTTAAAAGCTTAAATCCAAAGATGCAGAACCTTAAATCTGTCTAAAAGTCTATTCTCACTTTAGCTAATAAAATCCTCTTTATCTTTAGAAGGCAAAATCAAATGGTAGCCTTTTGTTCAATGTTCCTGATGGTCCAGAGAAAAATTAATCTTTTCCTTCTCTGTTTTCTTTCAGAATTTATGTGCTTCTTTCTATATAGTACAATATAGCAGGACTATAGACAGTTTGTAGCTATGAGAGTTTGAAATGTGCCTACTCTAAATTAAGTGATGCTACAAGTGTTAAATCCACATCTCATTCAAAGACTTAATACAAACATATTTAGTATTTACCACCAGTAATTTTTTTTAAGATTTATTTATTTATGCATACAGAACTGGGGTACAAGCCAGAGGTGCAGGGGCAGTGAGAGGATTCACCAGAGACAGAGTGGGGAGCAGAACA